>NC_045700.1:9655994-9979052 GCF_009834535.1 Camelus ferus
TTCCTGCCACTTCCTGCTTCTGTGCTCTGCCTCCTGTGTTGGGCTTTTGGTCTTTAGGCTACTTTAGACCGGTGGTCTGGGAGGGCCTCTCTGAGGAGATGACTTTTGACTGGAGACTTGCAGTTTGAGAAGGTGCCAGCTCTGGACAGAGCCAGAGAATAAGCTGATTTTGTGGCCAGGTCCCCCTTGGGGCTGAGGCTGGAGACCTACGGGCTATTGACTTTGACTCTGAGCCCAAGGCCACCTGGTCCAGTGTCTGCCTTCAGGCAGTGCCAGGCGTCCATCTAGCATAGATGCCTTATTATATTTTACTGTTTCTCATTCCTGGCAACATCATTTGAAGGATATGCAAATAAGAAAATCAACGGAACGTGTTTCACAAAGAACAGCTTTTAATCAGCACAATAAATACTTACAGATAGTCACTGGCAGCATAAGATGACAGTTAATGGAGAAAGAAATGGTAGAAGGAAAATTTGAAGGGCAAAGAAATAGAAGAGAAGCAGGGGGAGCCCCTGGTTGTAATAGGGTGAATAAAGAGCTGAGGGGTCCAGTGACCTGAGGTTGTTCATTCACCCATCCATTCATTCAACAAGTATTTATTGAGAGCCTATGAGCCCACAGGACACTGAACTGGTTACTGGACCCTGAAAATCTGGGACTGATCAAAACAGATACTGCTCCTGCCTGCAGGGGACTTCCAGTGCAGTGAGAGGAGGAAGTCAGTCATGGAACGATCTTCCAGATAAATGTATAGCTCCAGAGGATAATAAATGCTATGAAGAGGACAAGAGGTGAGGAAAGGCTTCCCCGAGGAAGTGGTGAGATCTGGAAGATGAGTAGGAGTTAACAAGGCATACAGGCAGGGGTTGAGGGTTGGTGTTTCCCACACAGGGAGCTGCCTCTGCCAAGGCCCTGAAGGAGGAAGAAGCATGGTGCCCCTCAAGGCACTGAAGGAAGGCCAGTGAGACTGCAGCGCAGAGATGGAGCAGGAGGGTGGAAGGAGGGGTGGCTGGCAAAGCAGGGCCGGATGGCACAGGGTCTACTGGGGCATGGTGAGGAGCTTGGGTCTGCATGGAAGTACAGTCTTGTGATTTAGGTTTTATTTTATTTTATTTTATTTTATTTTATTTTATTTTATTTTATTATTTATTTATTTTATTTTATTTTATTTTATTTTATTTTATTTTATTTTCAATAGTCAGTTTACAATGTTGTGTCAATTTCTGGTGTATATAGCATAATAACTCAGTCATACATATACATACATATATTTGTTTTCATATTCTTTTTCATTATAGGTTACTACAAGATACTGAATAAAGTTCCTTGTGCTATGAAGTAGAAACTTGTTGTTTACCTATTTTATGTATACTAGTTAGTATCTGCAAATCTCGAACTCCCAATTTATCACTTCCCACCCTCTTCCCCTCCTGGTAACCGTAAGTTTGTTTTCTATGTCTGTGAGTCTGTTTCTGTTTTATAAATAAGTTCTTTTGTCTTTTAAAATTTATTTTTAATTGAAATAGAGTCAGTCACAGCGTGTCATTTCTGGTGTACAGCATAATGTCCCAGTCATGCATATATATATATATATATATATATATATATACACACATGTATTCATTTTCATATACTTTTTCATTAAAGATTATTACAAGATATTGTGTATAGTTCCCTGTGCTATACAGAAGAAATTTGTTTTTTAATCTATTTTTATAGTGGTTAACCTTTGCAAATCTCAAACTTCCAAATTTATTGTTTCCCACCCTCATTCCCCCAGTAACCATAAAATTGTTTACTATGTCTTTGAGTCTGTTTCTGTTTTGCAGATGAGTTCATTACTGTCCTCTTCTTTTTTCTTTTTCTTTCTTTCTTTCTTCCTTTTTTTTTTTTAGATTCCACATATGAGTGATATCTTACTGTAATTTTCTTTCTCTTTCTGGCTTACTTCACTTAGAAGGATGATCTCCAGGTCCATCCATGTTGCTGCAAATGGCATTATTTTATTCTTTTTTATGGCTGAGTAGTATTCCCTTGTATAAATATACCACAACTTCTTTATCCAGTCATCTGTCAGTGGACATTTAGATTGTTTCCATGTCTTGGCTATTGTAAATAGTGCTGTGGATTTAGATTTTAAGATGACTTTGGCTTCTGGGTAGAGCATGGACTGTTGGGGCGAGATGGAGGCAGGAAGCCTGGCTGAGAGGCCCTTGAGCTTGTCTTGGCAAGAGATGACGTTGGCTCAGAGCAGGGAAGGGTTTCCCAACCTCAGCATGGCTGACACTCTGGACTAGAAGGGATATTTAGCAGCAGCCCAGGTAGCACCACCCCCACCCATGTTGGGATAACCAAAAATGTCCCCAGACATTGTCAAATGTCCTCTGGGGAACACAATTGCCCCTTGTTGAGAAACTTGGACTAGGAAGATGATAGAGAAACGGCTTAAGAGAAGGCTCAGGCAGAAGTGAAGAGGACGTGGCAATTGAGAGTGCAGGGTGTGGGAGAGGAAAGGGCTGAGGATGACTCCCAGGAAGCTGGGTGCATGTTGTTGCCACTCACTGACGCAGAGCACAAGGAGGGGGAATCCAGCCTGGGGCGGGCATGGGGAGTGGGGCATATCTGGGTTCTTTGATGAACTAGCAATGAGACCTCAGGCATACTATTTTCTCTTACTTGGTCTGTTTTCCTGTCCTCAAAATACAATGGTTGGGCTGTATCTAGATCTAGAATATCAAATGTATAAAGAAGCCACTTGTCCTTCCTGCACCCAAGGCAGACATAACTAATCAATTGTGATTCTCTGAGCCTGGACACTTCTTCCCACAGTGCTCTGGACAGCTACCAGTGGAGCTGGCATGAGAGAGAAAACCTGATTGCCATCCCTGACCTCAAAACTCATTCTGATCCCTTCCAACTTGCCCAGGGTTGACATTTTCTTGGTGAATACCAAAATGAGCTTGGTAAATTCTGAACAATGGTTTCTGGAGCAGGAGTAGGGGCTCCCTTCTTCAGGCCAAATCCTGTTCTTACTATGTCATCTACCCTGAGTGACAAAATGGGAGGTCCCCATTCGTGCTGTTTGTTGCAAAAATGCAATGGGGCTTTGGAAGTCTCCAGTGGCAGGCTCCTGGTAGGCACTGGGAGTGACCCAGTCCTCAGAGCCCTTGCCACTGACTTCCCTGACTTGCATGCTGTGTCTGTGATTTTCCATCTGTCTGTCTCAGTCTCCATGTGGTCCACATCCCTCTTGACCTCATTCATGCCTTCTCTGTTACTCTTCCCTGTCAGATCATAATGCAGAATGGAACTAGACATTTTATTGTTTTTTCACTTTTATTCAGAAGCATTTATGCTTCCTGTTAGTGCTTTAAAAAGCAGATGATTGAAATGTGAATTTTAAAATATTTGTCTTGCTTCCAAATCTAGTGATGTAGCAAACCCACCATTAGAATAATCCTATATTCCTGTTATGGGGAGAATTGTGCCCCACCCCCCAAAAGATCTGGCCAAGTCCTAACCCCCAATCCTGATAAAAATGACTTTATTTGGAAATAGGGGTATTGCAGATGTAGTCAAATTAGAGAGCATCCTGATTCAATGTCTGGAGACCTTATAAGAAGAGGGCATTTGGAACACAGATGCGGGGACAGAACACCCTGTGACACTGAAGGCAGAAAATAAGGGTGAGGTGTCCTCAAGCCAAGGGTCACCAGGGATTGACAGTAACCACTGGAAGCTAAGACAGAGTCATGGAAACCAATGTGCCAACTCCTTGATTTGGGATTTCTGGCCTCCAGAACTCTAAGAGAATAAAAAATTCTGTTGTTCTCAGTCCCCCAGCTTGTGGTCATTTGTTACAGTATCTCTGGGACGACAATACAGCTCCCAACCCCATTTCCCTGGAAGTGAGGTTGCCACTTATACCTGAGTTGTGCGTGGAGTTTTTCCTCTTTGGTTCGGTGACTCTCAGTGGACAAACAGGTCTCCTCACCACTCATCTCCTTGCCCTCAGGTCTGGGCTGCACACCTGCTTCTGAGACTCTCCGGTTCTTGGACTAGGAGCATGGGGAGTGGGCTGGGAATCATGTGGCCGGCATCCTCTGTACCTCATCCGTACGTGATGGTAACCAGTCTTCAGGATGGCCCACAGTGGTCTTGGGCTCCTGGGCACACATTTGTGCAGGATCCAAACCTGTACTTGCCCAGCTCATCTCACTCACCTCACTGAGTCCTAACCCCATTGGATCCTGTCTTTATTTTAAATGTTGATATTTTGTTCATCATGGATGTTTTCACATTCATTTGGATTTTTCAAAATATTGCTTACCTTCCATGCTGAGTTTCTTCATTCTCTTCCATTTCGCCCACAAGGCAGGTGCCTCACTTGCCTTACCCACTCGCAACACTGGCCCCCTCTCACATTGCAACAGGGCTATTCTTCAGAACAAATGGAATACTCCAGAAGTATGTGACTTCAGAGGCTAGGCCACAAAAGACATTTCAGCTTTCACCTTGGTCTTGGATCCCTCGCTCCTGTGGAAGGCGGCTACCATCAGTGAGGACCCTGAGCAGTCCACAGGATCAGCGGATGGGATGAGGAGCTGAAGCCTTTTGGCAGCAGCCAGCGCCGGCGTGCCAGGCACATGAGTGGACCACCTTGGCAGCAGGTCCTCCAGCTCCAGGTAAGCCCCACCAGTACATGAATGCAACCTCATGAGAGACCCCAAGCCAGAACCACCAGCCAAGTTGCTCCCAAATTCCTGGTCTATAGAAACCATGAGAGATCACAAATGGTTATTTTTACTTTAAGCCACTAAGTTTTTAAAAAAAAATTTTTATTGAAGTGTATCTGATTTATGTTAGTTTCAGGTGTACAGCAAGTGATTCAGTTATACATATACATACATATGTATTTTTTCTTTTCAGATTCTTTTCCATTATAGGTAATTACAAGAAATTGAATATAGTCCCTGTGCTATGCAGTAGGTCCTTGTTGTTTATCTACTTTATATATAGTAGTGTGTGTCTGTTAATCCCTAACCCCTAATTTATCCCTCCCTGCCCTTTCCCCTTTGGTAACCATAGTTTGTTTTCTATGTCCATGAGTCTGTTTTTGGTTTGTAAATAGAATTTTTATCTTTTTTTTAGATTCCATATGTAAGTGATATCATATGATATTTGTTTTTCTCTGTCTGACTAACTTCACTCAATATGATAATCTCTAGGTCCATCCATGTTTAAGTCACTAAGTTTTGGAGTGAGCGATTATACGGCATTATTAAGGACTACAGTTTCCTTCCTCAGTGTCTATGGTGTCTTTCCCTCTCCCTCCTGCCAGCTGCTATTGGTCCTTCAGTTTGTCTTTGTGTACCACCTCTTCCAGGAAGCCTTCCTGAATGCCCCCATCTGGGTTACGTGCCCCTTAGGCTCTACTCTCCAGCAGCAATGATCTGTCATTCATAGAATAGGCCTTTCTATTGCCATTATGCCTGCCCCCCTTCTCTTCTGAGCCTCCGTACTCACTGCTCTCCTTGGTTGGAATGTTGCCCCTGTTTGCTTCTCATTCTTTCAGGCTCAACTCAGGCATCACCTCCTTCAGCGAGCCTTCTCTGAGCCTCTGGCTGGATTAAGGACCCTCCTAGGGCCCTTCTAGCAACCTGTGCAATCCTCCACCAGGTCACGTCATGGTTCCCTGATGCTGCTGTCTTGCGTGGCTGCGAGCTCCGGGAGGTGGGAGCCATGTCTCATCATCCTGGTACCTCACACCTGACATTGAACAAGGGGCAGGAGGTGTTGCGGGATTAGGAGAAGTGGTGGGTACGATCTCTACGGCAGATCTTCCCACACCTGGTGGAGCATCAGAACCCGCTGCTGAACTTTTGAAAGGTAGACATTATGGTCCAGGAGGGAGAAATCTACCTCCAAGGACAGACACTATTTAGAGATCAGGTTTGGGTTGGCACCATGATAGAAAGGACAGTTTCAGCAAGATGATCAAGGTGATAAAGCAGAAGCTGCAAATTCAGCACCGAGAGGGATCAAGAGGGATCAGGAGGGTGAGATAATTACAGATGCAGGGCACGTGGGCCGGGTGGGGACTATGGCAAACCATAAGAGATGCTCCCAGTCAAAGGTCATCTCCTCAAGAAGGTGTTTGTGGACCTGGACTCAGCCATGTCTCCCTGTTAGAGGGTTGCTGAGCACCTAGCACTGCTCCCTTGAAGCTCTTGCTATCATTGTAATTAGCTAATTTATGGTATGATTTGTTTATCAGAGTTAGCCTCCCTAATAGATGGAGAATTCCTCAAGGGTGGGATTGTGTCTGTGTTCCCGGCACCTACCCATGCCTGGCCTTCCAAGGATGCTCTATTTCTATCTGTTGAGAGAATGGATAATTGAATAAACAATGCCACAACCTAATGTGCAGAGCTGCTTGGTGGGAGAAGGGAGGTAATTGTGTGTGAAAATGGATGAGTGTTTTACATGTTATAAAATAAGATCACTGGAGGGGAGAAGACACCAGTGAATGGCCATTAAGTCAGGAGCATCAGCTGCCTGTGTGGGCAGAGCCTGGGTTCTCTCCACAAGAGGATTGCCAAGGGGGTCATCTCTTAAGTGCCTGAGTCCTCGGGGGCCTGATCTATGTGTGTTTCCTATTTCTCCAGCCCTACCCTCTCAGAAAAGAGCAGAACCCCCCTTGCAGGTTAGCTAGAACCTCCCAGATGTCAATGCATGCATTTAAGCCTCATTTCACTTCACCACATCACTTACAGGCAAGGAAATCGAAGCCCAGAGAGGATGGGATGCTTGTCCCAGGTGCCTCTCACCATGGAGGGTGCCCGTCTGAGCATCCAGCAGCCTTCCTCCCTCCCCAGCCATCACCCATGACCCACCTGCCAGGGCAGAGTCCAGGAGCAGGGCGTGGGGCTCCTGGTGGCCGCCCTTTTGCCTTCCCCTCCCCAGCGGATGCTACGCAGAAGACACTCTTCACTACCAGAGGGTGAAGGTCAGACTCTGGCCAACGGCCCAGCATTTCTGGCCCAGTTTCACCTAAGGAAGCCAACTGTGCAGAAGGTCAGGATGCTGGGGGCGGGAGGAGGGGGTCAGAGTGGGAAAGTTAACATTCCCAGGGGACTCTCAGCAACAGGATTTCCTGACAGGGGACCATTACCTTTCTCACATTACGTGGCCAGATTAACTTCCGGCTATTATTCAAAGTATGAACATGACAAAAGCATCTATTCAGTGGAAACAAGGGAAGGACTTGCCGGACTCTGGACTTTGAGAAGGCAGCAGGATCATGGAATTAACTACAGTTGAGGGCTGGGTCCTAATCTGGGCTCTACCTGCCTTTAGCATCAGCCGGAGCTAGTAACTTCACAGCTCTGAGCCTCAGTTTCCTTTTCTGGAATAGGCAAGCAAGGTGGGTGGCACAGAATGTTGCATCAGAACTCCCAGAGCTGCCGGGTGGGTGAAGCGAGGGAATTTACATGAGGAAATGTTTTGCAAACTGTGAAGTGCCACCCGAGTTTCCATAGTCAGTTTTGCTCACCTCTTCCCACAATCTTAGCATCTCAGATCCACTTTTCTCAGCTGAGAAGTCCTCAGTGCTTCCAGGAGAAATTTCCCAGTCCCCAGGTGAGCCCAGATTGATGATGGCAGGCTGGCCACCAGCCTCCCACACTTACTTCTCACTGCTCCGGTCCAACTGGACTCTGGCTCCCAGGTCCCCCACTCATTTATACTTCCTTGGGCTAGAAATTCCTCCTCAGTCCTCTGATCTCTCTATTCACAATACCTTCTTCGGTCTGGTGTCCACGCGGCCCAGTGGTACACGCTCTGCATAACCCCACAGTTCTCCAAGCATTGTCACTTGGAATAGCAGCAACACCAGCTGGGAACTTGTCAGAAATGTAACCAAGCAGGACCTCGTGGGGCCTTCCAGGGTCAGACCCCTTCCCCATGTTCTCTCCTGTAGCTCCTCTCTGAAGTGCCCAGATCATAATATCTTATGTATGTTTCCTGAGTTTTTCAGATGCTAAAAACCGCCACCAAAGGGAAGGAATTAACAACTTGATGATGGAGAGCATGTGGCCCCAGACCTTCTGGCGCCTGGGGGTTGATAGTGTTGACTGCCCTAGTCCCTCAAAATCAACAATCAGAGAATTGTGCACGAGCTGATCATGTACCCTGTAGCCCCCCTCCCTCACCTGGCCTTTAAATATACTTTGCTGAAACCCTTTGAGGAGCTCGGGGTTTTCTTGGGCATCAGCCACCCAGTCCTCCTTGCTCAGCCCTGAAATAAACCTTTCTCTGCTCCAGACTCTGATGTTTCAGTTTTTTTTTTTTTTTTTTGCCTCATGGTGTGTCGGGCACCCGAACTTGCCTTCAGAAACAGAAATGCAAATTCTCAGGCCCCCCACCCAGCCCTACTGAAGCAGAAAACTCTGAGGAGAAGGCCCAGAAATCTGCATTTTTAACAAGCCCTCTCCGGGGATTCTGATGTGCACACAAGTTTCAGAACCACTGGAATAACCCGTCTCCCCAGCTGGGCTGTGAGCTCTCTGCTGGCCAGGGCTTCATCACTTTCAGTGGCTCCCAGAGCCTGGTCCATAGGGGCCTCGAGGGACCGCGGAAGAGCCTCATGAAACTGCACTGATGCCTCACAGATACGCCCTTGGCTGCCTGCCGCCACCCATCTGCTCACAGCATCGGCTGCCCCTTCCTTCCTCGGCCCTTTCCCCAGATTCTCACAGAACCCAAGGCTGGCTGGCGCCAGAAAGCCTCCCCTGAGCTCTTCAATGGCCTAGTCTGCCTCAGTTTCTCTCCAGAGCTGCTGCCCGAGCCTTCCAGATCTCTCTCTGGGCTCAAGGCTTGGGCACATCGTAGTGAGGCTGCCCTTGAACAGAGTTGCACCCTTCACATGATATTTTGCCCTGACCCCATGCGTGTTCAGGAGGGGCCCTTGTTCTGTGCAGTGTCATCTTCTGTGGCCACAGTGAAGAGGGTCACTGGACCACCCCAGCAGAGGCAGCCAAGGTGTGCGGGTCTGTGAGTCTGTGTGCCAACATTTAGAGCAGAAGCGATTCACACCTCTTCTGCTTTCCTGACCTGAAGGGTAAAGAAAAGGAAGAAGGACTTTAGGCCATGACGAGCTGCAGAGTTTTGTCCTCCAGCTGCTCAGTCTCCTGGATGTGGCAGTGGGGTTTGCAGTGGTGGGCGTGCAGAAGGGCTGGCCTCTGCCGAACCCCTGCCCTCTCAGTGACTTACTTTTATACCCATCTCTGTCCCCAGATTCTTTTCCCAAGCCCTGGATGGGAGCCAGCCTCCTGGAGCAGAAATGCCTAGATTTGAATCCTGGATCGGCTGCCGGAATGAGTGACTTGAACCATTCCATGCCTCAGTCTCCTCCCCTGTGAATTGGGCCTTGATAGTAACACTTCATTTCATAAGTGAGCTCTTTTGTTTGGTTCCCAGAGCTGTTGATCATGATGTGGGTGGCTCTTCCTACCCTGGGGAGCCCACTGAGGAGGAAGGGAGCTGGGGAGTGGTGGGCTGGCTTACCCTGGAACAGGGTTTCTCCCCAGCCTCCCTCTAGGCCCCAACTAGCCTCCAAATCTGGCATCACACATGACTAGTTGTTTTGGGGACCAGAATTTCCAACCTCTCTGGCTGCAAGTATGAGGATCCATCTTTAGTGCTGAATAAAATTTCTGCCCCTTCTCTTTGCTTTCGGCATCCATTGTCTGAGACAAAATAACTCCAGTGAGAACATGAAAACGAATATATGTATGTATATGTATGACTGAGACATTGTGCTGCACGACCAGAAATGGACACATTGTAACTGACTATACTTCAATTAAAAAATAAAAAGAAAGAAAATAACTGCAGTGGTGCCTTAGAACTTGTATTGGGTTTATTACAACAGCATCTGTACACGTGTGACCCCTCTTCACAGGTGCATGAGGGAGCCAAGTCTCCTCAGCCTGCAGGTAGCCCTTGGTGCCCTGATGGGCTCTCTGACAGGCCCCCGAGCTGCGCACCTCCAGGCTGAGGACCAGTGTGGTCTCCAGCAAATGGGGTCTTAATAAAAACCTGCCTCTCCTCACGCATGAGTTCCCTTAACTCACCTCAAGAGGCAGGTAGTAGGATAAACCCATTTCACAGATAAGAACACAGAGGCCCCAAGAGCTGGATTAACTGCCCAAGAGAGGGAGCTAGTGATCAGTAGAGCATGAGTTAGAGTTGAGTGATCGACCCCAAAGCCTGGGTTTTTTCCCCCTACTCCACCCTTCCACGTGAGAGCTAATCCATATTCATCTCTTTGGGAGGAAGGGGAAATTAAGTTTACTTATTTATTTTAAATAGAGGTGCTGGGGATTGAACCCAGGACCTCGTGCATGCTAAGCATGTGCTCTACAGCTGAGCTGTGCCCTCCCCCAACTGATACCTATTAATCTTGTCTCCACAGCTGGGGGCTGGGAACTCCTGAGTGTCATCTATCAGCCGCGAGGTAACTCTCCCCGGGGGAACCAGGGATCAGGTGCCTTTGTATCTGTTACCTCATTTAATGCATCAGGAATTCAATCAATTACCCCATATTATAGAGGAGAAAATCAATTCTCAGAGATATTCACTAACGTGCCCAAGGTCACACAGTTAGAAACTGGCAAGACTGGGGCCAGAATCCAGGCCTGTCTATCTGTCTGTCACAGGGTCCCCTGTTGATCCTTGGCAATGTCCAGGCTTCCCAGGGCCTGAGACAAGGAGGGTATAAATACCTATCTTGGGCCATAAAATTCCCCTCGTGATATGATGGGTGTTAGAGAGTGAATTTTTAAAAAATTTAGATAATTTGCCTCCTATCTGGTCCTACAGGGGGATGAAAAATCTGTCCCCACACAGAATAACTTTAGGGTCTCTGGACTGAAGGAGAGTGTGGGCAGGGGAGTGTGTGTGTGTGCTTTTAATCACAACTGAAAAATCATTTTTAATGTGCCAAATATTGCAAACTCAATCCAAGACACAGGTTTATTATGCAAAATGTCCCAATTAAGCATTATCATCTTGCAACAAGAAGAAATATCAGCCGCCCAGCAAGCATTCCTCCCAGGAGCTAAGAATGTCATTGTCTAACGGGACTGTAATCAGTGAAGGTCTTGTCTCAGTGGCTGCAGCCCACGAAATGCCCCCTCCTGTCTCTAGAGGACCATAATCCCTGCGGAATTCCACTTAGCACAGATGGGCTACGGTGCAGATAGCGGGTTTTGTTGCTTGAAAGCATTTTGCTTTCTGTACTGCTGTTCCCAAGAAAGAGCTGCAACCGTCCCGCCTTGCATCTGTCTCTTATTCCAGATACCTCTGGAGCAACGCAGAATCCGGTGCCTCGGCTTGGGGGCAAGTGGAGGCCTCATGTGGGGTGGACTTGGTGCCAGGCAGAGAGCCTCCACCCTTCCTGTCTGGGGTTCTGAGCAAGTCACTCAACTGCTCTTAGACTTGGCTTCCTCTTCTGGAAAAGGGAGAGAGTGAGAGTTCACTCAGGCGCCCAGGGCCTGAGAGTCCTGGCACACACAGAACCTGGCACTCAGTAGATCCTCGGGGGTTGCTCTTCTCAAGAAACTAGTACAGTGAAGACTGGCCAGGGAGAAAGATGGCTCCGTGCACCTTCCAGGTGCCCTCCTTAACGCCCAGTCCATTAAGTGTTCCTTGACAAGCCTTGCTGTGGTGGAACGACTTCCCTTCTTGAAAGTATTCAGTGGCTTCCTGGCTCCTCTAAACGTAATCCAGGTTTTTTAACGTGGTCACTAAGACCCTCATTTCCCAAAACGCCATTTCAGCCAAATTTTCTACTCTCCAAAAAGCCACTTAATAAATATTTAAAGAAACAGCAAATACAATGACTCCAGCATGGTGTGCCCAAAACTCTTGGCCCTGCTCCCAAGAGGCTCATAAGCTAATTGGGAACAAGACTTAAGACATCGGGGAGGGGGGGGGGATAAAGAAAAGAAAAAAGCCCTTTATTTCATGTTTTAATCAAAGGAACAATTCACACCCCAAGTTCTAAATCTGATTCTGCCCCAAGCGTCCCGAGGCCCTGCTTCGATGTGACATTCAGGGGATGCCAAGTAGGTTAAACGACAAGGCAGGTGCTGTAAGCTGCTGACCATGACGACACCCAGGCCAGAAGGGCACCGACCATCTAAGTGAGGAAGCCCTGCAGTAAGTGTTTCTGTTGCCTCAAAATACCCGCAGCAATTTGCCAACAAACATAGAGAATGTCAGAAACGGGGTGTTTTGTTTTGGTTTTGTTTTTGTGGGTTTTGGGATGAAAATAGCTGCCCATTAACCATTATGCTGACGTAAGAAATAAGATTTCATGGGTGAAAATAAAGACATTGGAGATGTCCAGATGGGCCAGTATTATTTGTAGACACTCCCCAGGCTGCGGGGATGGAGGGTGAGAATCCAGGGACGCCTGGAGGCTTGGCCTATGGCTCTGCTGCCGGAAGCCTGAACCCTGACTGTACTCCTGATAGCCGTCCATCAATTGGGAGGATTTCCGGTTGCCTGACTGCGAGAATGAGGACAAGGGAGTCTTGTCCAGGAAGGCTGTGACCACTGCAGGTAAACTCATGCAGGTGGTGGGGGTTCCTCGAAGGGCAGAGAGTTGAGATTCCCTGGATGCCACCCACTCCAGCGTCTGGATGGACCATTTGGGTGCCTTGGGAAAGATGCTTGTTTTCCAAAGGTCTCTGTGTAGCAGAATTTGGACTGAGACTTGCTTCCATGATAACCTGGTCACGGGGTTGTGGGGAGGGAGTTAAGCAGCATTGGCCCCGAACCTCTACAGGGGCTGTGCTCATCCACCAAAAACACCCGAAAAACTGCATGAAACTGGATGGTCTTAGTTCAGGGCCCTTCATCGAGAGTCATCTGCAGGGCATTTGCTGAATTCTAATCTGTCCTAGACTCTGTGCCCACTTTTTATGTGGGTGACAGATGTGAATATCTCTGTGGTATATGTACACAAGAAATGCTTCATTCATTTAACTGAATACGATCAAATCAGTTTCAAGACATCCCACTCACAAAGCTGGGCAGAAATGGCAATATCAGTCATTCTTGGCTTCTTCCTAAGCTCTCTAGGTGTGCTGGGGAGCTTTGCAGGTCTCCCAAGAAGCCAGAGTTGCTGGTGCTCCTTTGCTGCCTGACAAGCAGTGGTGTTCCCAGGTGGCTGTGGCAGGCAGCTTTGGGGTAGGTCTGCCAGCCCGCTTCCTGCCCACATCAGCATTGCCCGTCCTATGGAGGGCGTCTCCTGCTGGTGGCCACACTCGTCCTGAGCCAGCAAAGGAAGCCAGGGGGCCCTCGTGCAGCTATGGGTCCCCGTGCTTGTAGCCTGAAGTCCCAGCCACCAGGGAAGCTGTTTCTACAATAGGTCGGGCCACCTGAGTGTTTCTGCATTTGCAAGGCTGGGTCCTCTGGCCCCTCTGTTACCACCCCCTCTTCCTTCCTCACGGGCCATCTGGAACCGGGCCACAGCCCTCTCTCCATTGGTGTACCAAAGCCTCCACTTCAGCTCTCTTTGGGACTCTATAGTTGAATTCTCCTTGTTGGATCCCGAAATCTAAAAGCCCTTAAACCCACAGGGTGACAGAAGCCAGAGCTTGGGGGCTTGGGGTTCAGGTGTTTGCTGCCCCAGAGAATAATTTGTTAACTATAAAAAAGCTAAGACATCAATCAATCAATTTTTTAGAAAATCACCCATTACACAGAAATCTCTATTGAAGCGTACAGCAAAATCTGGAGAAGGCGATGTTACCATCATCACCTCCATTGACAGACGGGGAAATGGACTTTAGGAGGGTGAATTGTGATTTGGCTAGTGAGTGGGGTAAGGTCAGTTTGGGATCCAGGTTCAGGGTCTATGCTCTTGACCCCTCCTTCTGTAGTGGTTCCTAAAGTAAGGCCTGACTACTCTTGGGCCTCAGTTTCCCCACTGCATGGAGGCAGATTCTACATCCTGGCAAGCAGTCTGAACTCGGGGAAGCCCCAGGCCAGCGGGTCAGCATCTCCCGCGGGCTGGTCAGCTCTGGCCTGCAGGCGAAGTCTGCCCTACAGGCGTTTGACACATTTATGCTCAGCTCAGAGCTCCTGGTATATGAGGAAGTGACCCTGATCTGGGGGCACCTTACCTTGGGACTTGGCAGTCGTAAATGAGCTGACAGCTCCCCAGCTCCTAGTCTCAAAGGTGGCAACCCGAATAACTCTACCTCTGGGATATCAAAGCCGGCAAATGACCCCAGGAAACGGCCACGGACAGCAGGACAGCCAAAGAGCTCCTCCGGGGCAGACAGGCGGGAGCATCCTCAGTTCCTGCTTGCCTTTGAGTGCATCCTTGAACAGCAGTATGTCATTTTTAGTAGCTTCTGCCTGCCCAGCAGTGAGGGACCTTCTGAGAGAGGATGCTCTGGGCCCCACCTGGGTTCAGAGAGGAGGAGGCAAGGGGAGAAACTTCCTCCCACCCCAACACGGCTGAGTTTGTTTCGTTTAATCTCCAGTCTGTTTTTTCTGCTGTCCCTCCCTAATCTCAGAGTTAAAACCACCCAGAACAACACTTTCTTTCTTCCTCTGACTGCTAGGCTGTCCTGGTAACACATCAGCAAGCAAATTCGCTTGGCCCCAGGGCCATAAGGCATAAAAGGCACTTAGTGGGCGGCGTGAGTCAATTTCCATCAAGCTTGTGGACAGTGATGTAACCGCGGCTTGTCAGTTTCCCCAGCCCGGCAGCACAGATCCCCCAGAGCGGACATCTGGATCAAGGGATTGACAAGTGGATTCCAGAGCCGGGCCCTGCCTCCCACCCGCTCTAGCCCAGCACAGGCCACAGCCGCCCACAAGGACACGCAGCAACTTTCTGCACATTCCCACGTACACACGCCCTCTTCACCCCCCTCTCAGCCCCTGCCTGCATTTCCGGCAGTGTGAATTCTGACAGCTCAGGTGGGTGTCTGCCTTGCTGGTACATTCCTCACTACGCCACGCTGCCTAAAGCACCTCGCTGTTCCGGAGCCTTCCTGCACGGCCTCCCACCCCTGCGTCCTGTGCTGAAGGTGCAAGAACCTCCTGGTCCAAAGTCTGTGCCCCCGGGGACCCTGGAATGTGGCACACTCTCACACCCTTTTGCCTAATTTACTGGCCTTTTAAATACACTTACTGTAGCATAGACACCACTCCAAACATCTGGAGGGAAATAGGGGGGAGTGGAATCTACCAAGAATTTAAGTGTTTGTTCTACACTGGAACTTTGAAAACCAAACCGGGAAACTTCACATCTTTAGCTAATTGTTTGGTGGTATACAGAGCTAAGCCAACATATAATCCGATAAAAGTTGTCCCTCCATGCCCTCTTTCTAACCACGCAACTCATTCACGGAATGGCTGGTAAACATGTCTTTCCTTCCATCTCAGAGATCTCTAAGGAGAGTCTGAGCCAGTATCTCAGTTGCTCACCCAGCCCCACTGGAGCTCCGAAATAATCTGAGAATCCAAGGCACTGCAGAGCTAGAAGGACCTCAGGGCTCAGTAGGTCTTCTCTGGGCTTACCGTCTGTATTTATTTTCTTATTTATAGCTCATTCAGTTGCTCCCTTTTCTCTCTCCAGACCTCACCATATACGATCACTGTCATAGGAAGGCTGCACCCCAGGACTCCCCTAAGGCTTTCAAGATGATGTCATCCGTCAGCAGAAAGACCCACCCGTTCCTTAATTAGTCAGCAGTCACTCTTCGGACCAGGTGCAGCTCCCTTTTATCTGCTGAAGGAAAAGCCAGTTGAAATGAACAGGAAATGGGAGGGTTGGAACAATTTGAAGATAAAACTTTATTTATTTATTTTACTTTATGAAAGCTTTATTCCAAAATGAAATTTCTTAAAACAAATGAGTTATTTAGCCCTAGTAATATTCAAATCAGCATCCATTTATTCAGTACTGCTGTATAGAAAATAGTGTAGAAACTGCTCATAAAGGCTTACAAAATTGAATAGTAGTTTAATCCAACTCGAAAGATAAGCCATAAAATAAGGGAAAAAAGTAAGTCGATGGAGAGTAGGGATAAGTTAGAGATATTTTAAGCGATACTTTACAATTACAAACAATTCAGCAATGACTAGTCATTGGCCTATGTTGGTTTTTTTTTTAATTTATTGAAGTATAGTCAGTTACAATGTGTCGATTTCTGGTGTACAGCATCATGTTTTAGTCATACATGTACATACATATATTCATTTTCATATTCTCTTTCACTATAGGTTACTACAAGATATTGAATATAGTTCCCTGTGCTATACAGAAGGATTTTGATTTATCTATTTTATATAAAGTAGATAATATTAACAATTCTTGGACTCCTAATTTGTCCCTTCCTGCCCCCTTTCTCCCTAGTAACCATAGGTTTGTTTACTATTTCTGAATCTGTCTCTGTAAAGATAAAACTTTAATATTGAAAGGAATCAGCTACAGGGATTAAAACACTTAAAAAAGAATAATTTCCAAGGAGTGAGGTCTCCTTTCTTCTTTCCACAAAATTGTTATTGAAGTTCTAATGTCAGGCATTAAAGGGGTTTTCTGAAACACAGTGTAACACTTACCCCCTTGTTAAGGAACTTGGAGTCATGTGAGGTTGGCCCCCATTTAACAAATAGTCACACACAGGTGCAAAAAGCCCAGGGAGGGGAAAGTGCAGCCCCCTTGCTCCCAGGAGAAGCCGATCCAGACTCCAGACAATAGGGGTGCCTTGTAAGTAGCATCATTCATGATCAGTTAGGGCCCAGGGCTAGTGACACTGAGGTTTTCAAGATGTAAGGCCCTCTCTGAACCATCCTGCTGGCTCCTGACTGCTCACCAGCTGGCAGGTAGTCCGATCCCTAACCAGGCTCTTCCCTCCTCTCCCCGTTAGCATCTTTGCTGAAGCCCCTCCTTCCATCCTGGATGCCTTCTCTCCATCTCTCTGCCTGGACAAATCCTGCCTGTCCTTCCCACAGGGCCGGCCTCATGGGCATTGGACCCGTGCAGTCGCACAAGGGCCCCCTCACAGAAGGGCCGCAGGCTTGGTTTAATGCTCTGCTGCTGCCATCCTGAAGTGCTTAGTGATTTTGTCTTTGATCTTGTGTTTTGTAGGTGAAGTCCAGCAAGACAGTGGAGCGTGGGCATGAGCTGAGGGGAGATGCACAGTGAAAGGCCAAGTATGCATAATGTTGGTGACACCTGCCAGCAGAAGAGCCCGGCGGGGCCACCAACCTAGGGGTTCAGTGCCACTCAGCGTGAGGACAAGATGAGTCAGTGGGGGTGCAAACAGCCTGGAGAGGCCATGCTTTCCACTTGAATCAGAACTTGCTTCCGTTAGGGGAGGGAATAGCTTAGTGGTAGAGCACGTGCTTAGCATGCATGAGGTCATGGGTTTGATCCCCAGTACCTCCATTTAAATAAACAAACAAACAAACAAACAAACAAACTTAATCCCCCCCACCCTCCCAAAAAGAGGGGGAAGAAAAGAACTTGCTTCTAATGGGGAAAAAAGGCCATGGTGTTCAGGAAATGTGAACAACTGAGGAGCCTTCACGCTCTCTCTCATTCTGTCAGTTTCCTGTACCTGCCCACCACGTGTGCTGGAAATGCAGCCTGAAGGAAGGGGAAAAGTAAGGCAGCCGATGGTTCCTTTTCCTTTCCATCTTGCCTTTCTCAGCAGGAAGCTGGAAGGTAGAGCATCTTGGTAGAGGGTGTGCTTCACAAGAGGCGAAGAGAAATGGTTGAGTTAGTGTTGTGTTCATTTCCGCTGCTCCGGTAAGAATGAAATAGGTGTGCATGTAATGACTGTGATTGATTCTGCATATGAGTGAAATGTTCTTACATTTATGTTTAGAACTGGAGGGCACAGGATAAGGATGAACAGTAAAATGCATGCTCATTGTTTTAAATTTTTACTTTTCATTACTTAGAGTGACATCAAATGGCAAACAAATGGACACCACGACAAGCGAGAGAGAAGGAAACCACAGAAGAAAGTAAATTTTAATATCTTTCGTGACACTTTTTTCTGCTTTTTAAGCAGGAGTCTCACATCTTTATTTCGCACTGAGCCCTGTAAATTAGGTAGCCAACCCTGCCTGCAAAGCACACTCAAGTCATGCCTCCTGGTAATCACTTCATGCCACAGCCGGTTCCCTTGCCCGGAACACCAAGAGCTTTCACTGCTGTATCAGCTGCCATCCCTTCCATCCAATGAGATGTCTTGCCTTTCCCTCTGTTGTCTTTTTCTAATGACATCCGTCAACCCCACAGAATTGTCAAGAGGTCCAAATGGACTTTGTAACTGGAAAGCTCACCACTGGAAGATATTGTTGTTCTATTTAATTTGCACTGCGCCCATTAGGTGCTCAGTAAATGCTTGTGAATGCCGCTGATTTACCCATAAGGCCCCAGGGGCTGGGTCTTATCCTCTGAGTATCTTTCACAGTGGTAGGCAGCACGTGGCCTTGCATGGAACAGGAGTATAATGTTCGGTTGTTGGTGAAGATCTGGTTTCAGCATTCTGTTCAGGAAACCGCTCCTCTGGGGATAGCACAAGCCTAGTTCTAGTTCTTGCTCTGGTCTCAGTGATTCAATGTGGAAGATAAAGATGACTAAGAGGTCCAGAATGTTAGTGTTAGAAAGGACTTCAGGGAAATTCTCTCATTTTCTAAATGAAGGAGGAGAGGCTAAGACTAGACTTAGGAGAGATGGAGAGTAAGACTAAGTGACTTATCCAAAACACAGATAAAGTGAATAGCTGTTGCCTCCTCTCCATCCGTTACCACCTTCTCCCTTCCTGATGACTTCTTTGCATAGTCTAGGGAAATAGCCTCCACTCTGTCTGGGGGGGTGGGACTTGTGTGACCCAGGCTGAGCCAATCAGCACATTCCACCTTTCTTGCCATGGTGACTGATTTGGGGGCCAGCCTGAGACCAGAGATAGGCTAATCAGTGTGACTATCAAGGTTTTGCCAGGAGTGAAATCTGCTCTGGACCAAGGGTATGAGCAGATGCAGTCGGGAATTACTGCAGTCATTCCTGATATCCTGCCAGGACCGAGCCTGCAGAGCAAGCCAGTGTACTACAGGAGCAAAGGGAAGAGGAACAATGGCCCCAGAGTCTGAAGTTTTTTGTTAATCTCTGGATCAACCCATACCTGAAGCCTAACTATCTATGGGAGTATTCATGTATGTGAACCAACCAACAAATTCTCTTTTTCAACTGTGTTATAATTAAAGCCAGTTTGGGAATTTCTGTTCTCAGCAATATAGATAGTACTGAAAAATCCCACTCCCCCCCCACAAAAAAAAGTAAGGAAAATAATTCAAAGACATACAGAGGCAGAACTAGAACCCAGGTCTCTTAACTCTCCACCCAGTGACCACTGCAATAACCCTGCCAGAATGCCCCCAGATATGTATTTTTTGAATCACTCATCTAAACTAATGCTGTTGATAATAGGTGTGGTGGTGAATCAATGGGAGCAACAGCAAAACTAACAGATTGTCTGTTATTTTTACATTGTGAATGAATCAAGGATTCCAATTGCTCTCATGTCAGGGCCAGAAAAGGCACGTCTGAGTCTTCCCTGTGATACTGCAGTGATTCCCACTGAGAACAGCAGGTAGCATCAGCCAGGGAGTGCATCCACAGAGGCCAGCGCCACTGGGAGGGGACCTTGAGGCTTCACGAAGCCACCAGGAGGGAGCACAGGCAGCAGTGCACATGGTTAGCTCAGGACAGTCTGCTCTCAATAAACACTAAGCAATGGGCCATAGCTGGCCACGACCAGCCCTCTCCTTCCTGCCTTAATGAGCACAGTGTGGTGGAGAGCACTGGACCTTAGTCTCCTGGAGGGATGGAATTAAAGGAATTAGGTCAGCCCACGCATCTTACATCTGGGCATACCGGGCAGCAGCGCATCCCCGGCTACACAGCCACACGATGCAGATCCCAGGCTGCATCAGCCCCTCTCCCCTCCCGACAACTGGGTCATCACATCTAACAACATCCTTTAGCGGTTGAGGACCAGGACTCCTGGGTCCTGCAGTCACCCTTCCAGGCTGAATGCATTGGTGGTGCCAGGGAAGAGAGGAAAAGCCATGACACCTGTCTGATTTCTCCAGGTACCTTGGAGGGGCCTGTTCCCAAAGTCCTCCTGACAAGGCAGCCGGGTGAGGAGCTTAAGGGGCAAAGCCAAACCACAGGGAGCCAGGGTGGAGCTCGCCACCATGGGAGCCACCTGGGCCCCAAGGCAGCAAAAAAAGATGGGGAGAGGGAGCCCTGAAAGCCACACCATCAGGAAAGGACTTACGAGCAGGCAGCACCCAGGGAGGACAATAAGGATGGACAGAGTGGGTGGCAGAGGCAAGGGGCAAGTGGGGGGAAGGGACACAGATGGCAGAGTATATTGTGTTTACCACTCCAGCCATTCCAAAGGGAGATCCTGCAAGGCCCAAGGGTCAGCTTGGTAAGTTGATGGGCCCCTGGTGAGGCTAATGAAGGGGGTCTCTCACCAACTGGAAACAGGGAGCTTGTAGAGCTGAGAGCCCTGTGAAGAGTGTCTGGATTCTGATGGTAAATAGGCTGGCAGGGCCCGGGGTGGGAGCAGTGGCATGGAGCCCACAGGGACTGTTCCCGGAGGCTCAGGGTTGATGCTATGGTCCCAGGAGGCCTTTCCCTGCAGTAAGCAAAGATTTCCTTAGTTCTTTCTACTAGTCCTTTGATCAAGTTACCTAACCGCCCTGAGCCTCAGTTTCTTCCTCTGTAAAATGGGTATGTGACCTAATAAAGTGGCTTTGGGTATCCATGGAAATCATGGGCCTCGCATAGATAAGTGCCCTTCAAATGTAAGTTTCCTGCCCCCTCATCCAGCTCCCTATGTACCCCTCTGATTTTCTCTAGTTTTCACCCACTCTGCCCCCAAGCACTGCCTGCCTTGGGCTAAATGGAGCAGCACCGGTAAATCAAGCCCACATGTCTACCCCCAGGCACTAAATCTCCCCAGAGGACATTCCTTACTGCAGCAGTAATGCTACCAGCTCCAGGGAACAGGATTGCACCATAGGGCAGGCTCCCCACACCAGGAGCCTTAAAGGGCCAGCTGGCAGGCTCCCTGTTCCAGATGGGGATGTCCTGGGCCCTGAGAACCAAAGTGACAGTGGGCCCAGCCTTATGGAGGCCCAGGTGTGTTAGCAACAGCAGCGGCAGCGGTAGCAACAAACAAGCAGCAACCCCCCATGCAGAGATGACAACGTGGATTAAGTGATCAGGGCTCAGGCCCTTTCATCAGACCGATTTCTTTAATTTCCAGTCTGGCTGCTTCTTGGCTGCATGGCTTTGGGCAAGTTACTCCTTTCTCTGTCCTCCTCAGTCTCCAAATACAAAATGTGGACAGGTACCCCGTCTGGCTCCCAGGTCTGTGAAGAGGACACTCCATATAGCACTATCATTATTTATCAAGGGTCACGCACACATATCGCTGCATTTGCTTCTCCCCACAGTGGAAATAGAACTGAATCTCTGCTTGTTTCAGCTGTTTTATCAACGGTCATGGTAGAACCTTGGGCATCTGGCCTGTGTACCAGAAAGGGCAGGGGATGGGCCGGGTCTGAGCATCAGGGGTCCTGGCTACTGTGCCTACCGCTTCGCCCACGGCTGGTCCCACTGCACACACTGGTTAGGTCAGCTTCCCTGTTACAGTTTGGTCACAAGCAGAGAAGCTCGAGATGTGAGCTGATCTTGGCTGAGCCCCATCCGTGAGAAAGTCTCCTTTATCCCCAATCCTCCCACCAGCTCTACCAGGAACCCGCTTTGGAGAAGAGAAACCCAAGGATCAAAGAGGCTCTGTGCCTGCCCCAGGTCATGCCACCGGTGGGTGCTGGTGCCAGGGGTCCAGCCTGGCTGACTTCGAAGTTGAGGTTCTTGCCTCTCCAGCCCAAACGTGTGGCTCCATCTGAAGCGCCCACACTTCCAGAAAAAGAACAAAAGAATTCGACATACAGCCCATCCTCTGGGTTGCGCTTTTGTTCATGACAATCACTGGCTAAGATCAAAATGACAGGTGGTAAACACTGATCTCTTATGGATCCCTTTGTCACCAGATCACTCAAAAGAAGACAGTGTTTATCTATCAGAGCCTGAGGAGGCTCACTTGTCCTTCTGTGACACTTGGAATCACTGAGGGGGATTTAAAACAGTAAAATTCTGATGTGTTCATCATGAAAATAATTCTCTCCTATTAAGAGGAAATGTAGGAAATACAGAGAGAAGGGGAAAATGGGTGGAGGAGCCCCTAATCCACCACCCAAGGATAACTAGGAACCCATTTGTGTCTCCTCTGTATAAACTTTTCATTCTTTTTTCAGCAAACGCTGATTGAGACCTTCCCTGCGTGGCGGCTGAAGAGCTGATTACCGTCAAGTCTATGTGTGCCCTCACCCAGCCCGGGTGTGTATGGGTGTAGGGATTTTTATTTCATATACAGTTGCAGACAATTCTTGGGCACCTCTTCAAGTTGCCTCGACCACTGTAATGGAGACCGGCTCTGGGCGAGCTTCCTGCAGCTTCGTGCAGGAGAACGCGGTCTGCGTTCAACCTTGCTGCACCCCCAGCGGCGCAGGGCTGGGTGTTCACGCATGCGCAGCCTGGAGTTGCAGCCCGCTTCGGCCACGGGCCGTCCTTGACCAACCCGGGATGGGAGCGGATGGACCAATGTTTCTCTTTCCGTCTGTCTCCTGTGGTCAGTTCTGAGACACATTTTCTAAGGCTCTAGTCAGGTGGAGCACTAGTTGCCCACAGTCAAAATTAACTCAAGAATATATATTTGAATTGGCTTTCCCTTTTCCATTTGTCACTCTCTGGACCCATCACTCGAGCCCCTGGTAACAATTGCCAAATAAACCACCACCTGCGTGCCAGCTCTTGGCTCCGCTCCCAGGAAGCCTAGGTTAAAACAGTGATCATGCTATATACATGATTTTTTTAAAAAACCTTTTTAAAAGCTTTATATATATATTTTGATGCTATAGGTTTAGCTTCAATACCACCCACAGTGGCAGTATGGTCATTATCACAATTGATTCCTCATTATCACTAAAACGTAAGGGAAATAAAGACGGAAAGATACGTTACTATCATCAGTAAAATGTATTCACCTCTCACTGATTTTCTGAAAGCTTAGCCTAGGAAATAGTTTTAGATTAAAAAAAAATACTTTTAAGTTGAAATACTTTTAGATTTGTAAGAGTTGCAAAGGTAATAACAGAGAGTTCCTGTAATATACAATTTTTGTATTGCTTTTTATTGTTTTTTCCTTGTCACGTTGTAACATGATTTCCATACGAATGGGAGACCCAGCCCACAGTCACCCCAGGGAATTGGCCACAGCCAATCTTGGTAAGCCTGCTACTAGTCTACAAATGGTCATGTACCCATTTGCAAGCCGTGAGAGCAAAGGGGAGTCTGTGGGGGCCTCCTGGATTTCCCTGATCCTAAAAGAGAAGGTCCCTACTCTTCCTCTAAGCATGCTTATATTCGGAGTCCTGAAACAGCTTTTGCGTATGGCAACCCAAGACCAGCTGCAGGTGGAGCCAGCAGAGGCCATCAGAGAAGAGAGCTGAGAGAAAGGGGGTCTGCATGACCCCACCTTTGGCTCTGTGAGATAGCACACTTTTCTGCTGTATTTAAACCATTCCAACTGTACAACATATTGTTAGAAATTCTTTGTAAGCATCATCTTAATGGCTGCCTGATATTCGATCTAAGGAATGTGTCTTAATTGATTTAACTAAACCCCTCTCATCAGACTAGTCAGTTTTTTCTTGTGTTTCACTGTTAGAAATGATGCTATGCTAAACATCTTTGTGCCTAAAGCTTTTTCTATGTTTCAGATGCCCCGTGTGGAACTACTGGATCATAAGACATGTTAAGCCTCTTGGTAGTCAAACTGCTAACAGAATTACATGCCACCCATCAAATATATGAGTGCTAACCTCATTACACCAGCAGTAGGACTGAGTTTTCTCATTATTTAAAAAAATCACTTCTTTGATAATTAAGAAGAGTGTTGATTGCCTTTCTTTAATGACTGAAGACTTTTCCCTTCTTGCTAATGGGTTTACTGCCTCTTATTGTTTCTTGAAGACCCTCTAGGAGTGAATCTTGGTTTGTATGAGGTGCTGGTCCCCAAGTGAGGGCCAGCCTACATTTCTACTCCCGTACCATCTTGCCTCCCCTATGTGATTCCACGCTGGTCCTCAACTTTACCCTTGACATCCCTTCCAAACCTGGCGTGAGCAGGAATGGAAGCAACTTCATCTTCCTGCTGAATCCCATGGACAGAGGGGACTGCCTGAAGCACTGGGTGGAGGGCTCTGAGCCCACGTCTCTGCTCTCCAGGAAAAGCCATGATGGATTAGCGGGGATGCTATGGCCACGGGAGGGGGAATGGCCACACATGTGCCACAGATTTGTCTCCCTTCTGTAGGGTTCTGCTTGTAGCTGACCACCATACCTGCCAAGCTAAACTGCAGTCGTATTGCAGATCAGGGCCAGAGTCGTGGCCTGTCAGAGCTGGAAGAGACAAGTTCAGAATGAGTAAGTCCTGCCAGTGTTTCCTGAGCATTTACTATGTGCAGTGTCTGGTTTGGGATGCAAGAAAACAGTTCAGAGGCCAGCAGATTCAGGATGGCCTCACTGCCGTAGAGGCCATAGCCATGCCTTAAGGTGCCACCCCTGTGGCAGTGGTGGCACAACTCACGTCTCTCAGGGGACATTTTGCAAAGCTCTTTGAAAGAGCGTGGACATTTGCAGGCAGGCAGCCTGGCTTGCCCCCCAGCTCTGCTGCTGCATCTTGGTGACCTTGGGCCAGTGACGTACTCTCCTGAGTCCTGGTTTTTTCCATCTGTAGTGTTAGCTCCAGTGTACTATTACTCTGTGCTTCTCTTTGAGAAACACTATTGTATTGAAACCCCCAAGACCATGGCCGTCATTGCAACCCTGAAAGAGGCTACATGGTGGGCACATGTGTCCAGAACCTCTCTAAAGGGTGGCCATGCCTGGCACACAGTAGGCACTCAATAAGTGAGGTTCCCCTCCCTTCCTGTTATTAAAGCCTATTTGGGACCATCATATGCTTGAAAGCTTTTAGCAAGCAGTTGAGGTCACTACCAACAGGAAGTGTTAGTGTAATTAATCACAGTGAACTGTAAGGACAGTTGGCTCTTGCAGTGGTCGACCCCTCAGTGCTGGAGATGCAGTCCTGCCCCAGATGTGGTTATTATCATTGTGATGTTTGTTATTATGATATCGTCGTCATCTTCCAGCCTGTGAGCATCTGCACTGCACTGGGCGGGCTGCCAGGTGTTTTGCAGGTGCAATCTTGTGCAGTCTCCCCAGCACCCTTAGGAAGGGGATTGTGTCACCCCATTTTGAAGGTGATAAGGAGATTGTGTGTCAAGGATCAGCCACCTGCCAAGGGCACTCAGTCAGTGGGGAGCCTGCATGGGGGCCCGAGCCCATGTTCTTTCAATTTTGTCTTGGTGTGGGGGTGGGAGGGCTTCCCCAGGAAGCGGTTCTGGCACCCCATGCTCATCGCCTGAGGGAAGCTGGCTCCCCAGAGCTGGGGTCACTGTCCATCCGCCTCCACTGTCCTCTGAAAGGGGCAGAGACTCTGGAGTCAAGTTAAAAGTCATCCTTTCTGGGACAAGCCAGGGATGCAGGCCTCTGGGTGCTTCCTGGCCCTCACTGGGGCCCTCTGGGTCAGAACTCAGTTGCTTCCTGTAGCTTAGTGGCTCTGAGGTCCAGTTGGAATTGGCCTCTGGGTGGGCACTGTGTGGTTTCAGAGTCCTTATGGCACCTTGGAGAGCCTGAAGTTCCCTCTCATGGGATGGCATCAGGCTGTCCTCTGTGCTGACATCCCCCAGCCAGGGGAGATGCTCTTCCTGCTCCCAGGTGCCCTGGGGCCTTGGCCTCCCCTTGCATGGGTGACAAGGGGAGCATCTGGGTGGGGCTTGGTGGGTCCAGCCCAGGAGTAGGGCTGAGGAAGCAGCTCCGTACTGGGGAAGTGTGGACGCTTATGGCCACACTCGCAGTCTGCTCCACAGAAAGCCCCTGGCCCGAACCTGCATCTGGTAGGGAGCACCAGGCTGCGATTAGAGCGCTAACGGTGGGCTCCCCACCACTGTCCCCTCAGTTTGGGTCCCTGGGTCTGGGGTGCTGGAGTGTCAGACAGTAAATGCAGGCGAAAATGAGGAGGGTCTGCAGGGTGGAGTTCCAGACACACTTCCATGGATGTGGACGTTTGTTTGAGGGGTGACATGGGGGTGGCATTTCTTGGTGACCCTTCTTTAGGGCTCTGAGCCAGTCCAGTCCCAGGCCTGAGGCTTCCTGTACTACCTCTGTGGCATCTGTGAAGTTACCCCACAGCCCTGGTGGTCCCGGTGGCTCCCACCTGCTCTCGGCTAACCCGGTCCTTGAGGGTAGGCTCTGTGACCCCGGGGGGTCTTTGTGCCTCTGAATTGGCCAGCAGCCCCTGGCTTCAACTGTACTTTTCCTTCCTGAGCTGACTGGCTGCCCCTGCTGCCTGGAGGGGATCCTCATCCCACCCCCTTAGTTCTGGGACCCAAGCCCCAGCCACTTGGCTGATCCTGTCCTGGGTGGAAAATGGCAGTCCCCCAATTCTAGGGCTGATGTGGGACCTTCACTTATTCATTCAGTCACTCATGCCAAACCTTTCCTGAGCCCCACAGCCCATGAGGTGCTGGGTGTGCCAGTGGAAATGAGCCCAGTCCCTGCCCACAAGGAGTTCACATCACACTCAAGCCTGAGATGGTACTCATCAGGCCAAAGCCAGTCCAGGGCTCCTTGGCATTCCATCCAGGAGGACCTGCCCTGTATTGGGGCACATGACTTGGGGTGGGCTGGTTTCAGGTTCCCACCCTCACAAATCTCAGGGCCACACAGGCATGAGTGAGGGTGGGCAGGGCTGGGAGCTGGGGAAGCACAGGACTGAAAACTAGGAAGCCCCCACCTCAGCTCCCAACCCACTACCACAGACCAAAGACGCTAGAGCTGGAGGGGCTCTGAGAAATCGTCCTGTTCGCCCCTGCAGTTACAGCTGAGGAAACTGAGGCACAGAAGGGGACCGTCACATTGAGGACCACCTGACTCCCACCCAGGGCTGCTCCCATTGTTCTGGGAGGCCATCTGAGCAGGTCCATGGGAGCGAAGGGCCATCTTGAGGCAGGTGAGTGATTCAGAGAGGGGCGGCAGACAGAGAGGGTCAGGAGGAAGACCAAGGGAGGAGGAGGTGGTTACAGCTCTCAGCAGCAGCCATGCGATGGCCAGGCCCTGGCCTGTTCACCACAAAGGCTTCAGGATGGAACCCAGTCCTGCTCACTCCATGGCACCTGGGGAACCCAAACTTCCAAGAGCCTTCAGGAGTCACCTTGAACTCCCAAGGGCAGAAGCAGGCATATCATAGCCACTGTCCCCATTGTGGGGAGGGAGGGGTCCCACGCATTGCACCCAGCTCCTCCAATGATGGGGAAGGGGCTTCAGCCTTGGAAAATCCCAGGGTCATTTGGGGCTCTTGAAGCTTCAGGATGACCTGGGGGAATGGGCTTCTCACCTCCAGCCAGTGATACCATCAAATGCCCACTATTGCCCTTCTCATAGGGACAGAATGGAGGGAAGAGCTTGTGAGCAAAAGAGAGACAGCCAGCCAGCATGTGGTTTCTGCAGGGCCCTGTTGTGGCAGACGAGCCACCCCCTCCTTCCCCCAGACTTCATCTTGTCTTCACCATCATCACCATTATCACCAGCAGCAGCAGCGTGAACTCAGTGAAATTCATCCTTTTCGGGAGAACAAGGATAGGCACCCCAAACTCTGCAGCAGAACGTGCCCTTATGTTTGGTGCTTGATAGCCTGGGTGACCTTGGGTAGGTTGCCTAACTTCCCTAAATCTCAGCTCCGTATCTGACAAATGGAGATACAAAATAGTGCTTACCTCCTGGGGGGAGGATTACGAGATAATGCCCATAAGTCAAGAAGCTGTCCTGTTGGTGTCCTTGTTGTATAAATATAATATATATTTGGCTCTGTTCTCCAGTGCTGCGTTTAGCTGCTGGCTAGGGGAGGGCACTAGCCATCATTACCACTCTGCTGGGCTGCGCCCAGGATTTGAGATGATGTGTGTGCTGTGCCCGCTCAGTGTTTGCCCAGGCATGGCTCACGGGGAGCACTGCTGTAACCCCTTGCTGCCGCCCACTTCCTCTCTTAGACCTCGTGGCTGCCAGAGCGCTCTTGAAAACTCACGAATCATGTCACTACCCTTTCCCAAACTTTCAAAGTCTTCCCAGCCCACTTCAGACAGAAGGCAGTCTACTTACTGTGGCCAATGTGAGATGAGCCAGCCTTTCTCTCCAACCTCCACTCTTGGTCCTCTTCTCCCACTGATCATATTCCAGCCATTGTCAATCTCAGGGACTTTGCACATGCTATTTCTCACCCCAAGAATTCTTTTTCTTGCTTTCTGCAAGACTGACCCTCATCCTTCTGGTTTCTCCTTGGAAAAGTCTTCACTGACTGCTTGGTCTAAACCTTCCCCCATGCAACCAGTATTATCTGCCTTTGCAGTCTCTTCCTTTCCTTTAAAGCCCCGGCCACCATGTGATTATGTGATTATGCACTAGGTATCAGTTTATATGCGTTCTGTCCTCCTCTATGGACCTTGCATCCCATGAGGGCGGAGAAGTCTGCTTTAGTGTCTGAGTGTCCCTGGCACTTCGTGTAGCACCTAGCACAGAATGGTAGATCAGTAATCTGGGGTTAGGAGACTGAATTAAAAACAAAACAAAATACTGTGTATGCTCAAGTTTGGGATTAATTGGGAGATTAAAATGCTGGCAGATGGAGATAAAAATACAAGTTTTAATAAAAAGAGGTGGGCTGGAGGTTGTGGTTAGATATGTGACAGCAATGGGATGAGCCTCAGATTGGATTTACCCCACCCCCTGCAAGTCGCTGGGAGCTCTAGAAAGCTTAGCCACGTGTGCATTTCCTGTGGTTGAGGGCTGCCCCCTCCGCATGCTAAGCCCCCCAAGCAGATGATCTGATCCCCCTTTGGGGTGAGAAGTAAAGGGTGGGGCAGGAGGCCAGGGGAGCTTGGGGGAAATACCACCTCTAGGGACCTAAGGAGAGGGAGATGCATTCTACCCTTCTGATCCATGAGAAATAGATGCTGGATGAAATACATGAAGACTGAAGCGGCTTCAGTCCCGCCGAAGTCAAAGACATGAGCAAACAGAGCAGTAGGTGAATTTAGGACAGCGAGAGAGAGATTGGAGGGCTTCCTGGAGGAGGCGCCAGGTGCGTCCTGAGGGAAGCAGCACAGTTCTGGAGCAGTGTCCAAGGTGAGCCCAGCTAGAAGCACCTGGAGACCCTGAGCCTGGCTCTTAGGCCCCTCCCCCAGGGCCAAGAGCACATGCACTTGGGTCCCAGTCTCTGCCACCATCTGGAGAGCCCCACGGCATCTAGAGGGAGTGAAGGTGGTAGGGGGAGGAGTAGCAGTGTTTGGGAATGAGTCCCCTCCCTGCCCGCCACAGGCATGGGACCACCACGTCCCCACTCCCTTCCAGGTGGATATTCCAGAGAGATCAGGCTCTGAATAAGGGATTGAATCATGGGAGGATTAGAAGAACTGAAGGTGTAATGTCTAAGCTGGGACAGAGGGACAGTGCCAGGACTGTTTACAAACACCAAAAGGAAGAAGCTGAGGGCCGAAGGAGGGTTGCCAGAAGGCGACAAAAATGGGCAGATAAGGTGCCCATAAATCCCTACACATCCTCATCTTCATGTGGCCATGCCTGTACCTGGGGTGTTCACAGAGGAGCTTAGAGTAAACATACTGCGTGTTTATGAGAACACAAGCACACGACATGTACACACGTACCAGGCTCCCCAGTGTATAGTCATGGATCAATCTCACACAGTATATATGAACACGTGTGTGAACATGCATGCGTGGGTGTGTATGAAGTACATATGGGGACACATATCCAAAGATGATATGTCTAGTGATGTGCACCGCTCGTAACTGTTGTAAGCACACACATGTAACCAGAGCCACATACAAGCTGAGCATGCGCATGCGTGGTGCTTATAAACAGACTTCATAGAAGGCTACACCCATAACCTATGCACCCGTGTAGTATTCACTGTATGCCGCGAGTACGCTCTGCAAATCGTATACCTACAAGGCAGGTGTGTGTATGTGAACCCACTCCGGGGGGACATATGTGTTTTGATATATTTTTGTGACCTAAAAATCAATTCAGGAGGGAAGATAAAGCAGGATACACCCCGTTCCCTGAGAAGTATCACGGAGTGTGGGTCTCCACTCCCAACAAACGGGAACACACATTATTTATAGGAATGATTGTAAACAATGAATCGTCCCTGTTCAGCAGCGGCTGCATGAGTGGGTAGGTTCCCTTCTAGAAGCAGGTGATGGCGTCACAGCCAGAAGGAACAATGTGTCCTAAGTGGGACCCTGGACGAGGCGGAAGTCGGTGTCTATAGTAGGAAGCGGCGCCTGATCCAGGTGGGGACTTTTTGAGGCTGGTGACGGCACAAGCACAGCTTCATCCGGTGCTGCTGAATCACGTCCAGCGGGGAAATCGGGGCACCAGGTCACAGGGCTTTGGTTGAGGAATCCCTGCCCGTCTCACCTTCTCCATGGCCTCAGCCTGACCTTCAGAGCCCTCTTAGTCATCAGCAGCTCGAGTTGTTCCACGTGGACATTCATCAGACCGTGGGAGCGCAGGCCGGTGGCGCCTGCGCACCATCCACGGAAATGCCCCCTCCTCCACTCCGGGGCAGCCAGGACCGCTTCTCCGGAGAGAGATGACCGTGATGCTTTTCTCCCAGACTTCAGGGCTGTTGGAAAAACTGACTGCTGCCCTAGGGCTTCATCATCCAGGAAGAGACCCTCAGCCTGTGCTGAGCCCTACTGATTGAGAGGAACCCTAGGAAGACACTCAGAGGGACAGAAGTGGCCAAGTGGGCTTAGGGTGCTGTCTGGCCTGTTCCAAATCCCCCTTGTCTAATGATACCCATCTCAGAGTTTGGTGGAGAAATCAAAGAGCATTATTATGTTGAAAGTGATTTTTCCTAAACTATAAAGCCCTGTGTGAATGCTATGTGATGGCAGAGACTAAGACAGCTGACAGACAACCTGATCTTCTAGGTATGTTTTTCTGCCTTAAAATTTTTTTAATTGGGCCAGAAATTGACACAACATTGTAAACTGACTATATTTCAATTAAAAAAAATATATATATATATACAGTAAAAATTTTAATTGGGGACATAGAGGATGTGGCAAATAATTACATAAATGCCCCCATCGACCCCATTTCCTGCTATACATGCTCTTATGGGTCCCCTCCCACCTTGACTCTGGACTTGGCCATGTGACTTGTTTGGTAATGAGACACCAGCCAACAAGATGCCGTGGAAGCTTGCTGAGGGCCTGTAGAGTGGGCCTTGCCCTCTTAGAATGCTGCTGCTGCCACATAAGAAAGCAGGGCTATCCTGCTGGAGAGGCCATGGGTAGGAGAACCAGATGTTCCAGCCCAACAGCCTTCACTAAACACCAGATGGGTGAGGAAGGCCACTGTGGACCATCAGCCCAGCTGAGCCTCTAGATGACTGAAGCTGCATGAATGAGCCCAGCAAGACCTCCCTCAACAGTAGAATCATGAGCAAACCAATGCTTTTAAGTCACTGAGTTTGGAGCAATTTGTTACGTAGCAGTAGGTAACTGATACGCTGGGCATTCAAGGCACAAGAAGCTCCTGCATTCTGCCCAGAATAATAGAGAAAGTTAATGGCTCAGTCAAGGGTAGGACTCAAGTCTACAGGGTGCTTCCTGCCTTCCCTAGGCCCTGCGTCTGTTCATTCTGTAGAGCTTGACATATCAAGAGCCCAGATGGAAAATGCTGATTTGAAAGGGGACTCAGAATGAAACCTATAAGGAACAGTTTAAGAGCATTGGTATTCCAGAGTACTGGAAAGGGGAAATGCTTCCAGGGTAGGTAGAAGGGATCAAAAGAGACAGAGGGGAAATTTTCCCCCTTAAAAAAGGAAATAGCACACGAAGGGCTCGAGCTGTAGGGCCTGAGGAACTGGGGTCAAAGCCTAACTCCCCTTTGCTTGGTGCATAGCTTTGGACAAGTTGTTTGATGAGCTGAGCCTCAGTCTCCACATCTGTGAGATGTGTGTGTCTGTGCCCTCCAACAGAGATGCTCTGCATAAAATGCTCCCCCTGCCAAGCCTGGGAGCACACAGGAAATTATCCTCTTCTCCTGAGATCCGAGCACTTACTTTGGGGGGTTTCCAGGGCAGGCAGCATGGCAGCCACTTCTCTAGGGGTCTTGCAAAGATTCGAGGTGTTTGGACAAAGTTGGTGTCACAGAGGCACAGGGGGTCCTGTAAGGGTAAATCTGGGAGAGGAGGAGGGAGGCCCTGGCCTGGGGCCTGTTTTCTGTCTGTCTGTCCAGACGGCCTGGTTCAAAGGCAGCTACATCCCTTCAGAGGTGTCACTGATCCCAAGACCTTTGACTCTGTCAGCAAGATCCCGCAGCCACACCCTCTTCACCTTTGATGGCTGACCTGTGGCCAAGAGGTCAGACACATACATCAAAAAGCCGTGCTTCCCTGGCTGGGGTCCGCTGTGAGCCACACTAGAGCCCATCGCCAGGTCTGGAGGAGGGAAGCGGATGCCGGTTCCTCCCCAAATCCGACTCTTCCTGGTCCTCACACACAAGCAGATGAGCCAGCCTGACGTGAGCACCTGCTATCTGCTGGGCCTCCCTAGTCCACAGTCCGTCATTTGGTCATTGTCATATCTTCCTGGGCCCCCTCTAACAAAGTACCACCAACTTCAATGGCTCAAAACAACAGAAATGTATTTTTTCACAGTCCTGGAGGCCGGAAGTCCGAAATCAAGGTGTCAGCAGGGCCATACTCCCTCTGAGACTCTGGGCAGAATCCTTCCTGGCCTCCTCCTAGCTCCAGTGGGAACTTGGACTTCCTTGGCTGTAGATGCATCTCTGCCCTGTCCTCAAGTGGGGGGCCAAGCCCCCAGCTTCCCCCCAATGTGCCTGTCTCTGTGTCTCTTTCTTCTTCAGATGAGGACACCGGACTTATTGGAAAAGGGTCCACCCTACGCCAGGGGGACTTCATCTTAACTTTTTTTTCAGTTGAAGTATAGTCAGTTTATGATGTGCCAATTTCTGGTGTACAGCATAATACTTCAGTCATACATACACATGTATGTATTTGTTTTCATTTTCTTTTTCATTACAGGTTACTGCAAGACATTGAGTAGAGTTCCCTGTGCTGTACAGTATGAACTTGCTGTTTGTCTAGTTTTTATATATTAGTATCTGCAATTCTTGAACTCCCAATTTATTCCTTCCCACCTCTTCCCCCCATAAACATAAGTTTGTTTTCTATGCCTGTGAGTCTGTTTCTGTTTTGTAAGTTCATCCTTTTTTTTTTTTTTTTAAGATTCCACATGTAAGTGATCTCATATGGTATTTTTCTTTCTCTTTCTGGCTTACTTCACTTAGAATGACCATCTCCAGGTCCATCCATGTTGCTGCAAATGACATTAATTTATCATTTTTTATGGCTGAGTAGTATTCCACTGTGTGTGTGTGTGTGTGTGTGTGTGTGTGTGTGTGTGTGTGTGTGTGCAGTCATCTGTCGATGGGCCATTTAGGTTGCTTCCGTGTCTTAACTATTGTGTATAGTGCTGCTATGAACATCGGGGTGTATGTATTTTTTCAAATTAAAGTTTACTCTGGATATATGCCCGGGAGTGGGATTTCTGGATCATATGGTAAGTCTATTTTTAGTTTTATGAGGAATCTCCATACTGTTTTCCATAGTAGCTGCACCAAACTACATTCCCACTGGCAATGTAGGAGGGTTCCCTTTTCTCCACAGCCTCTCCAGCATTTATTGTTTGTGGACTTTTTAATGATGGCCATCCTGACTGGTGTGAGATGATACCTCAATGTAGTTTTAATTTTCACTTTTCTGATAATTAGCGATATTGAGTACTTTTTCATGTGCCTATTGACCATTTGCAGGTCTTCATTGGAGAATTACTTGTTTAGGTCTTCTGCCCATTTTTGGATTGGGTTTTTTTTTTTTCATTATTGAGTTGTATGAGTTGTTCATGTATTCTGGAAATAAAGTCTGCAAAGACCTTATTTTCAAAAAGGTCACATTCACAGATATCAGGGGTTAGGACTTCAACAGCTCTTTTTAGATTACACTGTTAAATTCACAGCAGTGAAACTTGGGCACTTCTCTGTGATAAACAATAGCAATATAAGGATAATCACAATCATAATGTACTTACTAGGCCCAGGGACCATACTAAGAATTTTACACATATTAATTGGCCGAAATCCTCACAAGCCTATGAGTAAGAACTACTGTCATCTCCACTTCACAGTTGAGGAAACTGAGGCCCAGAAACGTTACCAATGGTCTGAGATCACACAGCCCAGTGGTGTAGTTGGACCAACTCACCTTCCCCTCCGCCACCCCCTCAGGCACAGTCAGTAGGGTCTTGACTGGTGGGTGCCAGCATGTGTATTAAGGAGCTGCCCCACCCTCAGGTCCTCATCTGTTCATCTTGTGATCTCGACACAGCTTTTAGATATTATGAGCTTCACAGGCTAGCCCCCGCTTTCATGCTGCTTCTGCTAAGGTTTTTCTTTACCATCTTCATAACTCTCACAGTGACATGCTCCCTCAAAACATGTTGCCAATTGGAAGTGAGCCCCTTTGAGGAATGTACTGGGGGTGGGGAGCTGCTCCCCTGCTCCCCTCTCAGTTTTTCTGCCATCTCGTGCACCCAGTATGCGGGGTGTGAGGTGGAGACCCCACGCCTGACCTCGGAGTCCCTTTATGTTTATGACAGAGGGAAACTGAGGTTGCAGAGGTTGGGATGTGCCCAGAGACACAGAACAAGCTGGTGCAGGCCCAGGGCTGGGTTCCAGGTCGCCTCTCTGGGGCCAGGCTCTTCCCAGTGCACCCTCCATCCATGCTGTTTGCTCCTGGGGGCGGAGGGGAGGGGGGACAGTCACCACCTGGCAGGCATGTATCACTCACAAAAGGTCCCTGAAGGGACGCAGGAGAAGGCAGTTCAGGGACAGCCCAGGCTAGAGGTCAGGGTCACATTTGGGCATAGAATTGCCCGAGCTTTGCCCACCTTTAACCGTGACAGCCCTCAAGGCTGTGCCAGATGTCTCGGAGATGGCCCTGCGGTCAGCCTCCGGGCCAGGGCAGGACTGATCTGCTGCCCTCCCCCTCGGACAGGGATTTCACACCCAGGAAAATAATTTCCTGGTAAGGAGATTAGAAGGCATCGCCCGCTCTCGGGAACAGGATGGGGCCCGGGTGAGGCAGGAGAGGAACAGCGGGAGAGGCCGGGGGGCAGGCGGGGGCGCGGGAGGAAGTGTCACTGTCAATCAGGGCGCTGACCCATCTAATCCAGCCTCCTGGCTCTCCTGATCCCAGGGACAGATGCCGGGTAAAAGGTGCAAACTCGGCGGGCCTGGCCCTCCCCGCAGGCCTGCAATACGGGCCCCTCTGTGGAGAGCCAGCTTAATCTTGCCAAGAGATAAGCTGTCCAAAAGGTGCTCTCCGAGGCTCCCGTGCGCTTCTGCTGCGCCTCACGTGCAGGGCTGCGGTCAGTAATGCCAGGCACAGCGGATTCCCTTCAGTTGGCGTGACTCATGCACTTGGTGGGGGCTGCGATGGGAGTCGAGGCAAACACCTGAGGGCCTTCCAGCACTCCCTGGTGAGCCTTGCCCAGATCTTTGCTGGTCTCTGGCTTCATTCATTTATTCATGCATTCATTCATTCACCAGGCACCTACTGATCTAACATGTGCCAGGATCACACAAGCTTGAAGTTCTGGAAGGACATCGTAGGTAACTACACCTCCACCATCCATTTGTCCATCCATCCTGTCTGTAGCCTACTTCAGACCAGTTTTCCAGATTGGCCAGGCGTCAGCGTAAAGAGACAGCAAGCCCCACTCACATCTACCCTGACTCTGCTGAGCAGTTAACCAGGGAGGAAATTGACATTCGGACAAGAGCTCTAACTCATTCACTCCTCTTCAGGTCAACTCCATGCACATTTCAAGTAAATTCACTTACACCAAGAAAATGCTCGGACCCCTGGGGAAGCCAACGAAGGAATGTCCAGGATGGTCTTGAGCACTAAGGACCTGTCCAAAAGAAGAAGCCACCAGCAGAATGTTGAAGGCAGGAAATCCAATCAGCAAGGGGCAGGTGGAGGAGGGAGAGAGGCCCCGGCAGCTAGGGCCCAGCCCTTCAGTGTTCATGTGGATTTGCCAGGAGGTTCATTTGTGGTACAAATGGGTAAAAGGACATGAGCGGCATCTCAGGAACCCTGGAGTGGCGCGATTGAGTTCTCTGTGTCAAGGACTGTTGTGGTACTTGTGGGAACAGAGGCAGTCGCACATGAATTTGAGACTGCCTGGGGAAAGTCCAGATGCTTAAGTGCTGCATGTATCAGTGACTGGCCTGCGGCAAAACTATCAAGTTAGTGTCTTGTCTTCAATCTAGTTCGATCCAATCCAATGAATCACATGCTTTCCTGTGTTGCTCTGGGGGACAGTGGCAACTTCATGGTGGGGGAAGAGACTGAGAGAGGTTACAGGGTGAGTGGTATCTGAATGTGCCATTCTCCTCTTAGGCACTCGACTTAGGGCCCACAGAATAGGGCCAGGCCTTCTTCTGGAACAGCATGGGAGAGTGTCAGAGGACTGCTTTGTCTGCATCACCATGGAGCAGCTGTGAAACTCACGAATTCTGCCACTAAACTCCCTGGGTGAAAATCCTGGTTCCATACTTACTAGCTGAGGGACCTTGGGCAAATTTTCTTAACTTCTCTTTGCCTCAGTTTATCTATCTGTAAAATGGGGATAAAGTTATGTGGGTCATTTGGGCTATTCACAAATACTCTATGTCTCCTTCTGGACACATGGTAAAATTGTGTTTCCCCACATTTTAAAAATAGACAATATATTTTTTCAAACATCCTCAGAACATTCAGAAAAGTAATTTTGTTTCTCTACCTACTTTACACTTAGAAATAGCTTTGTGACTTCTTTTAGCCAATGAAATGGTAAGTGATTTACCATGCCTTCCTATTACCACCACTCACATGGTGACTGTGAAATGACCATGAAACACAGAGACTCTTTGCCAACCTGAGTTGGACATTTAGCAAATGCAAGAAATTCATTTGTTGAAGCCTTAACCCCCAATGAGATGGTGTTTGGAGATGGGGCCTTTGGGAGGTAATTAGGTTCAGATGAGGTCGTGAGGGTGGGGCCCTCACAATGGGATTAGTGCCCTTAGAAGAAGCAGCATCTGAGCACTGCTCTCCCTCTCTCTCTGTGTCGCATACAGAAGAGGTTACATGAGCACACAGCAAGATGGCAGCAGTCTACAAACCAGGAAGGGAGTCCTCATCACAACCTGACTCTGCTGGCATCCCAATCATGGACTTCTAGCATTCAGAGCTGTGAGAAAATAAATCTCTGTGTTTAAGCCACCCAGGCTACACTATTATGTTACAGCGGCTTGAGCTGACTAACACAAGTACCCTTCTCATCATGGTGTTGTGAGGATCAAATGGGTTACATGTAAAGTTCTCAGAGAGGGGCCAGGTACAATTGGCAATATATGAACATACACTATTATTTTTACTTACTATGGACAAGGGAATGGCCCTCGATAAAACTGGAGTGAAGGTGAGATTTGTGTCTTTAATTTTCTGCACATTTCCCACCCCCTTTTCCCAGGAACTTCATTTATTTAACGATCACTCATTCAGCCTTCCAGTCAACATTTGCTAAGAATCAACTTTGTTCCTGGCCTGAAAACTCCATTCATTCATTTGGCAGACATTTCCAGAGTCCCCAGGAGTTACCTGAGCCGGGACCTTGCTCCCAGATGCTCACAGGTGAAGGGACCCAGACAATGACAGCTCAGATGATGAGTGCTTTTCTGATGAAGCTGGGAGAGCCACGTGGGGAGTGCTTCATCCCACAGGAACAGAGGGCCTCCCGGAAAGAGGTGGCACTTGTTCTAAACCACGAGGACAAGCAGGACTAATTCAGAAAGCGGTCACAAAGGGCACTCCAGGCAGAGGGATAGGAAGGAGGGGAAGGCCATGCACACCTCAACGCTCCAGGAGTCCCTGAGCCCACACGAGCATCCCCAGGGGTGTCCTGGCAGGCAGCAGGCCCTCTCCTGACACATACCCCCACCCTCTGGCCCAGGGCAGTTGCCATGACCCTCCTGCACCAGCCTGTCCAGGTGACATTTATATGATATCAGGGCTTTGGGGCTCTCATCACAGTACATCCACCAGGCTCCTCATGGATTCAGAGTGAGCTATTTGGGATCAGGCCCTTGAGGAGTGTCAGTTGACAATCAGCTGTCTCTCCCGGACAACCCACACTTCCAGGCAGCCATCTGTCAGCCCAGGAGCTTCTCAAGGCTTCCCAGTTTGGATTCCCCTCAGCACAGCAGTGTCAGGCACAAAGGGTGCTCTGAAATGGGGTGCTGGAAGCAGGGAGAAAGCCCGTGGGAAGGCAGGCCCTCAAGGACATTCTCAGGCTGTCAGTCTGGTACAGCAGAGACAGGGGAGGGCATGAAGATCCCAAAGGCCATCAGCAGAGCCGTGCCTGGGCAGACGTTCAAGAAGAAGGAACCAGCACCTATGGGGGGATCTCCCACTTACTTGACATGGCCTTATTTGCTCTTCCCTGCAGCGCCCAAGGTTGGTACTTCTGTGCGCAACTTACAAATGAGGACACTGAAGTTGCCTGTCCAAAGTGCCTGGAATGGTTGTGGGCTTAGTCAATATCCCTTGACGGGGTGGGTGGAGAGGGAGCGGTGGTTTGTGCATTCGCCTGTGTGGCCAGGACAAAGAAAGGAGGTCAGCGTGGATATGTGGGTGGCCTGGGGCAGGAGGGACTCAGAGAGGAGAAGCCTGGGTCCAGGAGGCATGTGACCAATGCTAGACACCCCTGCTCCCTCCTGTGTGCCATGCAAGAGGGCCACTCAGGCTCAGGGACAAGGGTGGCTTTTAGGAACAGCAGAAAGACAAAGCAGACCTGAGTACACCCCCGCCTGCTAAGCCACTTAACAGCTATGACCTTGAGTGAAGCCCTTAGCCTCTCCAAGACTCAGTTCTCCCATGTGTAAATCAGCAGTGCGTATCCCCTTACTGGGTGGTTGGAGTTTTTTAAATAAGATGATGGAGGTAAAAAGTCTAGGCTACTGTCTGGCCTCTAGCAGATTCTCGGGGCTCTCCTGCCATTCATCACCACCACGTACCCTCTTCTGCTGACCTCCCTTCTCCATCACGCACAGGCTGTAGCTGAGAGTCAAGACACAAGGGCACTTGAGGGCAGAGAGTGAAGCTTTGGGCTGAGAGCCTTTCACCAGGCTGAAAAAGAGAATTAACTCCACAGGACAGGACCCTGATTTGTCCAAACATATCCATCCTTCCTTCTTCCATAGCAATGGGTCACCTGGCTTGAGGATGACGTTACCCAGGTTCCCTTGCTGCCAGAGGTGACCGTGTAACTAACTTCTGGCTAATGGAAGTGTCACACAACAGCTCCCGGGAACTTATCTTAAGAGACAGCTTGTTGCACTACTCCCTTCCCCTCCAACTCTTCCTTTCTCCCGTGGGCTGGAATGTGGGGCTGATGGTTGGAACAGCCATTTGGACATGAAAGTGTCCTTGAGATGGAGGCCACCCTGCATGACACACCAAAAAGCTAGGAGCCTGGACCCCTGAGGAGGGAGCCGCCAAGCCAGTCTGGACTACCTCCCTCTGGACTTTTCTATGAGAGAGAAATCAAATTCTTTCTTAACTGAAGCATAGTCAGTTACAATGTGTCAATTTCTGGTGTACAGCATAATGTTTCAGTCATATTTATCCATACATATATTCATTTTCATAAACTTTTTCACTATAAGTTACTACAAGACATTGAATAGAGTTCCCTGTGCTAAACAGAAGAAACTTGTTTTTTAAATCTCTTTTATATATAGTAGTTAATATTTGCAAATCTCAAACTCCCAATTTATCCCTTCTCACTCCCTTCCCTTCCAGTAACCATAATTTTTTTTTACTATGTTTGTGAATCTGTTTCTGTTTTGTAGATAAGTTCATTAGTGTCTTCTTTCTTCTAGTTTTTTTAGGTTACACAAAAGAGCGGTATCATATGGTCTTTTTCTTTCTCTTTCTGGCCTACTTCACTTAAAATGATGATCCCCAAATCCATCCAGGTTGCTGCAAATGACATTATTTTATTCTTTTTTGTGGCTGAGTAGTATTCCGTTCTATAACTATACCACAACTTCTTTATCCAGTCCTCTGTTGACGGAGAGAAATCAGTCTGTCTTATTTAAGCACTGTTATTTTGGTCTCTGCTGCTTACAGCCAAAATGTAAAAATTACCTGAACAAAGTCTGTATCTAAAGCACATAGGGGTGTGTAGATGGGGACATTCAGAGCCCTGCTTGCCTGCAAGTAGCCTGCAGCCTTTGAAGCACTTCACACAACTGGATGGGGTCCCTGGAAAAATCCTATGGGTCTTGCGCAGGTGTGTGTGTGCTGGTCTCCTGTGGGTCCACCTGTTCGGAACTCAACATAGAAAGCTTTCTCCCAGGCTGTGAGTACAGACCAGATTTCCTGACCGAGGCTCTCCTGAGCCACCCAATATGTTGATTCAGTCACCCCCACAGTATGGGGTGGGGGGATGCGGCCCCCCTTTTCTGATTTGCATTTTAGGTGACCCCAAACACTAGCCAGCCCCTCCCAGCGAATGCCACTCATTGTCCTCTTCGAGCATCAGCCTTGAACCACATGTGTGCAGGGCAAAGACAGTGTGTCTATTAACAGGGATGAAGATTAGCGATTCATGTATTAAGGTCATGTTTATACTTCCATTGTCAATGGTGGTCATTGTTTATTTGAAATGAGGCCTTTCTCATTTGCTAGGCATCCCTGCTATGAGTAAGAGCATGTTGAAGGTTTAATCATTTTCATCTGGAGGGGATGAAAAGCAGAGAGGATTGAGACTCCCTGTGTCAGCCATGAGAAGGGTCATCCTGTGGGGGTGCTGGCCCCACATCCCAGAGAGGGAAGCACAGCCACGGGACAGGCCAGAGAGCTCCAGGTGGCCTCAGATCAAGCTCTACCTTCTAGGCCCAGACAAATGACCTCCCACGATACCAAGGGAATTTGCAGATGTGAACTCAGACCCTCCTTCAGGAATCTTGGAGAAGCCTGGAGGCAGGATCCATGGCCAAATTTGTCATCTCCCGAATGAAAAAGCAAGTACATTTTTAGCAACGACAGCTGGTGGGAGGCAGCGTGTTGTTGGGAAATAGAAGGGCATAGAAAGAGCTGGAATAGAATCTCTACGGGTGTGTGTGACCTTGAGCAAGTTGTAAGCCTGACTTGCCTCATCTGTGAAATGGGGATAATGACACATACCCTGCAGGTTGATTGATACTGATGGTTGCGTGAGACAGTTGCACATGATTTTCCAAGAAGGCCAAATAAATATATCACTTTCCTTCCCTTGTCCCTAAGGAAGCTGCATTCTCTTCCAAAACATGGAGAAGAGTTTGGAAAGAATGGGGGAGGAGTGTGTTTCTCTGGAGAAAAGACCATGACAAACTCATTTCTTCCTCTTTCATGGACTTATTGGCTTCAGAGGTCAGAGGAAGTGGCTAACAGAAAGTCTGTTTGTTTTAAGCAAGAGTTTGCATTAGGGGTGCTGGAATCAGTGACACCATCCTCCTGGATGGTTCACAGCTCTGCTGGGCTCAGAGAGGAAGTCGGGAAGTGCTGAGGAGATGTTAGAAATAGGTCATTGGACTTTCAACTGGTTAAACAATTATATTCAAAGAGTAATGGGTCATTACTCAGGTCACTACTCAGGTCAGCCAGGTGGAGGTCTCCAGCAGAGTGACACAGCGCGCTGCTACTGTCCTGGAACATGGTTACCAGTGCATTCGAAATAAAGACTTAGAAAAGGTGCTTATCAAATATCAACTAGTGTATATAAAATAGATAAATAACAAGTTTCTTCTGTCTAGCACAGGGAACTCTATTCAATATTTTGTAACAATCTATAATGAAAAAACATGAAAAACTAATATATGGATGTATATGCATGACTGGGACATTGTGCTGTGCACCAGAAATTGACTCATTGTAACTGACTATACTTCAATTAAAAAAATAAAATGATAAATTGAAAAAAAAAAAGTAAAGGTGTTTATCAAGTATTCAGGAGATGAAAAAGCCACTCAGCGGGAGACAAAAATTATCAGGCCTTTGACAAACCTGTCTTTGCCTAATCCTCACTGTCACCGCCTGAGGTTGGGACAGTTTAGCTATTGTCACTGTACATTTGAGGAAGCTGGGGCTTTGACGGGGGCAGTGATTTACCCAAGGCCCTGAGGCTAGGAAGTCATGGAACCTGAATTTGAAGAGAGGCCCAGCACAGCTCAGCCACCTCGGGCCAGCCCACAGCTTGGAGCAGCTGCATCTCCCTGAACCATTTCTACTTTCCCTACTTGCTTTCAAAAGCTCAGAACCCTGCACAAGTCGGCTGGGGTCCAAGACCTGAGCTGAGTGCCCAGGTGGGGACAACCCAGGGCCTAGCCTGGTCCTGTCTGAGTGCAGGGTATGCTGTGGAGGTTCCCTGAGGCTGAGGAAGTGCTGGAGGACGCACAGTCAGGGGCTCCAGTCGAGACCCAAAGACCTGGCTTGATCCATCAGCACAAGGAATCGGACCCATCAAGATGGGATTTCCTGGCAAGAAATGGGAGGCACTGCCTTTGAATTGAGAAAAACAGTCAGAAGAATCAGGGAAAGGGGTGAGCTGGGGAGGAGAGGAACGACACGGGGGCTGTGCTGGCCTTCTCACTGCCATGACCTGGAGAAGTCCTGGCACGAGCAGGTGCAGGTGTGCAGATGCGTGTCTGTTGGAGGAGCGGACGTCCCACTGCGCTTGACTCCCACGGAGGCAGCTCACTCCTGGCCCCATAGTGGGGCAGCTCCATCCGGAGCAGCATCCCAAAGCCAGGCACTGGTGTCAGGAGCATCCGAGAGTTCTCGGCTGAGCATGGCTGGGGGTCAGGGACATCTGCCCTGGGGAGCCTATCAGGGAGTAACTCCAGAGGGCAGAGCTGGGAGGACTCGGATGGAGGGCGGTGGGGTGGGGGGTGGTTATTTCAGCAGTTTACAGGAGAACAGTTCTAACAATCTCATACATTGAAATGGGCTGGTGTGTGAAGCAGGGAGCGCTCTGTCGCGGGTGTTCAGGTAGAGGAGAGATCACAGACAGCCCTTGGAGGAGACTTCTGTCTTCAATAAGGGCTGAGCAACAACTATGAGCCAGGCCATGGGCAAGGGGCACCTGGTCTCGGGATGCTATGTCTCCATGGCAAACAGAGACCAGGAAACAGAAAATGACCCCTAGTATGATCTGTGTGAGGATGGTGATTGCCACTGAATGTTTGGGAGGAAAGATAGAACAAATCAGGGAGAGCTTCCTGAAGGAGGTGCTAATGGACTGAAGACGTTAAAAAACAGGAAGAAGCTGCCTAGCAGCTGCAGAAGGCCTGGCCAGAGGGGCTCATGCTCCTGCTGCTCGAGAGGCAAGCCCCCCACCTCTGTGTGGCCAGGCAGGGATGCGGGAGAAGGGGGAGGCTGAGCAGGGGCACAGCTTCACAGTAGCCCTGAGACTCCACGTCACACACATCAAGTCGTGGGCCCCTGGGTCGAGCCTCCAACAGCTGCAGGTGACTGAGCCAACCATGAAAACTAGAGCTGTTTCATCATTAAGGAAAAACACTTCCCACAAAAAAAAAATCCAATAGGGATACGACCTCCACTTGTGTCATCATAAGGCATTTCAATATCACGTTTGTCAATTTAAAAAAATAAGGATAGTGATTAGGTTTTTAAAAAATAATATAAATATAAAAGTTTCAACTGTTGTAAGATCGTTTTAAACTTTCATCACCCATTGGTGGGAATAATTTTCTTGTCAACCGGGTTCCTATGGGTTTCAGATATCATGGTTACGATTTGGTCTCCCAGTTTGGACAATGCACTGTAGTTACGTAAGCTGTCACCACTGCTGGGTGATGGGTAGACATGACCTCTCCCTACTATTTCTGCAACATTTTGTGAGTTACAATTATTTCAAAATAAAAATTAAAAAAATAAAAATAAAAGCTCCTGGTCTGGAATCCCATGCAGCCACCTGAAGCATTAAACCAGATACAAAAACAAGTTTTATTATAGAAGCAGCTGTTTCTCTTTTAATTAATTTTTTAAAGGAATGCTTTTTGGATGCTTATTTGCATGTGTTGATATAGTATACTACCTTGTATGTTTTAGTTTTATTTTCTTAGCATAATTTTATAAAATAGAGGGAAAATGTAAATTTCTTTTTCTTTTTTTTTTCTTTTTTTGCCTCTAGTGTCCTTAATGTCTCTTTACTCCAAAATGCATTCGATGAATTGCTAACTTTCTATGGGTGCTCCAAGTTGGAAAAGGGTGGGAGCTGATGTCTGGGAGGTGGGATGATGGCGATGGGGAGCCATCAGCCTGGTCAGGGACCAGACATCTGAGTGGGTGGGGAGTCATGGAGACTCCCAGCAGGAGTTCCAAGGAGCATAAGGGTGAGGCAGCCTGCAGAGGAGGGGCTGGATGGGCAGGGGCCACTGGGGGACTGGCAGGTGGGTCTGGATGTGAAAAATGGGTGGCGTTTGAGGACCACTGAGAAGGAGGAAGGGGAGGTGAGCTATAGCCACGGGATGGACGGGGTGGCTGCCACCAGGCAGAGAGACTTGCAGCTGGGAGCTGCAGGAGATGCGCTTAGGCAGCGGGGCTGCACATCTGAGGAGCTCATGGACGCTCCTCGGAGCGTTGGAGCACCTCAGCCAAAAAAGAGATCTCTGGCTGAGAAAGGAAGACTTTTCTTCCCTGGAAGAGTGTGCCCTGCTTCTCCCTCTCGCTCCCAGATTACAGGGAAGGGCTGTGGGGGCCAGCATCCCACCTCTGCTCCTCCGACGCCCACATTAAGCAGCTGCCACAGCCCAGCTGAAAACCATGTCATCCTGAAGGGGTGACAGGGACCTCGAGGGCACAGCCTGCCCCTCCCGCCAGCTCCCAGTGCGTGTGGGCCTCGAGCAGGCTGCCCCTGCCCCTTGGGATGGCTCAGGACACGGTGGCCCCAGGCAGGGGCTCTGGCCAGGCTGGCGGGCATGTCCGGTGGACGGCGAGACCATGTCTGTGTGATGAGTCCCCAGCCTCCTCCAGAGCCGGGTCTGAATGGAAACATTATCACAATTTAATTACCTTTCACAAACACAGCCTGAGAAACCCCACTCCTGGGCCACAATGCCAACCTTGCCCGGAGCCAGGGGTGAGCGGAAGTTGTGCTCCCCCAGGGGCCAGGGGACAGCCCCCAAGGAGCCGCACACCCTTAAATGAAGTTTCAAAAGCGACCCCGGGCCCCGGCCCCCATGGGGCCGAGCAGGCTCCCCGCCAGCCAGGGAAGCAACCCTGGGGCCGGTGCTCAGGTTGCGTTTGGATGGTCCCAAGGAGGGGGAGAGGGGTGGCTTCTCCTTCCTTCCTTCCTTCCTTCCTTTCTCCTTCTTCTGTTTTGTTTTTTTTTTTTTAATAAAACGGGTGATAAAGGGTCCTGCCAGGAAGCATTGTCTTCCAAAGTCTAAAGTGTTTGAAATTAATTTATCCGCTTAGGATGGTGTATAAATTTCTCATTACGAGTGTCAGTGATGAACAGGAAACCATTCCAAGAAATGTCTCGGGCCCTTGCCAAGCCGCGGGCCCTGGGTCCCTCGCGGAGCCGGGGCAGCGACAAAGGCTTTCACACAGTCAGGAGCGTTAACTATGCATGCTTTCGCGTTGCCCGGGCTCGGCCAAATGCCCTGTGAGAACGACACGTCCACACCCGGTTTATTATTCCACACAGATGCCGCTCGCTCGTTGTGCTTGCAGCTTGGTGGAACATAATGTGGGGTGCTGGGAGTTTTGTTGTTGTTGGCATGTGCTTTTTCCCTTTACCCCTCCCCGGCCCCCTCCTTCTGTGATTCCCCCCCTCCCCGCGCCCCCCCCCCCTCCCCGCAAATGGCTGGAGCAAGGGGAAGTGGGAGGCAAAGCCGGGAAGGTTCTCGGAAGGGCTGGGGCTGGGGTGGGGGAGGGGATTATGTGAATTGAGTCTCTTTGAGGGGTGTGTGTGTGTGTGTGTGCGTGCGTGTTGGGAGGAGGGTGTGGAAACTGCAGGGAGGAGAGAGGAGGGGAGAGGGGAGGTTAAGCCCTGGGAAAAAAAAATGGCACCCCTCCGGCCCTGGCTGGGCCTGACTGCCAGCCATGCAGGGGCGGGTGGCAGGTGGAGGAAGCCATGGCCCCGCCACGCTGCCAGCCCTGCTCGTGGCTGCCCTGGTTCCACGGAGACTCAGATTCAGAGGGAGGGATCCTCCGGGCGCTCCTGCCATGGGTCACCCAGTAACTCCTCAATGCAAAGGGGACCTAAGAGCTGAAGAGGTGGCAGGGCTGGGACTCAGACCCAGGCCTCCTGCCCTCCAGCAGTGAGAGCAATGGTCTCTCTCGTCCCTCCAGAGTCTGCTCAGTGACCCCCAGGGTGAGAGTCTATGCTTCACTGCCTGCTTTGAGCTGCCCTCTGTGGGCTTCTGCCATGGGCTTCAAGCTCAGGAGCCCCGGGCAGGTCTTCTCCCACTAAGAAAACAAAGTTCAAATAGATAAACAACAAGTTTCTACTGTCTAGCACAGGGATGTATATACAATATCTTGTAGTAACCTATAATGAAAAAGAATATGAAAATGAATATATGTATGTATATGTATGACTGAAACACTATGCTGTACACCAGAAATTGACACATCATAACTGACTATACTTCAGTTAAAAAAGAGAATGCAAAAGAAAAGAAAAGAAAGTTCAGAAGGAAACAAGGAGCCAGCCCCCAGGTGCTCAGGGAGGGCCCAGGGGTTCTAGTTATGGCTCAGTGGAGAATGGCTTTCCCAGGGGTCACCAGGGTGGTGACAAAGCTGAGACCTTATGGGGCAGAACAGAAGGGCTGGTCTCGGCATCGGGAGACCCCACTGGAATCTTGTCTTTGTCACCATCTCTCTGTGTGCCCCAGGCCCAGTTCCCTCCCCTCCTCCCATCAAGTCTCTGTACATAAAGGGCTATGGGATCCTGGATGGAGGACGGAGGCAAGATTATGGTGGCCACAGATGTCGTTGACACTGATTGTAGACTCCACAGCCTGGGAAAATTGGGCATCATTTCCCCTGGGGACTCAGCATGAGAGGGAGCCCTGCAGGTGACTCTGCCTGAAGAGGACCACTCCCCACCCCCTGAGATATGCGTGGCCCTTTTCTGAAGACAGAGCCCTCTTCCTTGGGAATCCTGGCCAAAGGCTGGGCAGGCTTGGACCCAGGGGCCACCTCGCAGAACCGCCAGTCTCGGCTGACACGCTCACTCTCGGCCTCTGTGAGCCTGGCCGCCAAGGGCAGGGCCTTTCAGAATGGCTGATTGGGATGCCTGGCAAGTCACCGGCCCTGGGCGGTGGGCCAGCCTACAGCCCCTGCGGAGGTGGCCTCATTAAAGGCCTCATGGTCCAGTGGGCAGGGCATCAGACTGGACATCTGGAGGCTTGGGGCCTGGTCCAGCTTGCTGCTGCTTTGCTGGGTGACCTTAAGCAGATTACTTGGCCTCTCAGTGCCCCATCTGCCCCCTGCCTCCTCCCTGTCTGGCAAGGCTTCCTGGAAGGAATATTAATGGGGCGGCTCACAGAAGCCCAGATTCTACAGCACCTCGGTGTTAGCCTTTCCAGCCATGCCAGCGGTTGGCAGGGACATGCAGGAACCCTTCCTCCCAAAAGCCTCTGAGAATTCCATTCCGCCATGGCTTTATTGGGCTGCGGCGGGCCGGGCCCGGGAGACAAAGCTGTGAGTGCCGGGGAGAAGCTCCACAGAGTCTCAGAGCAGGAAGCTGTCGTTGGGATCCTTCAGGGCAAATCTATCCTTTTGCTGTTGGAGGAACTGAGGTCAGGACACACACAGCCAGGCGGTGGCTTTGCTGGGCTCGGAACCCAGGCATCCACCCTCTGGGCCCTTCCATTTCTCCCCTGTGCTGTTCACTCCAGCCTTTCCTTCCTGACATGGGCCCCAGAGTGATGCTTCCATTACAAGGATCCTTTCAATTCTTATGTCAGCCTGTTCCATGACCTCCCATCTTTCATGTGATCAAGCCCCTCAGCTGGTACCCTGGCCCGTCTTCTCTGCAGCCTCCTCCACTACCTTCCTCTAGTCATGCACAACCCAGGCTGTGGCATCACCAAGGCTGAGCTCCAGCCCTCCAAGCTCCTGTGGGACCCCAAGCCCTGCACATGCTATTCCTCCATCTGGGGGAACCTTCTCCACTTGCCTCCTGGGTGAACTGGTGGCCCTTCATGACTACAGCAAAACAGGCCCTTGTGTGACACTTGCTCAAGCCATCCCCAAGGATGCAGCCTGGGTCCCTCCCCTTTGGTTTTGCAGCATTCAGGCACATCTCCATCAGAACACTGCCTACTGGGTCCAGGGGGCCTTGCCTCTCCATCATGTTGGGGCCCCAGGGTAGGCCCAGGGCTTGGCATGTAGTATGTTCTCAGTAGATGTGAGTTGAATGAAGGCTTAAGAGGTCAAAGCCATCATCCTGACCCTCTCAGCCCCCTGCTCTCTTCATTTCCCTTCGTTTTACTCCATCAAGTACCTTTGAACAAAGTATTTAAGAGCTTTGTCCAAGGAGCCATGACTCACCAGGGCCCTCCTGCTGCTCTGTGGCCACACCCCACACCCACACCCCTGCACAGTGGACCAGACTCATCCACTCATCCAACCAAAGCTCCTTTATCTCAGTTGTCTGTGTCCCAGGCCAATAATTAATAATAATAATAATGATAATAATGATAATAACAATAATAATAATAATAATATTGATTAATAATAATATTTCTCATTTATTATGCCTTACCTTGTGTTATCTCTCTCTCTTTTAAGAGAATATCTAAATCTCTCTGAGCCTTGGTTTCCCTGGCTATACACTGAGCTTAAGATTGTTGCAGCTCACTGTATAGCTGGGGAAACTGAGGCTCAGAGAGATTAAGTCATCTGCTTGGGGTCAGAGTTGGGATCTGAGCCCAGGTCTGCAGGAGCTGAAGCCCATGCTCCTGCCCCCACCAACAACTGCTCTTGTCTGAGCCCTGTGGGGGGTTCCCTAGAGACATGGAGATGGCTGAGTTGCTGAAAGCTAATAAGGAATTTCCTGGGTGATCCTTTCTCTTGGTACTAAGGAGTCTTCAGAGCTTACTCAAAAGTGGGACTGGTGGGATCTTGACACCATTATTATCCAAGGTTAACAAGATTTCTGTCTGTTTCTATATCTTACCAGCATATACAATGGATTTGTGAGGGTTAACTCTTTCCCCCATCTTTCTCCACTACAGATCTACTTTTCTGGTATTTTTAAATTAAGGCTTCCAAGGACTATGGCTTAGGAGCATAAGTCAGAAATGAAATATTAATTAATATCCCTAAGGCTTTAAGATATCAGCTCTCAGAGAAAAAAATGTGACAATGAGTGTGTATATGTCCATGTATGACTGAAAAATTGTGCTGAACACTGGAATTTGACACAACATTGTAAAATGATTATAAATCAATAAAAAATGTTAAAAAAAAAAAAGATATCAGCTCTCCCTCAACTGATTTATAGATTCAACACAATTACAAAGTCCTAGTAGGATTTTTTAAAAATAGAAATGGACAATTTAGTTCTATAATTTTTATGGAAAACCAAGGGACTGAAAGAGTCAAAACAAGTTTGAAAAGAACAAAGTTGAAGGATCCATATTCCCTACTTTTAAGACTTACTATAAAGCTACCAAAAATAAAGATAGTATGTTACTAGGAACAGCTACATACCAACACACTGGACAACCTAGTAGAAATGGAAAATTTTTTAGGAATATACAACTTACCCAGACTGAATCAGGAAGAAATAGAAAATCTGAATAGACCAATTACTAATAAGGAGATTGAATCAATATCCAAATACATCCCAAAGAAGAAATGCCCAGAATCAGATGGTTTTACTGGTGAATTTTACCAAATATTTAAAGATGAATTAACACCAATCCTTCTCATACTCTTCCAAAATATTGATGAGAGAACACTCCCACACTTATTTTATGAGCTCAGTATTATACTGATACCAAAGTCAGAAGAGGACACAACTAGAAAAGAAAAATACAGGCCAATATCCCTGAAATACAGATGAAAAAATTCTCAATAAAATACTAGCAAACTGAATTTGGTAGCACATTAAAAGGCTCATTCACCACAATCAAGTGGGATTTATCCTTGGGAGGCAAGGATGTTTCAACATACAGAAATCAATCAATGTAATATACGATATTAATAGAATAAAAAGAAAAGAATTACATGATATCTCAATAGTTATGGAAAAAATATTGGACAAAATTCAACATCCATTCATGATTTTAGAAACTCTTAATAAATTAGGCATAGAAAGAACATATCTCAACATAATACAGGCCATATATGACAAGACCACAGCTAACATTACACTCAACGATGAAAGTTTGAAAACTTTTCCTTTATTGTCAGGAATAAGACAGGGGTGCCTACTCTCACCACACCTATTCAACCTAGTACTAAGAGTCCTAGCCAGAGCAATCAGGCAAGAAGAAGAAATAAAGTCACCAGAATTGGAAAAGAAGAAATAATGTTGTCTCTGTTTGCCAATGACATGATTTTATATATAACAAATTCTAAAGACTTAACCAAAAAACTGTTAGATCTAATCAATGAGTTCAGTAAAGCTGCAGCATACAAAATTAGCATAAAAAAATCAGTAGCGTTTCTACACACTAACAACAAATTTTTCTGAAAAAGAAATAAAGAAATTGATCCCATTTATAATAGCATCAAAAACAATAAATACTTAAGAATAAATTTAAGTAAGGAGGTGAAAGATCTTTCCTTCAAAAACTACAAGACATCGATGAAAGAAGTCAAAGACACAAGTGAATGGCGAGATAGCTCATGTTCATGGATTGGAAGAATTAACATTGTTAAAACAGCAATACTACCAAAGCCATCTACAGATTCAATGCGATCCCTATCAAGATTCCAACTGCATTTGTTACAGATGTAGAAAAAAACACTCCTAAAATATATATGGAACCACAGAACACCCTAAATAGCCTAAACAAACTTGAGAAAGAAGAACAAAGCAGGAGGCATCACAAAAAATAATCAAATTAAAAAACCCAAATAATACAATTTTAAAATGGGCAGAGGAGCTGAATAGACATTTCTTCAAAGAAGGTATACAAAAGGCCAGCAGGTACAATGAAGAGATGCTCAACATCACTCGGCATTCGGGAAATGTAAATTAAACCTCCAGGGAGATGTCACCTCATACCTAAGGCCAGCATCAAAAAGACAAGATTAACATGTGATGTCAAAAGTGTGGAAAAAAGGGAACCCTTGTACACAGTTAGTGAGTTTGTAAACTGATACGGGAATTATGGAAAATAGCATGGAGTATCTTCAAAAAATTAAAAGTGGAACTACCATATGATCCACCAATTCCACTTCTAGTAATATATTCAAAGGAAATGAAAACACCAATTTGGAGAGATATCTGCACCCCCATCTTCATAGCAGCATTATTAACAATAGCCAAGACATGGAAACAACCTAAGTGTCCATCAATGGGTGAATGGATAAAGAAGTTGTGTTGTGTATATGTGATGGGATACTATTCAGCCATAAAGAACAGGCAAATCCTACCATTTGCAACGACATGGATGGACCTTGAAAGCATTATGCTAAGTGAAAGAAGTCAGACAGAGATAGACAAATACTGCATGATCTCACTTAGATGTGGAGTCTAAAAACAAACAAACAGAACCCAAACTCATAGAAAAAAAGATCAGATTTGTGGTTGCCAGAGGCAGGGGCGGAGGAAGGCGAAATTGGATGAAGGTGGTCAAAAGTACGAACTTCCAGTTATAAGATAAATAAAAGTACTAGGAATGTAACAGCCAACATGATGACTGTAGCTAACACTGTGGTATGACATATAGGAAAGTTGTTAAGAGTGTAAATCTTGAGTTTCGCATCACAAGGAGAAATTTTTTTCCTTTTTTTTTCTTTTCTTTTTATTGTATCTATATAAGATGGAAGTCAGCTGAATCTATTATAATGATTTCACAATATAAGTAAATCAAACTACCATCCTGTACGCCTTACATTTATACAGAGATGTATGTCAGTTACTTTCCTTCCAATAAAACTGGGGGGGAAAAGACAGTATGTTCTTGACAAAAAGACACAGATCAACTGGAAGAGAACAGTGAGTGCAGAAATAGTAACACACAGATATGGTCAATTGATTTTTGATGAAGTGTGAGCAATTCAGTCTTCGACAAATGGTGTTGGGACAATTGAATGTCCATCTTCAAAGAAACCTTTATTCACAGCTTACACAAAAATTTAGCTTAAAATAGATCATAGATCTAAATGTAAAATCTAAACCCATAAAACTTCTAGAAGAAATCATAAGAGAAAATCTTTATCATTTCTTAGATACAACACAAAAGCATGATCCATCAAAGAAAAAAAAAATGACACATTGGATTTCTTCAAAATTAAAAACCTCTACCTTTGGAAAAATCCCCAAGGCTCAAATGGTCACAACAGAAGCCAAGCCTCTTTGCCCTGACGGAATGGTGGGATGAGGCTGGGAAGCCCAGTGGTCCAGAAAGACAGTAGGCAGGCACGTGGGCTGGGAGTGGCCGCAGATCCTTTCCAGTGACAATGTGTGAGCTAAGTAACCTTCAGTACATCAGCTACCTTCTCTGAGCCTCAGCTTTCTTATCTGTAAAAAAGCTGCATCTGGAAAAGTTGCTTTGAGGAATAAATGAAATACGAACGTACAAGCTCAACAGATGTGAATTCCTTTCTCTTTCCCTTCCTCTCCTCAGAGATGATCTAGACCAATTAAGGAAGCAGGAGACATGACGGGAAGGCACTAGAAAAGTTTCCACTGAATAAATGATCTCTAATCTAGCTCCCAGCTGGTTGCCGTCCTCCTACAAGGAGCCCTGATCCAATCCAAATTTCCGAACACTGGATGGTTAAGGGAGACACAGGGTGATTTGCCATCTCTCGGGGTTGTCAGTGGTTCTAGAAGCCAACTGAGAAATGTGTGATGAAGAAGGAGGAAAAAGAGGACCTGAGGGAGAAGGAGGAGGTGGGGGAGAGAGTAGAAAAAGGAACAGTAGCATAAGACCCATCCAAGGCGGGGCCGTGGGGAGATGATGATAATTACAGAGGAGTGAGGTGACTGCAGAGAAGACCCTCAAAAATAATAACTTGAATGACTGACTTGGGTTAATCTCAAACTTCAGTACCCACCAACTAGCTGTGCCTGCCTACAGTGTGAATCCGAAGCCAGACTCAGCAGGAAAGAGGTCTGTCATTTTTTTAAACATCTTTATTGTGGTGTGGTCCTTGCACAGTAAACCACACACATTTCAGATGTACAATTTGATGAATTTTGATAGATGTATACGCCTGTGGAACCACCACCACAATGAAGGTAGCTAACATTCCCATCAGTCCCCAAGAGATCCAATTTCAAACTCCCAATTTATCCCTTCCCACTCCCTTGCCCCTTGGTGACCATAAGTTTGCTCTCTGTGGAAAAAGGTCTGTCGTTGATTAGCGACGTCTGCCACCAGTGAGGAGTTGAGGAGTGGTGGCATCTGTGCTGGGTTTTGCTGAGTTGGAACAGGAACCCTGTGACTAGAAGGGGCTTATTCAGTTCAGGTTCAGTTTAACAGCTTTCTTGACTCTCAGTGATGAAGTCTGTGTTCAGTTCAAGAATTGATATTAAAATGCCATGTCTGTTAATAGATCTGGTTCAGTTAACTTTAGGTCAGGAAATTGTATAATTTAGAAAGTGTTTGATGCAAAACAGGTACAAGAGAAACTTCTGGCTTTAGAAGGTAAATTATTTATTATATATAAATGTCAGTTGCCTGGAACTCTTCACCCTCCAAGCATGCCAGAAGATTGGGGTGCTACAGCTCCCAGTGGGTGGAGACATTAGGTGCATCATGGAAGGGTCCCAAGGGCAGGGCGTCTCGCAGGTTTTGACAGCAGCCAGGAGCGTGGATAGGTAGGGAGGTGAGGAAAGGGAGCGATGTTGTCAGAGGTCTTATGGTTGCATGAGGCACATAAAATACAGGGGTCGCCAAAACAGTTCCCTTCAACTCAACAAGCATGTGTTGAGCTCCTTCTCTGCTCCAGATTCCAAGCCAGGACCTAGCAAAAGCTGTGGGTTCCCAGTCCTGGAGGAGCTCCCCAAATATACGCCTTTGGAAAGGGGCTCCCCCCATGGTCAGTCCTTCTTGGTGCTGAAATCCTGGCCGTAATGGACCTCATCAGTCAGTGTCTGTAAAAGTACTTTGAGCCGACCGAGCGTATCACTCCCCTGCTAATGCCCGTCAATGGTGCCCCATCACCACTTTATTGTTGGAACAAAATCCAAGTGCCCATCATAACTGTCAAGCCCTGGGGAATCTAGCCCCTACCTACACCTGTCTTCCCACTCAGTCTCCCCTCAATTTTAGTCCAGCTGAGGTTTTCCCAGTTCCTCCAGCATTCTGACCTCTCTCCTGTCTTGGAGTCAGCCCCAGCCTCCCCCATCACCTGCACATCTCCAGGCCTTCCTTCACATCTCAGCTTCTTTGTGGCTTCCCCAGTGAGCCTCCTGTGACCCCTGGGTGACGTGAGCCCCTCTCCCCGAACAAGCACACTGTATTGTCAACTTCTTCATAGCACCTAGCATGCTAGTCATTAGGTATGTAGTTGTGTAAAGCTGATTTCTACCTCTTCCACTAAACTGAAGGGCCCAAGAAAGTGGGGATTAGGCCCACCTCCTTCACAGCTCTAGCCTCAGTAGCCACGCAGCCTGGCAAAGAGAAGGCACAAATATTTGTGGATTGGACATTGAATGAGTGAATAGATGGGACCCATGAGGAATGACCAAGTCTGGTGTAGACGTACCTGGATTCTTCCTGTTCTGAAATGTGAGCACCCTCAGCCCCCGGACTCTGCTGGTCCAGGTTTCCCTCCTCTTTGTCTTCCCACATCCACTGATAAGCTTCTTCGTCTCCCTCCTTTGGTGGCGTGGAAGGTCACGCCTGGTGTTACAGCCAGGATGGCAGAGTCTCTGTCTCTGAGGTGGTTCTCACTTCCCTTTCTTGGGTGTCTAACCCCGCTTTCCTGAGCGGCTCTACTCCCCCAACCCACTCAGCCCGATGCCTGCTGCGTGGCCCTGCACCCTCGGTGGCTCTGCTGTCTGCTCACCACACAGACTTTCACTGCAGAGCCTGTGGGCACTGGGTAGCTCAGGGAGGGGCAAGTGGCCCAGTATCCTCACTGGGGTCCAGATGGGAGGCCCTGATCTTTGTGTCCCACAAGCAGGGCAGCGGAAAGAGGGGCTCCAACGTCTGCAACGTGAATCCTCGACTGACGACCCTCAGGCCAAACGCTCAACATGACCGCAGCCCCTGTATCTATTGAAAAGGCGTTGACCACAGCAGCCACCTCTGGGGGTGACCACAAGGCCTAAAGAGAGCGCCTTTCTCCGCCTAGCACAGTGCCTGGCACTTCATAAGTGGTGGTCCTGCCCCTGCCCGCATCCTTTGAACACCCTGGTGATGTAGGCAGGCAGGCACTATGTTCTCACGTTACAGACCCAGGGGTTAAAGCATGACCCACATCCTCCTGAGTCCCAGCAGTGGGTTCTCCAGGATGCCACAGCCCCCGTGGACAGGGGTGAACTGGGGGCCAGGGCTGCCCAGAGCACACGCGTCAGGCCTCTTCAGGGCCTGAGTATACTACAGGGAGACTGTATGATGGGATTGCCCAACAGGAAGACTCCAGGTCATGAGGCCGGGAGCACTGACATCACCATGAGGATGGACCCTGGGAGGAAACAGAGCTCCTGGCCTGGATTTGCCCTCCCTGGGCCTGGAGGCCACTCTGACCCCCAGGCGCTCACTAAGCTAGGGCGGCCCAGCACAGATCAGTGTCCCTGCACTGCTCTGGGCACCATGGAGGCCACATCAAGTCACAGCACGTCTGCCTTATTTGCCAATCTGTTGACTGTGCCCCCTGGCCCTCAAGTCCCTATTCACTGGGCAGTAAATACGTTACCTAGCAACCGAGTGTCAATATCAACAAAGGCTCAGATGAAGTTGTTAATCTGGCAAGACTGACAGCTCTGCGCCTGCTCCTCCGCTCATTGTGGGACACTTAGACCGGCCCACGAGGATATCGACACTAAAAAGACCCTGCGTCTCCCTCCACTATGAAAATTAAATGAAGTGTGTTTCTTGGGCAGGGAAAAGGCCCCCGGCACTGGCCCGCCTGGTGACCTTGTTTTTCTCTTTTCTTTCCTCCCCGAGTGCGGTAGCCCGTGGGGTGGAGTGCTTCCCCTGACGCAGCGACCGCTGCTAATTTCCAGGAACAATGTGGGACACTCCAGGGCCGATCCGTGACACCCGAGGAGACACGCCTGTCATTTGTCCTGTGCGCAGGGCTCCAGGTGGGGTGAGGAGGGTGCAGTCCTCTCTGGGACTCAGCCCTGTGCCAGGCTCAGACCACGACGGACAGTATGGAATGGGATGAGGCCGAGCACACAGTGGGTACAGCCAGGGGGGCTTCTCCCAGAATTTCAGTGGAAACAGGCCATAAACAAATAAATGGGTCCATAATGCAGTTATTGGGGGAAAGTGCATTTCGGGAGGTAGGCTGGCAAATGCAAAGTCCTGAGGACAGACTGGACTGTGTTTTGTACCTTCAGGGAGTTGTGGGAAGGCCAGAGGGTCTGCACGGAGTGATGGGGCGGGATGAGGTGGGGATGAGGTGGGAATGAGTTCTGGGGGACATGGTCGTCTTGCAGCCTGAGGGGCCGTGGCCTGGACTTCGGAGTTTATCTTTGGGCAGTGGGAAGCCAGTGGAGGGTTTCTGCTATGGGGTGACTGTGTCTTATTTCCACTGTGGCTGATGCATGGAGGGAGCAGGAAAACTGGTTAGGAGGCTCCAGAAAGGCCAGGTTAGAGGTGCTGGATGGTGACAGTTCTGTCGTATTCCCAGGAGGCCCCACCTGAAGCTGTTGGTGGAGGAGGGGAGTGGGTATGAGGGGGAACCTAGCCGGGGGTGGTGTTCAGCCTTGGATCTTACTTCCCTTGTCCTTGGAAGAACCTCTCCTCTCAGGGCTTCAGTTCCTCATCTGCTAATTGAACTCCTTTTTGTCCTGTCTACCGTCCAGAATGCTAGGAGGAGAAACAGCATTCCAGGGTGGGAGGGCCACAGGTCTGGAGTAGGTGGAACTGGATTCCAAGCCTAAATGCACCATTTCCTAGTTATGTGTCCTTGAGCAAGAGATTTAACCTCCCTAGGCCTCACCTTTCCTCTTCTTTAAAATGGGCTAATGGCATCTACCTCAATGGTGCTCAGTCAATGCTCATTCTTTCAGCATGTATTTTTCAGTGCCAGGCACTGTGCAAGGCCTAGAGATGAGTCAGACCTGGCCCTTTTTCTCTTGGGGGCTAGAGGACTGGCTCTTTAAGAGCAGTTGCTGTCCAGGGAGTCATGGCCTTGGGCAGCCCTGGCACCCCTGCTTTTTGCCCAGGGAGCAGGTGGTGGCAGCTGAAGTGAGGGCTGTCTTGTAGCATGGTGTTAGGGTGGAGTAGAGGGGGCTGGGCTAGGGTTCAGAGACCCAGGTTTTAGGAGGCTCCTGCCTTGATTTGCTGTGTGACACTGGGCAAGCCCTTCTTCCTTTGGGTCTTGGTTTCTACACTTGGAAAATGAAGACATTGGACTGCATGATCTTTAAACTCTCTTCCAACCCTTGACCCTGCAGGGAGAGGGACCCTCTGCCTTGGACCTAGGACCGGAGCTAGGCGGTGATAAGCTTGGACTCACTGTGGCTGCATGTCAGGGCAGCCTTTCAGAGAGTCTCCCACAAACTGGGGGTTCCCCTGTGGCAACAGATCTCAGGAGCCTGAGAGGGTTCCCAAGAAAACACTGACCTCCTGATGAGACATTAGCCCTAGCAGTTCTCTTTTAACTCCTCAGATGACTTAAAGAACAAGGTGGGGCCCACATGTTCTTAAGACCTCTTGAATTCTTGCTAATCTCCATCTTAAAAGAGGATAACACAGTCTTAGGACCATGTCTTGAGAAGGCAAGAATGTCTAAGTAGAACTTAATAACATGACTTTATTTCATGGTCTTTAGGGGTACATTACCGTCTGCCATGGCAAGTACTATTCATTTCCCACGTAGAGTAAGAATGTAAAGTTTCTTTTAAAAATACATTCAATTAGTAAACAAAGTAAACCAGTTCTAAGAAACAAAAACATTGTGTTGAACCATATGAAATTGCTGATAATTAGCCACATCTGACCTGCAAAAATGGCAATTTGGTATGGTTCAGCCTAATAGAAAGTGGTGATGGTAACAGTGGCCACTAGCATTTATTGAGGATTTACTGTGGCCAGACACTGCTCCTGGTGCTTTACAAGGAGTATCTCGTTGAATCCCCAGGGGAAACAGCAGTGGGGAAGCACTGACGTCAATTACATACCAAAACACAGTCGCTTTGTGACCCTGGACATACTCCCTCCTCTCTTTGGGCAGATGCTGGCCCCGAACCTGGGGCCCTCCATCATTTGTGGTTCCGTAGCCCGTGATCCATCCCATGGGCCTATTGGCTGAGCAGTTAATACACAAAGCACTGACTGGCAAGGCCGAGGCTGGGGAGCAGAGGTGGAGGAAAATGAGGTTGTCCCAGCCTCAGGAAGAGAAAGAAGGAGGCAGACGCATGTGACAATGAGTCCATTGGCTGGACTGTCCCCACTCTGTGGTCTACAGGGAAGAGACATCAGCATGGGCACAGTGGACGAACAGGATGCCTGAGAATCTGCTGCCCCCGAGCTCCTTGAAGGCCACGGCTGAGCCATGCTCACCTGTGAAAGGCTGACGGCAGGGTGACCAGGGAGGAGGAGGAGACGTGAGAGCAGGTCATTCCCCGTGGGGCCAGGGTGGACTTGAGGTGGCCGAGCTGGGAGGGACCGGGGTGAAGCTGGGAGGGCAGAGGTGCCAGGCAGCACAGGTGGTAGGAGCAGGCCTTAAAGGATGCTTCCCTCGCAATTACCGGGCACATGTAGAGCTTCCAGGCGCGATCCCAGCCACCAGCCAGCCCACAGGACCCTCAGCCCAGCCTGAGCGTGTGCGGACATCCCCATGTCAGCACGACCTGGACGACCGGACTCAGAGGCATGGATGCCCCACTGTCCCTTACCCCCTCTCCCCAGGGCCCCTGCTCAGACCAGGTCGGGGTTGGGGGGTGGAGCCAGGTGCTCAATGGGGCGGAGCATGGATGCACAGCAAGGCTGCGGGTGACCGACTTGGTGTCCCAGATTCCCCGGTGGGCCACAGCAAAGGGTGGGTCTTCCAAGGTGGGTCCCAAAGGATCATTGTAATTTGAAGATGGCGATTCCAGGGACAGTAGAAATCAGGTAGGTGGTGATGACGAAGATGGACACTGAATTGGTTTGGCTCCCGGGTCCAATAAAAGCTTCTCCTGGTGTGAGCTACACACCCTCCCAAAGACGGATGGCAGGTAGGTGAGCCGCACACAGAACAACAGGGAAACACAAATAGAGTATTTAAAGGCAAGATCCCTCTCCATGTGATTGACAGGAGAAGCCCAGGTAGGGTGGGAGGGATGTCTGGAGATGGGAAATTGCAGGCCCTGGCGGCTCAGGCTGCAGCCATGGTTGGTGGCAAATCGAATTCTGTAGGTCTGGCAACCAAAACAGGAAGAGAAGGAGGAGAGCTGGTGGTTATCCTCTACAGGGGCATGTGCAGCCTTATGCTCCCCATCCATAGAATGGGCTAATGTCCCTGGCCTTGCCCAAGACTGTGAGGAGTCTGTGAGCCAGGAATTAAATCCTCCTCATCTTCCCCCTTGCCCTGGGGTGAGGCAGGGCTGCCCACAATTGAGGGAAAGTACAGAGACCTGGAGGGTAAGGCATGTGAGAGCTGCTGCATGGAGGTGCCCCAGGGCCCGGGAGCTTGGCTGGCTCTGGGCTCCGGTCCTCTCAGAGAGGCAGGCTGGGCAGTGCAGGGCCTGCAGAGAGGGCAGAGGGCAGCCGGGGCCTGGATGGCTGCTCTCCTAGCCCAGGGGCTGCTGTTTCCTTTATTGAGTCCCAAAAAGAGAAAGAGAAGGGTGGGCAAGAAGGGAGTGCTGGCTGGACAGACAAGAGGAGGGAATGGTCAAAGAGAGTGAGGAATGCCGGGGTGCAGAGCTCAGAGGGGAGTCAGAAAGAGGAGAGAGGAGGGGGTGGAGCTGGCAGGACACGGTGGGCAGGGCAGTGGGCAAACTACGTGGAGAATCTGTTATCTTCACAGTATAAGGTGTAGGGGCTGTCAGTCCCTCCTTCCTCCCCTCCATGACCAGCCTGGGCTGGGAGACTCTTGAAAGGGACAGTGGAGGAGACCAGGGCCACATCCCAGCCTTGTCCTCTCTGCTCATGAGCCTGATGGAGAGGGCCTGCAGCCACCACTGCCGTCGGGCCCAGGCTCAGGCTCCCCCTCAGCCTGGCCCCCAGAGCAAGCCCTGTCCCCTGCAAAGTCCCCATTGTGCCCCTACTATGGCCAGCCTCAGCCTTGGAGCCCAGGTTGCTTTCTTGTTTGGTCTGTCTGGGCACCTGCCCTGAGCTTTGCCCTGATCTGCCTGGTCAGATGCCCCCAAGACCCCTCTGTGGACATCCATGTCCTTTACCCTGACTGCCCCCGTCTGCCATCCTCTGCTGTCTCCTCATTCCATCCGCAGCTGGCTGCTAAGCTGGGGGCTCCATCAGCTGTTCCCCAGATATTTAAGCAGTTAAATCTATATCCGTCTATTACTTACCCTGGAGCGTGGGTAAGTGCTCAACAAATGTTAGCCATTAGCTGTATTTTAATCAAGTTCCTTGACTCTGCAGGGCAGCAGTTCACTCATCTTTCAAATGAGGTTAATGCAATATCAAGTACCTCCTGATATGCTACACCGAGGAGGCGGGCACAGCCTCCGTCTGGGATCTTCTTGCTCAAAATACATAATCTGAATTTAAACAGGAGGAAATATAAGACAAACCCACATTGAGAGACGAGTCTACAAAATGTCTGGTCAGAACTCCTTGAAAGTTCAAGGTCATGGAAAATGAGGAAAGACAAAGGGAAGGCCTGTCTCAGAGGATTCAAAGGAGACATAATCCTAAATGCAAAGTGGGATCCTGATTAGACCCTGGGACTAAAAAAGGATGTGATTAGGAAACTTGCAAAATTCAAACAAGGACTATAGATTACGCAACAGTGATGATCTCTGTCAGTGTCCCAGTTTTGATCACTGTACCAGGGTTCCCAGGGCACTTGCGTTGGGGGAAGCTCGGTAAAGGGTGTGCGGAAACTCTGTGGACAACTTTTGCAATATTTTTTCAAGTCTGAAACTATTTCAATAAAAAAGTTAAAAATACACTGACTGATAGTACCTATCTCAGAGGTAATTGGAAGAATCTGAAACCGACTCAGCGTAAAGCACTTAGGGCAGGGCCTGGAGGTGCCAGCTGTCATCTCTGCCAGTTTGCAGACGGAAGGCCTGGACCAGCAGCCCTGGGTCTACGGAGCCACGAGCTGGCAAAGCAGGAGAACACAGGGCCAACTTCCTCCTTTTAAAGAGTCACTCATCTGTCTCCCTAGAGCGCGTGAAGTCATACACGACAATGAGGACTGGGAAGGCAGGTGCAAGGGGACTGGACGTGTGTGTAACGTCCCTGGAGCCCCTGCCCTGGAATCGGCAGATTTCCGTGGGCAACGACTCTGCAGCTGCCATCTGAAGGGTGGTAGAGAATTAGGTCAGGAGAGGGAGGAGCGCCCAGGCTGGGGGGGGGGCAGGGGGACAGCCCTGTGAAGGCCCGTGGCAGAAAAGAGGCGGGCCGTGAGAAGGGCTAGCCGGTGGTGGGGTATGAGCACGGGGGCTTGGAGGAGCAGGGTTGGGGAGGGGCAGGGATATCTGTGCTCCTCAGACAATTGGGCGCAGATCTGAAGATGTGGTCCAGGCCGCCTCAGTTCCCTGTGCTTCGCAGTCCGTCACACCCTGGGCGCAGCCACCATATTCTCCAAGACAGCTGAATTTAACCGTAAAGAGAGTCTGATCTTGCAGATATGGAAGCAAATGGGCTTTGCACCTAATGTTAAAGTCTTTTTTTTTTTAATGGAGAAAGAGCATGGAGGCTTTAATTGTGTTGTGTGAGGTTTGATGATCTTGAGACTAGCATCAGTCTGCCAACTGCAGAAAAGGCGCCCTGGGGGCTTGCACGGTGACAGGCTGGGCATGTCTCAAGCACCTAACAACGGCGCCTTCTGTCCCCCAGCCCTGGCCGGGATTCCCGACACGTTCTCAGGGCATCTTCACACCTAGCCCGTGGGCTGGGCTCGGGCAGATGCCTCAGCCAGGTTTTGCAGATTAAGCAAATGGAGGGTGGAGGGGGCGGCTGAGAGCCAGAGAAGGCCAGGGAGCTCTTCACATCCAGGCCAGGGCTCACCCCACCAAGATACACTGGGGGAGGGTGGGAGAGGTGGGCACTGGCCTCTGTGCTCTTCATCCCTGGGGAGAGGGGTGGAGAGGAGCGCTGACTTGGTGGCCAGGTGACGCCGGTTCATCAAGGTCTGTGAACTGCTCATTCCTCACTAGGAAAACGGAGGCACAAAGATCTCATCTGTGGGGTGGTGATGAGCATCGGCTGTAATATCTGTGACTTCCGTGTCCCGATGTCAGGCCCACAGGAAGCACTTTCTAACTGGAAGAACTTCTTTCCTCCTACTCTTAGGTAAGAGGAGCCATGGCAAGCAGGCTCCGAATTCTGAACCCAGGTCATTCTTTACTTCCTGCTGACACCTTTCACAGCCAGCCTGCCCTAGTCACAATGACTGTGCAGATTTAATCCTGTAACATGTACATACCACTTCCTGTGTGCCCAACCCTGGACCCAATGAAGTGGCTGCTAGTAATAACCCACGTCATGGAAGAGCAAATAGAAAATGGTGACGTGGTCAGTTGAACCCAGGAGGCGTGACTCCAAGTCTACCCTCACTGCTGCCTGTCCACCTGGCCAAGGGTAGCAGTGCCATCACCGTTGTGGCTTGAATTGTGACTCCCCCAAAAAGATATGGCGAAGTCCTAACGCCTGGTACCTCCAGTTCTAGTAACGTTAACTTTATTTGGAAATAGGGGTTTTGCAGATGCAATCAATGTGAGATCATTAGGATGGGCCCTAATCCAATGTGACTGGCGTCTGTATACAAAAGGGGCAATTTGGATGCAGAGACGTGCAAGATGAAAAGCGGAGACTGGGCTGGTGCATCTATAAGCCGAGGCACATCAAATGTTGCCAACACACCACCAGAAGCTAGGAGAGAGGCCTGGAGCAGAGTCACCCTCACAGTGCTCAGAAGGAACCAGCCCTGCCGACACCTTGATTTCAGATTTCCTGCCTCCAAAACCGTGAGACAAGACATTTCTGTTGTTTAAACCACCCACTCTGTGGTACTTTGTTACAAAAGATCTAGCAAACTAAAACAATCCCCACAGTCTTTGTATAGTATTTCCCAAAGCAAGTTCCCAATTCCCCCCAAAATGCAACAGAAATCCCATCGTGTTTGTGTTCTAGACTAACGGTTCTTTTTTTTTTTTAACTTTATTTTTTATTGAAGTGTAGTTGACTTACAATGTTAGTTTCAGGCACACAGCAAAGCAATTCTGTTATACAGAAACATACATACATGTATATTTTTTCAGAATTTTTTCTGTTATAGCTCATTACAAGAAATTGAATATAGTTCCCTGTGTAGACGAGTGGTTCTTAACTGGAGGCTAAGTACCTAATTTTGGCACTGTCTGGAGACATACTTGATTGTCACACTGGGAGGATGCTACTAGCATCCCATGGGTAGATCCCAGGGATGCTGCTAAACATCCTGCAGTGTACAGGGCATCCTCCATCACAGAGGACTGTCTGGTCCAAAAGAGGACCGTGACTGAAAACCCTTTTGACAATATGATGAGTACTGCTAACACACTCATCCATCCCCTCAACTCTCGCACACACTCGGGGAGACACGCATGCTCATTCCCACACACTCAGACTCTCCCACTCACATTTTCACTCACACATCACTCTGCATCTAGCTCCAGGGGTGTCTTGAGTCCCCAAGCCCTTCCATGTATCCTAGGTTAAGAACCCTTCTTACTTTATAGGTAAGGAATGATAGTAATGCAGTTAGGAATCAAGATTTTCAGCTTAATAACAAAGAGATACAACTATGAGATAATATAGGTGAGGTTAAAAATTTTGTAATCTTAAAATTGAATTGAAAATATCAATATGAACTCACGATGTGTTTTCCTTTTCATAGAGGAAACAGGTAGCTACATAGATCTGTTCATTGAAACACTCTGTAAGTAACACCCACCCAGAAGATAGGAGCATTAGACCTGCAGCCTGGGGTCTCCAAGGAACCAGGGAGCCGTGGAGAAAAGGATGATTCTAGGACTGCAGTAAGAAAAATATGGGAGCTGAACCATCTTGTCGTACCAAAAAGCAAGGAAGTTTTTCCGAATTTCTATAGGTGTATCAGAAAGAGCCATCTCAAAGTGGTTCTAAGTGGTCAATGATGGGAAAATTTTACTATCAAAAATAATAATGACTGAAATGGATTGAAATATACCAAGTGCTGAGTTCATAATGATACTTTAAAAACCTCATTTGTCAGGGTTGGGAATTAACAGACACACATTATTATAGATAAAGTAGATAAACAAGGACTGATTGTATTGCACAGGGAACTATATTCAATTTCTTGTAATAAGCTATAATGGAAAAGCATCTGAAAAGAAAAAAATATATATATGTATATGTATAACTGAGTTACTTTGCTGTACACCTGAAACTAACATTGTAAATCAACTACACTTCAATAAAAATTTTTTTTATTAAAATTAAAAAAATAAATAAAAAACTCATTTGCCACTTCTAGAGGATGCTAGGGAACCAACACATTATTCTGAAAAACTTTAAAACATTTTAAAGGGGAAAGGATCAAGCATTTATCCTGCCTTTCCTATACAAACTTCTAGCCGGGGAAAACACTAATGAGGGAAAAAATGCTATAGAAGAATTTCCCCTAGAAAATGCAGAAGGAATAAGACATCATGGCTTTGCAAACCCTGATGAAGTAATGGGCCAACATGGTGGCTAGAGCCATAAACTGAAATGCTGATGGGAAGCTTATGATGGAAGGTCTGGCCAGTAGCACCTGAGCTGACAGATTGGTTGTAATTCACAGAAAGAGAGGGTCACCGTGGACTCACGATCGATGCAACAGCAAGTACGTGGTACCACTTCTCAGCGGTTACTGCAAAAAAAGTGAGCCCAAATCTGATCAGCCTTCCGGGTCTAACTGGACCTGTACAGAAAATACAGGCGACAGGAGAAGTGTTAGCAAGAACTTGGAGCTACAATCAGTAAGCAACCAGACCCAGGACCTGGGACGCTCTAAGGACAAATGACCCAGGATTTTGTTTGTTTATTTGTTCTGAACAAATAAATAGCACTGGAAAAAAAGAGGGAAGGGGGTCACTGTAACAGATTCAAGAGATTTAGGAGAACTATCAAGCAAAGGCAAAGCGCAGAGTCTGTCTGGGTCTTGATTTGAATACATGGTTGTAAACATCATTTACACAATTGGAGACAACTGGTGAAATTTCAGTGGATGGATATTAGATGGCACTAAAGAATTCTTGTTAATATTTCATTTGATAGTAATAGCATTCTGGATTTTTAAAGAGAGCCCTTCTCTTTTTTTCATACTTAAAAAAAATTGAAGTATAGTCAGTTTACAATGTTGTGTCAATTTCTGGTGTACAGCATCATGTTTCAGTCGTACATGTACATACATACATTCCTTTTCATATTCTTTTTCATTATAGGTTATGACAAGGTATTGAATATAGTTCCCTGTGCCATACAGAAGAAATTTGGTTTTTTACCTATTTTACATATAGTAGTTAATATTTGCAAATCTCAAACTCCCAATTTATTCCTTCCCGCCCCCTTTCCCTCCAGGAATCGTAAGTTTGTTTACTATGTCTGTGAGACCGTTTCTGTTTTGTTGACAAGTTCATTAGTGTCTTCTTTTTTCTTTTTTTTAGATTCCATATGTGAGGGATATCATATGGCATTTTTCTTTCTTTCTGGACAGCCCTTTTCTTCTAGAGATTCATGCTGAGGTATGTACGGGTGAAATGACTCAGTGGGGGATGGAAGCTGGGGTTGGCATTATAGCTAGTTGTTAAAGCTGTGTGACAAGAGCAGAGGGATTTTTAAACTGATCTCTCTACTACTGTGCATGTTTGCAAATTTTATAATAAACAGTTTTTAACAAGGTCCACTGGACATCAACCTGGGCGCTGGGCGCTGGGCTCCGGCTCTGCCGGGGCCCTTGTTACCCTTGTCGGAGTCTCAGTGGCTCACACAAGACTGGCTGGGACACTGTATCCCCCACTTAGGATTGGTGGTAGGGGAGGGAGTCCATCAGGAAGCCTTCCTGGAGGAGGTGGTGCCTGACCCAAGATCTAAAGTGAGTGTCTCCCACTGGGAGGAGATGGCAGAGATGATGGGCCCTCAGTTGGGGATGTTGACATACGCACACACAGATTCTCAGAGAGGTGGGGACACACTGCACACACTGGAAAGGTGGAGTCGATGAAGCCTGGGGAAGGCGGGATGTGGGGAAGGAAGAGTGGAAGTCAGGGAGGCTCCAGGGTGCTGGAGGTGCTCATCACTGGGGTGGGGCACGTGGAGGGACGAGACCAGCGCCAGAACAGGTATCCCCGGAAGTGAGAGCAGAGTGGTAGGACCAGAGCCCTGTCTCCCAACAAGTTCTCCTGGGCTTTCCCCACCACCACACTCTGCCCCTCCTTGTTACAAAGAGGGAGCTGTTTATATACATTGAAGAGTCTTTCACTTCTAAAGATGCCAGAGGAAAAGATGAAGTATGATATAGAAGTTTCGAGGGAAACTAGAAGACTTCAACTTGGATGTGGCTTCTAGGTTAAATTAGAGGTCGCCAAGTGTCTCCTGTGGGGCAAACATTTAAAAATAACATAGAACAAACCTGAAGAAAGTGCCAGTCCTAAAGGGTGTAGGTCTAGTGTTGCTGTTCAAATGTACATTTCCTTATCAATGAATGAAATTGCACTTCTTTTCACGTGCTGATTTCCCATCTACGGATCTTCTTTGATGACATGTTTGTTGGAATCTTTTGCCCATTTGGAGGTTTCATTTGATTCCCTCATTTCTGATCTTAGAGGGGAGCAGCATGTAATCTTTCCATCAAGTAAGTATGATGTTAGCTATTGGTTTTCTGTAGATGACTTTATGTCAGATTGAGGACCTTCCCTTCTGTTCCAAGTTTGCTGAGTCTTTATCACAAATGGGTGCTGGATTTCATCTCATGTGTTTTCTGCATCTATTGAGATGACCATATGATTTTCTTGTTTGGTCAGTTAATACAGTGAATTTCATTAATTGATTTTTCTAATGTTAAACTCTTGTATTCATGTGATAAAACCCATTTGGTCATAGTATATTTTATATATTATTGGATTCAATTTGATTAAAAATGTTTAAGAACTTTTGCACTGATGTTCTTGAGAGATAACTCTGAAGTCTTCTCTTGGAATGTTTCTGTCTAGTTTTGATATTGAAGTAATGCTGGCCTAGAATGAGTTGAAAAATGAGTTCTTTAATTTTCTGGAAGAGTTTGTGTAAAATTGGCATTACTTCTTCCTTAAATTTCAGTCATTAATCACTCGCTAATCACCACCATGACCCCCATGGCTTTTGCCATGTTCACACCATCTATTCATATTCTTATGTTTTTCTTTAAATAGATTCACTTTTTTAAAACTCAAAGATATTTTTTGAGGAAACTTACTCTCCCAACCATGATTAGAAGCCCATGGCATTTGCCCCTCTCACTCTGATAGACTAGAAGCATCAGTCAGAGTCATCTCACCCCCGATCCCCAGGCTTGGACCTTCAGACAGTCCTCCCTCCCCACCAGCTGTCCAGGTCCAACTTCAAGGGTGCCATGGGGGGGACCACGTGATGGAGAGACGAGGTCCAGAAATCGCCCCCTCCACTGATGGTGGTGGCGCTCACGCAGAGGGGAGGGCTGGCTATTGAGGCAGAACTTGTGTGCCTCTAAGATTATCCCATGCACACGGCAGAAAGTGTAGCAAGCTCTGAGAAACACTGACCTTCCCCATCATCTCCATCCCCCAGAGGGGGAAGCTGAGACAGAGCAAAGCAACTTGCTGAAAACCACATGGGAAATTTGTGGCTGAGCTGGGGTTGGAACCCTGCTCCCTAACCTCAGTCCAGAGCTTTGTGTGCTGATGATTCTGTTTGTCCCTTGGATCCCTGTTTGTCCTTGCCCTGCTCTGGGCCCCAGGTACATGCTCTCTGTTGACACATCCTCTGGGCTCCTTGCCCTCTGGCTCCCAGCTAGATTCTCAATAGGACGCCCTGGAAGGACACTGGATGGTGGAGGATAGAGAGGTCAGGGGTCCTCCTTGCCCTCTTTTGTCTTGTTCTGGGACTGGCTGTGCCCCTGTGAGCTCTGGATTCAGTGGGGCAGCCTCCTCTCATAGCTTCAGCTCTGAACCTGGCTTCCCTCTCTGCCCCTTTAGGCCCTGGGTTGGTCCCAGCTCCCATGGTGGCCAGTTCTTGGGTGCCTTACATCCCTTTAGTTCCCTGGACCTGAAGGCATCTCTGGAAAGTCTCTTCCCTTACAAATCTCTTCATGAATCCCAGCCAAGTATTTCCTGCCTGATACACACAGGTGTGCCCTTCTGACCTCCCCTGCTAACCTTCCTCATCCTTGAAGACTCGGCCCCAGAGAAAGCACCTGAAGTCCCTGCTCACAAATCCTGAGCTTGAGTGAGTATAGCCCCTCTTGTTGGTACCACTTGCCTCCAAACGAAGGTCCAGTCCATCTGCATGTGGTGGACTCAGGCAGACCTAGGCGATGCTCCTTGGATGGAGAACTTGCCTTTGCCTCCTCCAGGTGCCCAGCCCGAGGCTGGCTGACCTCACAGCTACCGGGGGTCACATGGCATCGAGAGCAATGGAGCTCAGGTGACTTAGAGCCACTCTTTCCCATTAGGGGCACAAGTTAATGACAATTCCAAAAACAGTCCTCCGGGACTTGCAAACACACAGGTTCCAAGAACAGGAAAGTCTGTGCCGGCCACACACACATCCAAACCAAACGACCAAGTGCCTGTGTGTAAATTCTCATCTCTCCACCTTAGAAAGGATTCTTGATCTTACAAGAAAGCACCTACAGACACACACACACATACACACACACATACACACACACACAGCCAGAGTCAGGATTTCAATTTAGCCCATGGTGAATCATGATATTTGTGTGAAGAATCAGAGAAAAAGAAAGGACAACAAAGATCTAAGTCTTCTGAAAGAGAGTAAACAGCAGGCTTGCAGGGTATGGCCATTTGTTTTGGGACCCAGGATTTATCCCCCAGGGTGACACTGTGTGTCAGCAAACATCACCACACCAGAGGCCCCAGGGGCAGAGCTGGACCTGGTGGCCAACACAGTGACCTGAGCTCACCTCCTGACCTGGCCTGGTAGACCAGGACCCAGTGTACAAACCTGGCTGACAGGTAGGAATGTTCCTGGGAGTCCGGCTGGCTCTCTCGGCCCAGGAACATCATGTTATGTATTAACTCCTCTTTCGGGGAGTCACGAGGCAAGCATTTATTTACCCACCGGCTTGAGGAGGTTTTGAACAGGTAAGAAAGGAAGAGAATCAATGTTCTTCGGCCAGCCATGAGCCTGACTGCACCAGAGCCTTCCCATCTTCATTAATTTCACTTCATTAATTTCACTTCCCGTCCTTGGGCTCTGGCTGTGGATGCTTGAATGATGATGATGGTATCTCTCATTGTACTTTGTAAAACCTTTTTAAGGGCCTTCATGTAGCATATTATTGTATCTTGTTTGGCATTTACAACAACCTCTGCTTAGGAATGGCAGCTACTGTGGTCACCTCTTTTCCTGATGAGAAAATAGAGGTCCGGGGGGTGAAGAGATTTGCCAGCATAGACTTAAATGTTGAGTGTCGCAGCCAGAGCCAGACTCCAATGGCTTGGCTCCAGGTTCTTAACATTATATCCAGGATTTAGAAGAGCATCAGCTCCCAGTGCTAGAAAGGGCTCATCACATTTGGTGGAATGATTTGAGAGTCAGCTGATCTGAAAGAGCAGGACAGAGCATCTCGGGGCAGAAGGCCAAGGGGACTGGTCATTCCTGAGAGCTATGCTGGGCACTCAGCTTGGGCATCACACCCTGGAGCCAGAGGGTGCAGCTGTTAAGACTGGCGGGGGTGGGGTCAGGAGAAATGTGACCCTCTTCCACCAGGGGGCGCCCCTGAGAGCTGCACCTCAGGGATCGGGGAGGGTTCCCAGTGACACAGTGTGACCTTATACCTTTGCCTCCCTGGTGTTGGTGAGCGATTGCCAAATAGGTCCATTTCCACATGTAAGTACAGCTCTGGGAGCAGGAGCAGAGGCTTGGGGGGTGGGTACCGCACGTACTGAGCATGGGGCTACTGATGGCTCTCCTTCCTCTGGTGAGAATCAGACGTCAGGATCACTGCGTAGTGTTTAGCACAATGCCTGGTGCAGGGGTGATGTGGAGAAATATTAGCTCCTTCTCTGGCCTATTCCTTGGGCTCCCTGCAAGTGGTTTTGGAGAAAAACCCCTCCCCACCAACAGTCAGCGAGGCTCAGTAGTTCCGTCAGTGGCCTGGGATCACCTCCCAGGCCAAGCCTAGGGAGTGGGAGAGGACAGCTTCCATGTTCTCTGGGTTCCTGGCTCCTGTGGCTCCTCGCCCTTGCCAGGCCCAGAGCAGGAGAGCACGGAGCAGGCAAGGAGAGAGCCAGGGCCTCATGTTGGGCTCCAGCTGGGCCTGCTCAATTTCTGGAGACCAGAAAATGCTAGGGCCTCCTGGCCAGGAAGAAAACCTGTCCCGAGAAGTGAGAGGGTCTGAAGGGGGATGGAAGCCCCCAGAACGAGGAATCATGGAGGACTCAAGCCAAATGCCAGAATAAAGTAATCAGTGGGGGAGGAGATGAGGCCACAGGCTGAGCAGCAGGGCCTGCCCAGCACCCAGTCACACATGCCGGCATGCACCACACTCTTCCCTCCCAGCCGCTGTTTCTCTGGCTCTGGCTGGAGTGAGGGGCAGGTGGGAGATACTGATGCCAGGAGGCCTCCTCAGAGCCAGGATCACCAGGGCTCAGCTTGGAAGATGCGTGGGGAAGAGGCAAGTCCACAGGAGGGAGGCACGCACCAGGCCGAGGGGACAGGTGGGGAAGTGGGTATCCAGGGATCCCAGAGCTCAAAGCCAGCAAGGATACGGGAAAGGGAAGTGGAGGCCCATGGGGAGGGACATCTGGGCTTTTTAAAGGCCACTGTAAGAGCAAGGAAGATCAACCACCTGTCTGAAGATGATGGACTGTGGGAGGTCTCAGTGTGTCCAAGGCCACAGAAGTGGCTCTCACCTCCAGGGAGCCAGAACCTTCCAGACGCTCACTCGCTGGGACGTGTGGTATTCACCACTCCGTCCCCTCAGCACTTGGAAAATAGGATCCCCAAGTTGGGTCCAAGGTTCACATCCAGAGCAAGTGGCTGCATTAGAATTCAGATCCCCAGAACCTGCCTTCAGGGGCCTCGTATTTCCTGCCATCCTGCCCTGGGAATCTCCACCTGCCTCTGGGGACCTGATGTCAATGGACACTGATGTCATGGACCCAATAAATAAGTGTGCATTGAGCAGCTTCAGTGGGTAAAGTTGGAGCTGGGAGATTCAGGAAGGGAATTGGGAAAAGAGTGACCACAGACCTGTTTTCCACAGGGTTCCAGCTGGAGAAATGAGACGGGGAATGTACAAAAGGTCAGGGTTGGGACAGGGGGTCATCCACCAATAGACACAAGTGCTCAATGCGACACACAAAGAGACTGGGAACTGGAAGACTGGGGCAGACTGGCATCTCCCAGTTTTCTCTGTACTCCATTCTGTGGCTCTGACGACGGAAATCGGGGCTCCAGCTAAGCAACGTTACTGTCACTGTGAGTCGGTCGTTCCGTTCGAGGTGGTCCTGCCCTGCCCCACCTGACCCTTGGCTGCTGAGACCTCTTGGATCTGCTCCTCTGCCCCTCTTTGGCCAAATCCCTGTTGCCATCCGTGGCCCCCTGTCCGGGGTTTTCTAAACCCCACAACTTCTTCCTGGATTCCAGAGCTTGGCTCTACCCTGTTCCCACCCCACCCTTCTGGGATTTTAAACCTCAAAATGCAAATGAGGGGATGCCAGGGGTGGGGGTGGGGCACCTCTCCATCACGCAGCTCCCTGTAATCCCAGTCTTGAATTTGGAACTGCTACCTTGAGAGAAGCAGGGAGCTGTCATGGAAAGAGCAAGGGCTGGGGGAAGGGTATAGCTTAAGTGGTAGAGCACATGCTTAGCACCCCACCCTGCCCCCGCACCTCCTCTAAAAAATAAATAAGTAGACCTAATTACCTCCACCCCCTTCCCCCAAAAAGCAAGGGCTTGGGCTCAGTCCTGGGTCAAAGGCAGGTTCTGACACCCTTCAGGTAGTCACTCTCTCCCAGCCTCAGTTTCCTTATAGAAGACCTGGGGGTTGGAAGTTCCTGCGTCCTGGGCTTGCTGGCAGATGGCTGAGATGATAAGATGTTGAGATGTCAAAGGTGTTCTTCAGTAAATAGAGCCATTGTTTTCACAGCAACGCCACCCCTACCCCTGGGGGGACAAAGAGAGGGTGCACGCCTGCATTCCTCAAGTGTCCGTGGCTGGGAGCTCCCTGGGGCAGCAGGGGAAGAGGCAGCTTGCAGTTGGGGGGCCTGGGGTGCAGAAAGAATTGCACCTCAAACTCAGAGACTCATGAGCCTGGAGATTCCACCCAGAGGATCACGTGGGGACTGACAGACAGACAGACAGACAGTGGGAACAGCAGGTCGCCCGTCCTGGGGTAAACTGGCTCTCCTGCCCCCACACACCACTCTTCCCTTCATCCTGCATGGCTACACTTATGCTCAAAGCACATTCAGCTCTACTTCTCTGAATAGACTTGGAGACTTCAGAATTCAAATAATCCAGTGGTTTACACATTCTTCCCCCTGCCTCAAAATTAAATAAGGAATAAAGGAAACATAACTGCTTTTTTCCTAGAAATTTTTCTTTCTTTTAATTTTTTAAAATGGTTTTATTCTTTTTTTTTTTTTTGTGGTGGTAATTAGATTGATTGATTTATTTATGTTTAATGAAGGTACTGGGGATTGAACCCAGGACCCTGTGCATACTAAGCAGGCACTCTACCACTGAGCTATACTCTCCCCCTGCCCAAGGAAACATAATTGTTGATCCATTTTGGTTGAAGAGCTAAGCCATGGGGGATTGTGGGTTGCTGTCCACAGGTCCTTCCCTCCCTCCCCCAGGCCTACCCTACTGAATCCCCAGGGTTCTGGAAAGTGAGGCGTTGAAACCACTGAACTACTCCAGCCCTTTGCTAGCTGAGTAAGCTAAGACCCGTGACCTGTGTCTCAGAAGCACATGAAGTTTGGAATAGAAGATTATCTCGGTCTCTAATTGTTTCCTGTCTGCTAAGCTGATCTCGCTCATGAGACGGCAGGTGAAGAGGAGGTAGACTCTGTGTTCTCTCCTCCTCTGGGCTCCTCTGAGCCCTCGTCAGACATTGCAAGAAGACTTGGTTACACCGACATGAACGGAACCGGAGTGCTGGGGCCAGCGTCTGCCCTGCTCAGGCGAATCCGGATGTCCTCGCCCAGTGGGCCGAGCATGGTGGGGTGGACACGCTCAGATGGCCCCAGGTCTGCCCCTAAGCCCTCAGAACCTCCAGCTGCCTGAGCACCAGCATCTCGAGGGAAAGCGAGGTGGTGATATGCGATGACCATTTCTGGTTCAGGCTGACAGCAGAGCAAGAATGAGGCCTCAGGTGTGGGTACACCTGGTGTGCGGCCAGGTGGGTGCCCTGGCCTGACACGGTGGGGCTTTGGCATAGTCCAGGGGCGAGGGCACAACTCCCACTCAGGGCCGCCAGTGAAGGAGGCGTCCTCACAGGCCACACTGGGCCAAGGGCAGGGAGCCAGCATCACCGGAGGGGGCACCTGTGGAGTCCAGACCCCAAGCCAGGTGAGGGCTCTCTCATGTCTTAACTCATTCAGTCCCCTTCACAGCCCACAGGCTGGCCATTTTAATTATTCCCCTTTACAAACGTGGAAAATGCCTGTAAACATTTTCTTGCCTGATAGCAAACAACTAGTAAGCGAGGGAACCTCCATTTGAACCTAGTTCCTAGGACCCCAAAGTACAGACGGCCTGGGTCAGAGGCAGAGCAGCATTGCGGGGTGGGGAGCAAACAAGATTTTTACAGCACCTTTTGGAAACTCCTGAACCATAGACATGACTCTCGTGTGTGCAAGGAAGCCGGTCACAAGCCCAGAGAGCATTACTGACCTCAAAACAAGTCTTAGAAACCATCAGCAGAGCCAGGCCTTCGCAGCCACGGAGCAAATCTGGTTGCCTTAGAAAACTGGCCCCCATGCTAGTGGACTGGCCGATGGAAGATGGAGTAGGAATGTAACAAGAAGTGCTTAATTGCTCTTCCCTGTAGCAGTCTCTCTTGATCTCTTCCGGGCAGAACAATGAGCAAATTCCTTCTCCGGAGTCCGGTTTGCCCTGCTGCTCTTCAGGTCAGTCATTTGTTGAAACTAGATTTACTTGCTTTCATCCCTCATTAGAGGCGGTCTGAAGCTGATAATACGCTCCACTGCTCGGTCCACATGGTCCCACGTGGACACCGGGGGACTTGGATGAACACCCGTGGGGACTGCACACATGGCTGGAGCGCAGGAACCCTGGATTGAGCGATTGCTCTGGACTTTTCGGCATGGTAAGCATTACTCCTGTTTGCCCTGCCACCTCCCGGGTGGCTTCTGAATGTCTGGGCATGCTCCTATGTGTATGCTCTGCTGGGGGTCGTGGAGAGTCAGCCCTCACTCCTCCCCAGGCTGAGCAATGAGTCATAGATGGTTCAAGACAGCAGGTGGTCTATGGTTAGTCTGTCTGTCCTGCACACTGGCCCTGCAGGCTGGTTAGATGAGTGACTGAGCCCATGGTTCAGCCCTGAGTCTCCCTCCCTTTGTGGCCTCTTCAGGGTCACCAGTGTTTCCTGAGTTCCCACGAGCTCCTCACGCCCCAGCCACTCCATGCTGCCTGCTCAGCCACAGGACAGCCATCCTGCTAACCCCACCTTGGCGCTCCCTGTCTTTGGAGGTCTTCAGATACAGATGGTCCTCTGGCAGAAATGTGAGCTAGAACCCCGGTGTCCAGTGGGGCAGGGGGGATTTGGAGACAAAGTCATTTACAACATTGACATTCTCTGAAAGGGCTTGGAGTTTGAGTCTACCCCTTGCCCAAGAAATTGGCTGCAACTTAAGGGGAAAGGAAGAATTAGAAGTTAATTCTACCCTTGCCATCAGCCTTGAACACCCGGTGCCCTGTCAACAGCAAGAAGGCCTCAGGGTAGACTCCTGGCCCTTCGCTCTTGGCCTTTCTCACCAGAGCTCCACATAGGCCAGGCCCAGAGCTGTCAGTTCCGTAGCCAGGGTGGGTCCAAGGAGAGGAGGGAGGCATGCACACTTCCTCTGATGGTGCAGAGAGGCCACGTCTCTGATCCTTCTGTGAGCGGTGGGGCCTGTGGGCAGCGCGGCTCCTCCTGCAAACATGCACTGAGCCCTTCCTGCCACCACGTCCCCTCCCGTAAGCCTCACCACAGCTCTCTGGGAAACACCTGGCATCGGGCTAAAGCTTGATAAATATTTGTTAAATGAATGGAATTGCTCACCTGAAGTGGCTTGAATAGTCAGTCACACAGGGCTACATTCCCACAAAGACCTCAACTCGGCTCCAAGTAGAGGCTGGATCTGAAGAAAGTACAGGCTTCTTCGATCCCCTCCCCACACATACCAGAGCTCCTGGGGTGCTCACCTGTGGCCAGAACTCCAGCCATGCCCCGCTTGCAGCCCACTTGTCATGCAGCAGGAGCAGGAGCAGGTCCCACCTGCCTGAAGCCATTACCCCCCAGTACCCGCTGTGGTCATGAGGATCTGCTGGTAAGAGTAACTCCAGAATCCCATCAGCAGCCACAATGCCCACGGCCCTGTCAGGGAGACAGAAAGTGGCCCAGGACATCAGTGAACAAATGTTTCTCGTGTGCCTGCTCTGTGACAGGCCCCGAGAGGCCTGGCTGGGCTCCAGAGCCCGAGCATCTGGGCTGTGTGCAGAGTTGGGGGGTGGGTCCCTTAACAACATCTCCTGGGCTCCTAAATGTGAAAATCCCAGCGGTTCACACACACACAAACACACACACACACACACACACGCCCTACACACACACACCCATGTACTTGTTTCCTCAAACAGGACTCTTGTCCCTGGGGAGTTGGCTCTGAATGCATTTCTTCCTCATCAGCACGCGGGGTCTTAACCAGTACCCTGACCATGAATCTTGGGGCAGACTCTCATGTCCCCACCCTCACTCCCCAGCACTGAGCATCCCTCAAGAGCCTCACTGCCTTGCCTGGAAACCTGGCCTTGGCTGGGGTCAACTGTGGAATACCAGACTTGTTCACAAGTACCCCTCCATTCTACAGGTAAGCCCAGGGCCTGCAACCTGGAAGGTGGGTGAGGGACAGCCAGTCCCTGGGGGCAGATCAGGGGACCCCAGCTCAGGCAGACCTCAGGACCCGGGTGCCTGCCCCCATCGGGAATGCCCGGTGCCTTCCCATAGGTCACGCGTAGTGTTTCAGCAGGGAGAGGGCAGAGAGACCCCACCTCTGCCCTTGACAAGAAGACAAATGGCTTCGGCTGACGGAAGCAAGGCTCCTCCAAAGGGAGTCCCCAGCCTCAGCTGGGGCTGAGACGGCAGCTTCCCTCCGGTGACAGCCAGCGCTACCCAGCCCAGCAGAGCGCTGAGACCACAGGGCTCCGTCCTGGCCCATGCTTGTCGGAGGCCCCCCTTCTGGCACGTACCGGAAGCCGTGTCCGTGTGTCACCGTGCCTGGCACAGGGCTGGCTCACAGTGGGAAGGCCTGGTGGGAACACTGAAGACGCTCTAGCTCACATTCAACCCAGGTAACCTTCTCATTAACTTTGCTATTGTGGGATTCGTGGGTTTCAACACAGGAAAAATTGTGTTTCTGTCATCGGGCTGGTTTCTTTTGCTCCCACAGGATTCCTGGCCGCCAGTCAATTTGGAGACGGGCAGGTGTCAGCAGTGATCCTTCCCTGTCAGCGTCGCCACTGCCCCGCCACCGTTCAGCACATGTGGCTGAAATTCTGCCAGGCTTTTCTGCCCGTTCCTATGGGGGATAGTATTGGAGAGAGGAAACTGGAGGAAGGGAAGGTTAGCAGAGAGGACGGGTGGATGGCCCAGCTGGAGGGCTCTTTGCACTGATGCCTTGAGAAGCCCGGTGAAGACAGGAGGAGGAGCCGCCCTCCCAACTGCCTTTGTGCGTGGCTGGGGGGCAGAGGCCGGTGGTGGTGGATGGGTGAGCCCCTGTGGCAGAGGCTGGCGAGGGAAGGGACGTGACCAGCCACAGCCCCCCTCACACCTGCAGGGCCAGGCCCTGTCCGCAGGGAGAGGGCTCCAAGTCTCGTTTCTGCAGGAGATTTTCCTGAGCTGTGTGTCTGGCCCTACGGAGAGACTTGAGGCAGGATCAAAAGAGACCAATTGATGGAAGACCAAACCCAGGAGGGAAAGGTCTCTCTGCTCACCAAGGAATGGCTGAGGATCTTGCTGCAATGGTAGGGAAGGAGATCCGGAAGGGCCTCCAGGCCGATAGGGGAGATTCATGGAGATGAACGGCGACCGCTGACTTAACCGTGTGTCCAGGATCCCCTAACTCCCCTCACCCAGTGTGACGGCCTTGTTTGATTTCTTTCTTTTAATGAATGTAAAAATCTGCATCACGCATACAGAAAAAATGATCAGGGTGGGGCTGCAAGTTTGTTCCCCCAAACTTTGTTTCTCTTAACCTCTAAAACTCCTGGATTGGGAATTTTCCTGGGGAAGCTGCGGTGGGTGGATGTGTTTTGGGGGGAAGGGGAGCAAATCTAAGAAGACAAAAGTGTGAGTGTGAGAGAGACACCCCCCGCCTGGGGGGAGGAAGGGAGGCAGCCAGAACTTGAAGTGTGAGGGCAAGAGTACTCTCTGGGGGGGGAGGGTACAGCTCAGGGGTAGAGTGTGTGCTTAGCATGCACAAGGTCCTGGGTTCAGTCCCCAGTCCCTCCATTAAAAAAATAAAATGAGTAAATAAATAAACCTAATTACCTCCCTCCGCAACAAAATAAATAAATAAAAACAAAAATGTATTTAAAAAAAAAAGAATGTTCTCCGAGGGCTCCGCCTGCCTGGGCACCTGGAAAGAGACGGGACAAGGTCAGGGAAGGAGGCAGGGGCGGAGGAGGCAAGCCTGGAAAGGTCAGGCTAAGGAATCTGGTTTTCCTTCTAAGTTCTGTGTTTGGGTACCTATTCCCACAGTGCCTAGCACTGTGTTGGCTTGGGTGGGCCCTGAATCCAATCCATGTCAGCACATCTCCAGATGTGCGATCTCACACCCAGCCAGGCGTCCCTTGGAGGCTGGAGCAGGGGAGCCCCAATGTGGGATTGGGGTCTTTAGAAGTCCACCCTGCCTGCTGAGTGGATAAAAGGCAAGCATCAGAGGCTACTGCTCTGCTCCAGTCAGAGACAATGAGGACCAGCAGGCAGAATCTAAAATATTGTTTAGAGGGAGACTGGCAGGAGGGTGGACTGAGCCAAAACCCAGCCTCTGTGACAATCTCTCCAAGATGCCGCAGGAAATAAGAGGCACTCATGGACCCTGAGCCTGCAGGGAAAGTTAACTAGAACTTCTGTAGAGTGAGCAGCAGGTACTTTGCAAACCCTGTGAGATTCTGTGTTTTGTGGGTTCTGGCCCCAGCTGTGTGACCTTGGGGAAGTGACTTTGCCTCTCTGAGATTCCTTTTTTCTCACCTTTGAACAGGCCAGAGGTGTAACAGAGGGCACCCTGCCTGTCCCCCAGGTTATGCTCAGCTGTGTGTTCAACCTCCCAGTGAGTCTCGGCCAGGGGGCTCCGTGCTGGACCATCCGGGCTCTGAAGCACCCTTCCCATCCCGCCTGGCGAGTCTGGGCTGGTCCGCTCAGCTTAGCAGGTGAAACCAGGTGCCCACGTTGGGCAGTGCTTCCCAGGAGTTGGCCAGAGTGTCCCCACCCTCTGACCTCACAATTCCACTGTAAATGCTGCCCCAGGGGAATGACCCGAAACAATTCCAGGGGAATGACCCAAAGCAATTCCTTTATAATGGCGAGGAATTAGAATTAACTAAAGTGTCTAGCACCAAGAGACAGTTACGCACGTGTGGTATGACCACCAGATTGAATAGCGTGCAGGTATTAAAACTGCTGTTTGCACTGAGGGGGAAATACTTCTGTTGAGATGTTAGGTATGAGAGCTGGAACCCCACCGGTGTCTACAGAGCTAATTAAAGCCTGGACTTGGCAATCAGACAGATTTTGAGTTTACCCCCTTCTCTGCCTTTTTCTTACTATGTGTGAGCCTGAATTTGTCAACATCTTGAAGCTTCAGTTTGTACATCCATAAAATGAAACAATACTGCCTCTCTCCGAGGCTAGAGCAATGAGAGGAAGGGTGCAGGGAGGCTCGGGGCCCTCAGAAGACAGTAAAGACGGTGATCTCAGCCGCCACACAAAAACATCAAATATATACGTAAGAAGGGTTAAGGAGAAATGCATCCAGTGGCTTTCTCTGGGTCAATTACTTCTCTTGACTTTGCTAGTTTAGCAAACTTTTACTTTGAAAGTGAACCCAAGTAACCTGATTCTTGTTTAGTATCTATTTTTGGTGGAAGCACCCCAGGCTCAACCTAACATCCCGGATCGCCCTGGGTCCCCACGGGGTCTGGTGAGGGGACATGAGTGATTCAGGGCTGCCCACCTGCACACACACCCCAGAGACACAGGGCACCCAGGGCTGGCAGGAGCCAGTGCCCCCTCCCACAAAGGTGATAGGTCCCAGGAAGGAAGTGAGTCATGTACTCTGGGCACCAAGGCTCAGGACTGAGGCCAGACGCAGTACTTAAGTGGTTTTCTCCCCTGAAGTGGGAGTGAGGGGGTGGAAGCGAACCTCCCGATGGTGCCTGCTTGCCGCTCACCTGGATGACTAACCGGGCTGAAGCACTTCCAGGCCTCTGGCCAGAACAGGTGGGCGGCAGGAGCTGCCAGGGCCAGACCCCTGACTCATGGGCCAATGGTTCCTCTCTTGAAGCTTCTCTTCTACCCAGGCCAGCTTGCTCTGCCTGAAGACAGAAATCCCTTCCCACACCACATTCTCAATATAGGGAACACTTCCCCGGCACCCCCGCCCCACCCCCCGGCAGAGTGTCCCTGGCTCCGGGGACCCCTTCCTCAGGAACCAGGCGCTCTGTGTCCACTGATGGCTGTGCCCTACTGCCACTGCAGGCAGACAGGGGATGGCACTGCACCAGGGGTCTTGGCCACACATATGGGAACCACAGCAGCAGAAGTCATGATAGGAATTTAGGGTGCATGGCAGAAGAGGGGATCTGACAAGGGGACCCTAGGGCATCCCTGAGCTCACTCTACACTGGCAGCTGCCTCTCATGTCCTAATCCCCAGACACAGGAGGCCCAGGCAAGCAGGAGGGCCTCCTAAGGAAAGTGGTACCATCATACTCACTAGACTCAGGCACAAAAGGCTTGGAGCTGCCTCCTAAGGTCGAGGAGCCAGAAGCTGGGAGTTCAGACATGATTGTGGCTGACTCTCGAGCCTGGAAGCCCCTCCCCTGCTCCTCCCCTTCCCCCACTCCATCATCCCCATAAACCCATCCCACAGCTGTCTCTTGCATAGTGTGACTTCCCAAAGGGGCAGAGACATATTCTCCAGGGTCTCCGTAGGGCCATCTGGTGATTCACCCCAACATTCGAGACAGACATCCTGGTAAGCTGTCGAGTCTCAGGGAACCCAGGGGAAGGGAGATGTGCAGAAAAGTAGTGTGGGTCACAGGCTGTCCCTTACCCAGGCCTGCCCTCACCCAGGCCTGCCCTCAAAGGGATTCAGTCATCCATTTATTCTCTCCATCAAGCACAATTTCAATGGGAAAGATGGTGGAAAGGAAATCCCAAATGGCAGGCAAGCCCAGGCAAAGGTGTGGAGGTGGACAGGGCAAGTGAGAAAGGTTCCACCTCTTTAAAGGGGACCAGCCTGACCAGAGCAGAGAATTCAGGAGTGGGAACTCAGGGGTGGCCGAGGGGAGGGAGAGGAAAGCCTTTATCTGTGTACCTGACCTTCTCATTCAACCTGACCCCCACTGGCCTTCAGCGGCCCTGCCCTCCTTGCTGCTTTGGGTGGCGGGAGTGGTGTTTGTGGAACTTCTGAATATCTTCTCCTGGGCACATAGCAGCGTTTCCCCTGCTTCCCAGAGAGGCAGGCTGCACGATAAGAAATCCAGGAAGTTCCACCAACTTGGAGTGCTTGGACATCACCGTGGTTTAGGCCAGAATAAACAGGACCTGGCACCGGGCTGCAAGGTCCTATCCCAGGGCAAACACTGCCTTCTGCCAAATAGGGAGTTGCTTTCGCAAAGGCAGTGTGTGTGCTTGGTGGGCAAGAGAGAGGTTCCACAAAGCTCTTTGACCACCCACCCACCCACCCCACCCCAGTTGTGATATCTCTTCTTACCGAGGGGCTGTGAGCAGGGGAAGAAAGGGAGGGGAGATTCTCACGACCATTAGGGAAAGATACAAAAGTTATCGCAGAAGGAAAAAAAAAAAAAGAATGAGTAATCCCTTGCAGCTCCCAGCATTGCCAACACAGCCTCTCACTTGATCTTAAAGGGCCCCGTGAGGTTGGCAGGAAGGAAGGGAAAACTGAGGTGCAGGTGCTTAAGGAAGGTACAAGGCAGGGCTTTGGAGTCAGGATTTACCGTACGGTGTGCCCTAGGCAGGTCCACTGTGCTCTGTAAACCTCCACTTCTTCATATGCAAGACTGGGATTGCCGTCCCCACCCTCGGGGGTCCCAGCCTCCCTTGAGATAAGAGCCTTTTTGAAAGACCTCAGCCACACCCCCGGCCTGTCGTGGACTCTCAGTAAAGCAGGCTCCTATCTAGGGTCTAGGACACCACACCAGGTAGGGGCCCAGCAGCCCTCCAGCATCCAATAGATGTGCCAAGCAAACAAAAGATTACCTTCTAGAGCTGCTGTCAGCGTGCGAGAAAACACGTTTGCCTGTGACCACACACTTCCCCGTACAACGTCCACACGAAGGTGAGCGGCTGGTGTGTGCGGGCCTGGCTCCAGCCACTGCGTCATCCAGCCGAGGCAGCTCCTCTGTAAACTGCAATAAAGTCATTTACTGCTAATGATGAAATCTATGCCCTACAGTGCTCGTTATTAATAGGAATTAAATGTATTTCAGGCAACCAAATAGTGAGTAATGTGGGCAATAAATACATCACGCAAGCTTGACCTGCGGAGGGACTGACGTGATGGAGCATTCTCTGCCTCCTGCTGGCCCCTCGAGAAGGAGCCAGGCTCAGCCAATTAGTCACCTCCCGAGAAGGCACAGGTTCAGGGATCACCGCCCGGCTCTAAAAGCTGGCACCAGGAAGGAAGCCTCCCATAATGAGCCACCAAAGTGTCCCACAGCTTTTCTGGGACTGGTGACTTTTAAAGTCTCTCAGTTCACTCTGCTACACTCTCAACACCAGCTTCCTGGCCTGACTGCCCTGCTCCCCGTTGCCCCAAGCTCGGCAGCCAGCCTCCACTCCCATCGTGTGCCCTGGGCCGGCCAGACTCCAACCCACCCTCCAGGACTTTGTTTGCACTGTTGCCTTTGCCTGGAGTGCCTGTCTGTCCTCTCAAGGCGACATCTTTACCTTCTCTGTGAAACCAGAGCCTCATCTGAGCTCCCCGGGTAAGGAGAACCTGGGTTTGTTTCTATAATGAATAATCCTTCCAAACCTAACAGGTTTGGACAGTCAGCTGGGGGCTCTGCTCAGGGACCCAGGCTGCCAGCAACATCACCCTCCTGTCCTTTGCCCGGCTACGATTTCCACACTGGATGGTGGCAGGGGAAGAGAAAAGCCAGAGGGTCAAACCTCAGGGCAAAGAAAGAGGTATCACCTGCACTCAGGTTGCACGGTCGGAAGTAAAGTCACACAGTGCATCTGTCCACAGAGAGACAGGGTCCTCTGCTGTGGCTTCTTTTTTCTTTTTTTTCCCTTTTTTTTTTTTTTGGTGGAGAGGGGAAAGTGATTAGGTTTACTTATTTAATTTTTTTTTGAAGGTACTGGGGATTGAACCTAGGACCTCATGCATGCTAAGCATGAGCTCTACCACTTGAGCTCACCCCCAGCTTCGTGGCTTAAAACAACACATATTTATTTTCTTACGGTTCTGGAAGCCAGAGGTCCAAAATGACTCTCAGGGGCTAAAATCAAGGTGTCAGCAGGGCTGGTTTCTTTTGAAGGCTCTGGGGGCACCTATATGCCTTGGTTCGTGGTCCCTTTCTTCTGTCTTCAAAGCCAACAGAATAACCTCTCCTCTCTGACCTCCTTCCTCCCTCTTATAAGGACCCTTGTGTCTACCAGGATAATCCAGGATGACCTCCCATCTCAACATCATTAACTCAGTCACATCCCTTTGTCACGTAAGGTAATATTGACAGATTTGGGGGACTAGGACATGGCTGTCTGTAAGGAGCCATAGTGTTCCAGAAACAAGAGCCAGGACACAGCATTGCCTCAGCTCTCCTCTCCTGTTGTTGTCCACACAGCCTCTCCGGCCATGGATGAATCCTTTATGGGCAGGCGCTGGCCATGAGCATCTCTGCCCAGCAGGTGCCTGGCACATGGCAGGGGCCTGGGAAAGTCTGCAGAAAGGGAGGGAGAAAGGAAAACATGAATGAATTTGGCAAGATTGAGAGGTGTGTGAGAAGAGAAAAAGCGTGAGAGAAAGTGGGCGGATGCTAATGAATCTTGAGGCCATCACCGCAGGCGCAGCCAATCACGGCGGTGATTTCCCTGCTGCGGAGGGTTCAGAGTGAAGCCTGGGCACTGCACGCCTAGACGTGGAGGGACGGCGAGGCGTGGTGAGTGGGAGAGGTGGAAAGAAAGCACGGGAGAAAGCAGGAGTCCATGCTGACATTTTACAGACAGCACCTTAAAAAAAATTTGTTTTTTTAGTGGGGAGGTAACTAGGTTTATTTATTTAACGGAGGTACTGGGGACTGAACCCAAGACCTCGTGCATGCTAAAAATGCACTCTACCACTGAGCTATACCCTCCCCACCACATACAACATCTTTTTAAGTCTCCACCTCAATCTTGCATGCAGCACAATGTTGACCCAAGGACTGGGACTCAGGAAGAACACGTCCCTGATCCAAGTTCACAGGGCTGGATGGTGGCTGGGCAGGAAGGAATTTACAGCCCTGTTTGGCTGGTTCCGAAAGCAGCTGCCATCCCAGGTTGCTCAGCTGCTGCCAAGCTTTGCCATTCGGGCAGTGGGCTCGACGTCCCCACCTCTTAAGGTCTCAGGTCCTTTATCTGTAAATGGGGGGCTTGGACTGGGTGATCTCAAGTTCCCCTTCAGCTCCTTGGGTCCTTGGGCTGATCTAGGACATCAAGATGGGCTTCCTGAAGGACTTGGGGGGGTCTGAACTGACAACAGGCACGCAGTTTCTTTTACATTGCCAAGAGACAGTCCAGGGCAAGGAGGGAGGGAGGGGCCCACGGCAGAGGTGACTCCATGCCCCAAAAATGAGGATCACAGCAGCCCACAAGATTGTGCAAGCTGCCCGCGAGGCTGCCAGTTGGCCCTGGCCCGGAGGAGGGCTGTTTACACTCCTGAGTGTGTGCTTGCAGTTAATTCCATCAGCCGAGGGCATAGCCCTTAGGGCTGCCAGGAGCAGCTGTGTGAGAACGTCAAGGCCAGGCCTCACCAGGCCCTTTATCTCAGACAACAGACACTCGTTAGTGCGTTCATTCATTCATTCATTCATTCATATACTTATTCATTTCCTCATTCCTTCCCCGAGTGTTTGCCAGGCATTGTGCAAGGCACTGGAGGTAAACAAGACAGTGTCCTGATGAGTCTCTGGGACCCGAGAACCTCGAAGAACAGTGAGCACTAAATATAGATAATGACCCTCCCAGCAGGCTTGGTGCAATGGTAAAAATAAGTGCCTGGAGTTCAGGGGACACAGGGCAGGGGACTCTGGTATCTTCCTATGGAAAATATTTAACTGCTAGTTTAGAAAATATCAAAGCAAGATAATAACTCTGTACTCAATTACCTTTAAAAACCCTTTTCCTCACGAATGGAGGTAAGTGAGAATGTTACATTCAAAGTTTCCTTTCAATTCCACTAGAGGCCTAGCCAGGAAAATCAATCTCAAGTATTTTCAGAACTCCCTGTCTCCTAGGGCCATGCAAAGGCCCTGAGGTTTGTACAGACTGCCAGGCACCAGAGAGGGTGCTCCAGAGATACCCACCCTCCCAGAGGGCATGCTTCTTGGTATCCAATAGCTGCTGCTGTGTGCCAGGCTGGGGGTTCGGGGCACAATGACTCCAGTTTCCCTGGACAGTGAGCTTTGGGAAATCATGCCACGTCCTGGGGTGCTGCAGGGCAGGGGGCCTGGGTCTCCCCTCTGGGACTTAGGGTCCCTTTCCAGGTACTAAGAATCTTCTTTCTCATAGCTCTCTTTCCAGGAGTGCTTGCAGGTTTTCTTTGTTAATCTTCCTTTTTCACAAAAGAAAGAAAAAGATGTTACCTTCAAGCAGTTTTGGATGGGTTCTACAAATATATCTGTGACCAGAGAGTTGAAAGGGGTCTAGCTACTAATCTGGGATATGGAGAGGGAAAATACAAGGGAGAAAATATAAATTCATACTTCAATAAATGATCTGTCTTGCACAAAGTTTTCTGTCTACTTTTATTTATCATTTCCTGAGGATATAGTTCTAAAAGTCAAGCTAAAAGACCAGCACATTTTAAAGAGTATTTTTCAAGTTGCTCATCTAAAGGTTTATACCAATTCCCCCTCCCACCAGCAGCGTGTGAACATTGTCCATTTCACCACACCATCACCAGCATCAAATGTTAATGTGTTTTTTAATCTTTGACAATTTTATAAACAAAAGGATTTTATTTTCAATCTTTTTTTTCATTTTTGTTATTCATATTGCTCACTGATTTTAGAAGTATGATTTTCTTTTCAATGCTCCTTTTAAATACAAAAATTTCTGGGGAAGTGTGGATGGACAGATCCTAGGGGTGACTCATATGTTATTAATATTACTTCTAAAGTGTCCTTTCAGATGTCTTTCCTCACCTGGGGCACCTCCCTCACCTTGTCTGACTGGGAAGTTCCAAATGGTGCTTCCAGACCTTATGCACATCTCCCCACCTCCAGAATGCTTCCCTGCCCTTTCCAGGGAGTGTGGCACCCTCTTCCAGTGGGCTGCCCGAGAGCCTGGTTCATTCATACCTGGGCTGTTACATCCACCACTTCGTGCAACACTGGGGCAGGCCCATGTTTTGTGGGCCTCACCGAGCCTTGGTTTTCTTCGTAGCAGATAGAATCAAGCCTATCCCTTGGGGTTGGAGTGGGCATGAGGCAAGATAAAGTCCAGAATGTATCCAGCAAGCACTTGGCACTTCGTACGTGCTCAGTGAGTTTTAGCTATTATATTGTTATTATTACTATTATTCTCCTCCCCTCCCTGGAAGGCAAAGGAGTGGCTTTTATCTCTGCATCTCTGGTTGCTAGCCCAGAATGTCAAAGTAAATCAATCAAACTGCTTATTGAGTAAGCATTTCTCTGCCCTTGGCACCAGCTTCTCATCTGTAAGGCTGGGAGGCAAGTAGCACTATCTCCTCTGGCAGGCAACCGACTGGCTGACTCGACACCCGTTTCCTTGCCCCACATCCTCCGCCCACCCTGCCTGCCCCTGCTGGAGTCTGGAGAAGTACATTTCGGGTATTCGCATTCCCAAAATCCTTTGCTACCAGGAGTGGCCATGTGACTTACTTCTGGCCAATGAGACACCAATATGGGGTTCCTGAGAGAACCTCTACTTTTCTGAAGGAGCTGAGGCAGCCATCTTGCCACCAAGAGGCAATATGTAGGCCCACGCTAAGGATGATGAGCAGAAAGCTGGAAAGAGCCCAGTCCTCATTGGCATCACCAGCAGCAGAGTAAGAACAGCATCCACTCATTTCCAGAATTCTTGTATGTTAGAAAAATAAACCTCCCATTGAGTTTGCTGAGTGTAGCCAAATATATTTCTGATACGTATGTGCTTGCGTTATGATGCTCATCAAATATTACATCTCCTCCTGGCCTTTCCTCTTCTCTTCCCTTCTTTGCCTTTAAAAGAGAAAGCCAAGGAACCCAGGAAGATATCGCATGTTTGAACCAAGGACCAAATGCTCAAAGAGCCACTGGACTGCATAACGAAACCTAAGGGGCTCTCACCTTCTCTACCCCAAAGAGGGGCCGGGAGTCACAGATGCTCTGATTGTGGAGACAAGACAAGCAAGAACCAGAGGTGCAACAAAGGAGAGGGTGGTGGGGAAGACACATGGGCACCAGCCCTGCAGCCAGTGGGGTGCTCAGGGCTCACCACGTGTGAGGACCCACCGGGTCCCCAAAGCCCCGGGGAAGAGGGAAGAGGGCTGCTGTCTGTCAGTGACAAGGAAGGTGTGACGGGGCGCCCACATCTTGGACTCATCCAGACTCCCCAGCTCCTCTCAGGGAACAGAAGACCTGCTCTCTCTCAACCCCCAGGAACTAACATTTATTGAGTATCTACTTTGTATCAGGTTCTTTCCATCTTCATGAGAGCCCTTTGATATAAAACTTCTCATCCTCATTTATAGAGGAGAGCAAAGGACAGAGAGGCCAAGTAGCTCTCCCAAGGTCACAGGGCTAGGAAGTGGGGAATCTGGGTTCCCTCCTAGAGATAACAGCCCGCAATGTAATATGTTGTTGCAGGGCGGTTTTCTGCCATCTCCCACACTGGCCCTGTGCATCCCCAGTTGAGTGCCTTTGTCCTGGCTCTGTCTGGCCCCTCCTGGGACCCCCTCCCTACTCTGGTTCAGGCTTCCGGACTCAGCCCCCTCGCTCCCTAATCATAAATCATGACCCCTGGTTGAGAGCACAGCGTGGTAATTTGCAACAGCGCTAACAGATGGGTGTCTTCAGCCCTGCCTTCCAGATAAGGAAACCGAGGAGGCTCGGAGAGGAGCAATCACTGGCCCAACCCTCAGCTAGCAGGGACACAAAGCCGGCTCTGCCTGGGGCAGTGTCCGCAGAGGAGCTGGGAGGGGCCACAGGGGTTGTATGCAGGTGAAGGTCAGGCCTCCAAGAACTCTTGGTCTCTGCCCTTCTCTCCTCCTCCACGCTCGGCCCTGCAAATTGGCTTTGACCTTTCCTGGCCTGCCTTTGAGCTTCTCCCCATTCAGTCTGAAACCCACAAAGCGAGGAGGAAGGCGGGGAGCGGACAAGGCCCCTCCCGGCCCGGCCGGGCCACGCCCCTGTGGTGCACGAGGCTCCCGGGTCTGTTTGCACAGTTGGGGCACTAGCTTGCACCCCACCTCTGGGAGAAAGGCCCCGCGAGGTCATCTGTTTACTCTGGGATTAGCGGCTCCCAGCAGGAGCTCTTTTCCTCTGAGATGAAAAGAAAGCAGACAGTCTGTCAGGTAAACAGGCAACATTGTTCCTGAAGATGTCAGGGCCCCTTTGTGGGCCCGGCCCCGGGAGGTCACCGGGTCTCTGGTGCGGGCAGAGAGCTTCCTGAAATGGAATGGGGCCGTGGCCGGAGCACAGCGAGGTCGCAGTTAAAAGTGCGGACAGGAGGCCGGGCTGATCCCTGACGCCCCCGTGCCCTCCTGGCAGTGGGAGCCCTTGCCTCTCTTGATGCGTCCAACAAGCTGGCGGGGAGCCAGCTCTCACGGATGGGGAGACCGAGGCACAGAAGGGTCGTCCCTCTCCCCGCCGGGATCCCGGGAGGTGGTGGCTGGAAGGAAACGGGGCCCCTGGCCTAAGCCCTCCTTCTCCAGATGGGGAGTATCAAGATGAGAGAAATGGTGGAGTGTGATTCTAGAGGCTTCGTCAGGTGCCTCTGGTGGGTACTGGGGGCCACTTGGGAGCCATAACCAGCCCCACCAACAAACTGGTCCATTTTACAGATTCTGAGAATATTTCAGCAGCTGAACAGACAGGGCTGGTCGTGGCTGTGCCTGGCCCTTCCCACATTTTCATGTCAAGGTATCATCCTCGGAAGACTGGATGGGGGGGGTGAGGGCCTTACCCACAAGCAAGTGTATGCCTGGGAGTCAGGACCCCCGAGCTGCGCTCACGCTCCCTGGGCTACAGGTCTCTTGTCCATCAAACACGACATAAGATGCTCTCCACAGCCCTTCCCCTTTGACAGCAGGGAGGTCTGAGGAGGGCCTGGGCCTCCACTCAGGAGGGGGCTGCCTGAACCCCAACCCACCTCTGACCCCCAAGGGACCTATGAGACAGTGGGAGTGGGTGCTCTGGGCCCAGTGGTGACGCCTCAGGCAGAGTCCTGTCCTGGGAAGAGAGCTCTGTGGTGAGACCGCAGGCCTGGGGTCATGCTGACCAGGTCCAGTTCCCAGCCTGTCACTCACCAGATGCCCAACCTCAGGCAAGTGACTCAGCCTCCTGGTCTGTGAAGTGGCTCTGTGAGGCCTCCCCAGCCTGCAGCTCCTGGACGCAGGAATCCTGGGTGAGAAGCAGCTGGGGCCATTCTTGTGGCTGCTGCCATCACGAGGTCCTGTCTGCCCTCGGGCCTCCTTTTCCCAGGTGCCTCCTGCCCCAGCCTATCCCAGGAGTAGGCTCATCTTCCTTGCCACCCAAATGCCAGGTCACTGTTCAGCCTGCAGGGGACAGAGCCAGAAAAATAGAAGCATGTAATTTGCCTACGGAAGTAGAGAAAGGCTAGGTGGAAAAGGCCCAGAGCTCTGGTTCAAAGGGGCAGGGGTCCCCCGCCACAAGGCTGCCTCTCAGATGAGCCCCAGGACTGCCTGGGTATCAGCCTGGCAGTGACGGATCAGACATGTGTGAGCTGTGGTGGCCCTGGGCAAGTTACTTGCCTTCTCTGAGGCTCATCTCACCATATAAAGAATGGAGATAAAAGGTAGGTTTTTGTAAAGGTTAAATAGCATGGATATAAAGTGCTTACCAAAAACAAAATCGCTTCATAAACATTTGTGGGATCTGAATCCGCCTCATTGTTTTTATGTCCATTTTTCTTGCTCTTTCTTGTGTCCCAAACTTCCAGGTGGAGGTACCAGTATTACCCATCAGCAACACTAATGAGAATAGTAATAAGAACAGTAACTATTCATTGAGAATTTTACTCGGGGCCAGGCCCTATGCTAATAAATGTTTTATCTCCATTTCAGAGAAGGAGCACAGAGAGGTTAGAAAGCCTCTCAAAGCCCCCAGCTAGGAAGTAATCGGGTCAGGATTTGAACCCAGGTCAGGACCAGGCTGGTGGCTTCGTGGTGATACTCCCCTGACACTTGCTCCCCATCTCTGGGTGCCCGCAGACTCTGCCTTCCTGGGGGTGCCTGCAATGAGAAAAGAGAGCCAGCTTGGGCTCCCAGTGGCTGCCCTGCTTGCACAAAGATGGGAAGAGACTGTATATAAAATAGATAAAATATCGAATTTCTTCTGTAGAGCACAGGGAACTATATTCAATATCTTGTAATAACCTTTAACAAAAAAGAATATGAAAGTGAGTGTATGTGTAGGTATGACTGAAATATTACGCTGGACACCAGAAATTAACACATTGTAACTGACACACTTCAATTAAAAAAAAAAAAAGATGGGAAGGGAGGGTGAGGCAGTCCCTCCTAGCGTGGAAGTGGGGTGTAGGCAAACATTGAGGGAGGGCCTGGGCTTCCTCAAGCCAAAGACGCATTCCCTCAAATGCCCATCAACCCCTCTCCCCTTCCTAGGTTCTGGAAACAGGGTCAAGACCACCTCTCAAGAGCCCCAGTTTTTAGGGACTCACTGTATTTGGGGCAAGATTCAAAGATACAGGTACCAAAGCAGGAGTTTCCAGTTGTGGTCAAAACACAGCTGGCCTCAGAGATACACCACAAACTCCACTCATCCCTCACTTTTTTCTTTTTAAGGTTGCCCCGGGTATTAATTTTTAATTGGAGTCAACTGGAATAAGTGTGGTCCAAAGGCCTGTCCACGACCCGGTTCCTCCTGGACCGTCCTGCCACATCAGTATCAGCACCCTGTAAAACAGCTAATTCCATCGTCCTGACATTCCTGTCTTCCAGAAAGTGCTGCAGTTAACCAGACAATTTCCTGTCTCCCGGTAGCTTCTACCTGTCAGCCAGGTTCTGGCCACCAAGAGCAGAGTATCCTCCATGCACGTGGCAGGCGGGAGGGCGGGATCCAGTCAGACTGACTGAGGTTTGCGCACCAGCTGCTCCACCCATCAGCTAAGTGACACGGCGCACAGGATTTGGCCAGCCTGTGCCTCAGTTCCCTTCTCTGTAAAGTGGGGCCCCTAAGACTCACTGCAGAGGGTTGTTATAGGGATCAAATGAGATGACACGTGGAAAATTTTTAGCTCAATGCCCAGAACCACAGTAATGATTATTTGTTATTATTCTGGTTATTTCTTCATTCATGTCTGCAGAGCTCCAATCACACACCCTCCCCTTGCTACTAGCTCATCTTCTTCAGGCTGAACATATGCAGCCCTTCCTGCAATGACCACCCTGTGCCTGGGTCTCAGACTCTCAACATCCTGGCCAGCCTTTCCCCCAAGTCTCTGAATGGGAAAACTTTGAGGAAAAGGAGCAGGCTGCTCTTGATTTTTAAAGATAAACCTGCAGATATAGAAGGAGCTTGAACACAGCAAAGGATAAAACCAGAACTAATTGGTACCCAGTGTGGGAGGCAGAGTACTTGCAGCTCAGAATAAGAAACTCTGGTCCTTTCTGAGGATCAGAGCTGTCCAAAGGTGGGAAGGACTGTCTCTAGAGGGAGTGAGCTCCCCATCTCTGGAGGCATTCAAGGAGGAAGACATCACCAGGGATGTTATAGAAGGAATCCTGCACTGAGTGGGACTTTGATCTGAATGATGGCAAAGATCATAATGAAGAAAGAAGAAGTCCTTCCTTCACTCATTGGACCAATATTTATTGTTAAATGTCTAGCAATGACTAGCTTTGTGGCAGTTACTCTCCTGGGTGCACAGCTCACACTAAGAGAAGGACCTGAATTCAGGAAGCATTTCAGAAAACAGGGCTACGTGGACATTTCTCTTTGCCTTGGCTTTTGCATCTGTAAAATGGGTGAAGCGATAACAGTGCCTGCCTCATGGGCTGGCAGACAGAGACACCCAGCAGCCTGGCACACAGTGGGCCTCTGTGAAAGGTGGCTACACTGAAGCTGCTGTTGTGATTGCTGTTAGTATTAGATGATGACCGTTCCTAAAATCCAGGGAGTGTCTGTCTTTTTTTTTTTTTTTTTTTTTTTGGTGGAAGATCCAAACAGCCCGGTGCATATTAAATCAAGTCCCAAGAATCTGGCCCAGCTAAAAACCTCACGCAGGGTAGCCAGGACCAGCTGGGACTGGAACCAGAGACCCACAGCACACCAGTCCTTGGACCATGTCCAAAGACAGCCAGTTGTCAGAGGCAGGAGCTTTGCTGAATGTACATTATCTGCCACCATCATTTCTCAGGAATGGTATCCAAGGGCCAAACAAAGTCATTTATCTCTGAAGCAGCTTAATTGCTTTGTAGAGGAAAGGGTGGTTCTCACCATGAACCCAGCTAGGCTTTTTGAAGCAGGGGAAATAGAAACCCACGAGCCCCTCAGAAAATCTGATGTCAGCTGGCCTCCTGATCCTCCTCCTGGTATGAAGTCACATGGTACCTACCTGTCACCCAAACCGGGAAGAACAGGGGTTACAGCCGAGAGGACCGAAGTCAGGGCCAGCTCTGTCCCCGGTCCTTGGGGTAGAATAATGATCTGGAGTGAGGCTCAGGCTCTCCACAAGGCTTTGGGTCGCTAAGAAAAGACCAAAACTGGGGTGTGTCTTAGATGCAGAAAATCTTGGTCTCCAAAGCCAGGCCACCTGGCTCCCGGTCCCAGCCCTGCCAATCACCAGCTGTGTGACCTTGGGCAGATTACTTAACTTCTCTCAGCCACCAGTTCCTCCTCTGTGAACCGGCACTGAGTCTTATCATTCAAGAACTGGGAGGATTCAATGAGACTGTCCTCAGTAAACGCCTGGAACACCGAAGACCCGCTTTCCTCCCCAGAGCCTTGTGAAGGGTTGAATCCGGGCCAGTGTGAGGCTCTTCACCTGCTAACCCCACGATCTGTCTCTCAGTAAACGTGGGAGTGTGAACAGGCACCAAGAGGACCCAGAAGAAAGGAGTCCTGTCTGGCTGAAGGCTGGGGCCCGAGGAGTGGGCCTGGCTGAGGCGTGAGGAGGCTGGCTTTTGGGGGAGGAAGACGAAGAGACTTCACTGCCATGCATTTGTCCCAGAGCTTTCAAGCACCTTCTTGAGGCTTTGGGGGAAGAGTCTGAACTCTTGCTCAAGGGAAACAAGAGAATGAGCGGCCAGGGGAATGGGGGAATGGGGCAATGAGTCAACAAACTCACTCAGCAATGAGGGCAGGCAAGGACAGCCTGGAAGACCCAACAAGGGTTTGCGGGGAACTGTGTGAGGACTGGCCGGGGCCAGCTCTGCTCAGCTCAGGACACTCTTCGTAAACAAGGAAGACCCGGCCCTTGCCCTTGGAAACTTGGGACTCAGATGCGAATTCAGTCATCTTCAGACAGTGGTGAGTATCGGTGTTGCCGGGAGAACTAATAAAAAACACAGCAAACCAAGACTTCCACTTCTGGAGAGATGGAGTTGTTTCCCAACTCCACCCCCCAAGAACGACAAAAACCCCTGGGCATCACCTCTAACACCAACAGAAGAGGACTCACAAACAGAGAAAGACAAATACTGTCTGATTATCACTTATAAGTGGACTCTAAAAAATACAACAAACTAGTGAATATAACAAAAAAGAAGCAGACTCCCAGATACAGAGAACAAATCAGTGGTCACCAGTAGGAAGAAGGAAGTGGGGAGGGGCAAGATAGGGGTAAGGGATTAAGAGGCACAAACTATTAGGCATAAAATAAACTACAAGGATCTACTGTACAACATGAAAGATACAAGCAATATTTTATAACAGCTATAAATGCAGTATAACCTTTAAAAATTATGAAATCACTCTATTGCACACTAGTAACATGTAGTACTGTACATCAACTATACTTCAATAAAAATTTTAAAAAATAAAATAAAAGGATTCAAACGTGGAAAGAAGAGGCCAGCAGCTAGGAAACTCGGGACCCCAGGAACCGCATAGTGGAGAGTTGCCTCATATATCCTAGACTTGGAGCAAAAGAGTCAATAACCCAGAAACACCAAAGGACACAAACGAAAAAGAAAAAGCCCCAACACAAAAGCCTGCTCTCTCTAACTAAAGGTCCAGGAAAGGGGCAGCCTAGCAAGGCAGAAAACTGTTTTTCAATTGTGGTAAAATATACGTAACACAAAATTTACCATCTTAACGATTTTTGCAGTTCACTGGCATTAAGCGCATTCACCGTATTGTGCAGCCATCACCACCATCCATCTCTGAACTCTTTTCATCTTGCAAAACTGAAACTCTGTATCCATTAAACAGTAACTCCCCAGTTCCCCCTTCCCCCGACCCCCGGCAACCACCATTGTACTTTATGACTATGAATTTGACTGTTCTAGGTACCTCATACCAGTGGAATCATACCGTATTTGCCTTTTTGTGATTGGCTTATTTCACTTAAGCATGTCCTCAAGGTTCATTCATGTTGTAGCATGTGTCAGGATTTCCTTCCTGTTTAAGCTGAGGGATATTCCATTATATGTATGTTTCCGTACACACATCACATTGCATCTGTCCATCCATCAATGGACATTTGGGTTACTTATACCTTTTGGCTATTATGAATAATGCTGCTATGACCTTAAGCATACCAATATCTCTTCAAGACCCTACTTTCAACTATTGGGGTATATACCCAGACGTAGAATTTCTGGATCTCATGACAATTTTATTTTTAATTTGAGGATTCATCATACTGTGTTCCATGGTAGTTGAATCAGTTCACATTCCCACCAGCAAAGCACAAGAGTTCAAATTTCTCCACATTCTATCCAATGCTTGTTATTTTCTGTTTTTTTTCTGGGTGGTTGTTGGATTTTTTTCTTTTTTTTAATTTTTGGTAGGGAGATTAGGTTTTATTTATTCTTAATGGAGGTACTAGGAATTGAACCCAGGACCTCATGCATGCTAGGCATAAACTCCACCACTGAGCTATGCCCTCCCCCTGGGTTGTTGTTGCTTTTTTTTTTTTTTTTTTGATAGCAGTTATCCTAATGGGTGTGAGGTGGTATCCACTGTGATTTTGATTTGCATTCCCCTAATGATTAGTAATATTGAGTATATCCTTATTGGCCATTTGTATGTCTTCTTTGGGAAAATGTCTGTTCAGATTCTTTGCCCATTTTAAAATCAAGGTTTTTGTTGTTGTTGTTGTTGAGTTGTAGGAGTTCTTTCCATACTCTGGATGTTAACGCCGTATCAGATACACAGTTTACAAATTTTTTCTCCCTTTCTATGGGTTGACTTTCTTCTCTATTTTGTTGTTGTTGTTGTTGTTGTTGTTGTTGTTAATGGAAGTACTGGGGACTGAACCCAAGACCTTATGCATGATAAGAATGCACTCTACCACTGAGCTATACCTCCCACCCCCTCCACTCTATTAATTGTCTTATTTGATGCACAGAAGTTTTTTATTTCACTGAATTCCAATTTACCTATTTTCTCTTTAGTTGCCTGTGCTTTGGGGGTCATATGCAAGAAATCACTCATAAATTCAACGTCATAAAGCTTTTCCCCTATATTTTCTTCTAAGAGTCTTATAGTTTTTGTTTTTACATTTAGGTCTTTGATCCATTTGAAATTAATTTTTATATATTAAGTATGATTCCAGCTTCACTCTTTTGCAAATGAATATCCAATTTTCCCAGCAGCATTTGTTAGATTATCCCTTCCCATTGAATGGCCTTAGAATCCTTGTCAAAACTCATTTGATCATATATTTGAGGATTTATTAAGGCAAAACTTTTATTCAATAACCACTTGACCCCAATCAAACACCACGGAAAAGAACTCTGGCCCCAACCCCACCCCTAATATAGAAAGCCACATGGGAGCCTATGTTTCCATCCAGGCAATCATAAGAAGCCCCCAAACCATGCTGGTTGTTGTCAAAGAAGGCTCCGTGGAGAACCAGGACTTTCATTCTTCCTTGACTTCCCCTCTGATGCATGGATTATTTATTGATTTCTAGTTTGATTCCATAGTGGCCACTGAAAACACTCTGTATGATTAGAATTCTTTTAAATTGGTTGAGGTTTGTTTTTTGACCCAGGATGTGATCTTTCTTGATCTATATTCCATGGGCACTTGAATGTGCATTCTGATGTTGTTGGGTGGAGTGTTCAATAAATGTCAACTGGATTCTCTTAGTTGGTGGTGTTGTTCAGTTATTCTCTGTCCTTGCTGACTTGCTGTCTAGTTGTCAATCATTGAGAGAGAAGCATTGAAATTTCCAACTATAATTACAGATTTATTTTTCCTCTCAGATCTATCAATTTTTGCTTTACATATTTTGCAGCTCTGTTGTTTGATACATTCACCTTTAAGTTTGCCACGTCTTCTTGGTGGATTGATCCTTTTATCATTGTAAAATGTCCCTCTGTCTCCCATAATTTTCTTTGCTCTGAAGTCTACTTTATCTGGTATTAATATAGTCACTTCTGCTTTACTTCAACTAATGTTTTCACGATTTATCTTTTTCCATCCTTCTACCTTCAACTTACCCCTATCATTATATTTGAAGGGAGTTTCTTATAGACAGCATATAGTTGGGTTGGTTTTAATAATCGACTCTGTCAATCCCTGCCTGTCAATTGATGTATTTAGAGCTTTTATATTTAATGTAATCATCAATATTTATGACTTAAGCCTGCAATTTTATTTTTTGTTTTCAGTTTGTACTGGTTTTCATTTCTGTTTCCTTTTTCCTTCTTTCCTGTGGGTGATTTGAACATTTTTTTTAGAATACTATTTTGATTTATCTATAGTGCCTTTGAGTACATCTTCTTGTGTGGCATTTTTAGTGATTTCTCTAGCTCATTACATTATACAAGTTTCCCCACTATTGGAAAATAGAGCATCCTGTGAAAACTTTCATAAGCCAAAACAGCATAAAGTGAAGAAGCAATTACCTTAGGACATGTCATGCTAACAATGCACAAAATAAATCAAAATGAAGCACAAATGCTCACAGGCACAGTTCAGATGGCATGGCAACTTGGTGCTGTGATGTTGAGTATAGTTCCCAGGGAAGGAGCTTGGCAGTGCCACTCTGGCTGCTGGAGATGCATACTACCTCTATAATAGCTCTTTGCAAAGCAAACACTGAACACTATTTTCGATTTTGCCTTGTGTCATAAAAGTGAAAATCCACTTCAGTTTTCTTTCAGTTAGCAAAAACAGGTACCAATGTAGGTCTTCCATAAAAGTAAAGTGTCATAGAGCAAACTTTCAAAAAGCAGGGGATACCTGTATATACAGAACTTACTGCAGTCTATTGATAGTGTCATTTCATCAGCTTGAGTGAAGTATAGAAATGTCTCTACCTTTACATCCTATTTATATTGTAATCATCTTAAATATTTATTTCACATACATTTAACACCACATCAGAGAGTGCTACAGTTTTTGCTTCATCTATCAAGCATCATTTTGAAAACTCAAGAGGAGAAGGAAAGTCTATTGTGTGTTACCCATATTTTTGCTTACTACAGCCTTTCTTCCTTCTTAGCTTCCAAGATTGCTTCGTTCTCTTGGCAAAGACTCATCCACACTGTTTTGTGAATCAGCTCCTTCTTTTTTATTGCTGAGTAGTGTGCCATTATATGAATGCAGCACAGTTTGCTTACCCGTTCACCTGCTGAAGGATATCTCTGTTGTTTCCAGGTTTTGTTGATTATGAATAAAGTTGCTGCAAACATTCACATACAGGTTTTTGTATGGACATAAGTTTCCATTTCACCTGGGCAAATATCTAGAAGGGAAAAGGCTAGATCACATGGTAGGGCTGTGTTTGACATTTTAAGAAACTGCCAACTCTTTTCCAAAGTGGTTGTACATTTCTACATTCCCATCAATAATTTATGACAGATTCAGTTGTCCCACATCCTTGTCAGCCCCTTGGTATGTCATCCCTTTTATTTGTTTGTTTGTTCTAGTCATCATAGTTGTGGTTTAGCAAGACTCATTGTGGTTTTAATTTGCACATCCCTGAAAACTAGTTGTGCTTATTTGCCACCTGTCCCTTTTTAATTGGGCTATTTGTTTTCTTATCGTTGACTTTTGAGAATTCTTAATATCGTCTGAACCCAAGTCTCTTCTTCATTTTGAAGAATATGGTAGGCTAAATTTTGGTAGACTCCAATATACCAGTTTTTCCTGTTACAAATTGTCCTTTTGCCTATCCCAGGTCACAAACACTTTATCCTAGGAATTTCTAGTTCTAGATTGTACATTTACATCTACAATCCATTTTGAGTCCATTTTTGTATGTGGTGTGAGTTACGGATCAAAGTTCATTTTTTTGCATGTGAATGTCCACCTACTCCAGCACCGTTTCTTTGAAGACTCTTTTTGCCATGGAATTGCCTTTGTATTTTTGCTGAAAATCTGTTGGCGAGCTATGTGGGTCTATTTCGGTACCCTCTACTCTGTTTATTGATCTGTGCGCCTATCCCTTTGCCCATACCACTCTGTTTTGATTGCTGTCATTTTAGAGAAATCAGATCATCTAAGTTCTCCAACATTATTCTCTTTCAAAATTGTTTAGGTATTCTGGCCCAACCATCTGCCTGTGGCCCACAGGGTGCCCGACCTGCCTGCCTGCTGGAAGATCCTGTCATGCTTGTGTCCCACCACCTGACCGTGGGTGTGATCCCCAGGTTATTTTAATCTCCCCTGTTCCTCATTCCTTTTGGCTGAGCCATTGCCATGGTTTTCCCATCTTCTTTGGCTCTTTCTCATATACTCCCACTCCTCTGGTCCCCACCACCGACCTCCCCATCAAGTTAGTCCTTTGTCGTCTCAAGCTGCCCAACCAACCTCCTATGCCTTGAGCAGACCTTTCTGCCTATAGTCCTGGTCTGACCATGTGGTTTCCCAGCATTGAGACCCTCCATTGTCATCCAGTTCAAACTCTATCTATCTGCCCAGAAGAGAGAACACAAGCTCAGAGTCAGAGACTGGATTTGACCCTGGCCATGCTCCCTCAGACAGCCCAACCACAGTGTCATTATGGCCAAAGTGGAGCAGTTGAACTGACCTGGAGGCAAGGGGTGCAGAGAGGTGGGAAAATTCTCTACACACACTCTGTCTGTCCCAACAACTTCTGGCTGCCTTCTCAATGTTGGCCAAATAGAAGTCCTCATGGTTCTACTACTGTTTCTACTATTGCTCAGTGGGGTTGAGGAACTTCCTCTTGAATAGGGCCCCAGATCTGTTGTCAGGCCTGGGTTTTGAGGAAGCCATGCCTTATCAGAGCCCCATCGAGGCCATCTGCCCTGGACTGTTGGCCCAGACAGACTCTAACCTTGACACCCTCTGACACAGTTGTCTTGCCCTCATGACTTCACTCACTCAGTTATGGACAAGGCACATCTGAGATCATTCAAGCGAGCAGCATGACCAGTTCCTGAATTGAGAGAACCCAGCCTGCCGCATGACCTTCTGAATTGCTGCCCATGTCATGACGTGTCAAGGAAGCTTTGTCATTAACAGGACACATTCAAGTACACAGGGACGTGGTGGCCACCTGCTCAGTCGTCTGTAAATGCCAGTCTGCAAACTGCCCCTTTCTCTACTTTTAACAATCCACGCGTGCATTCACTCATTCATTCATTGACTCCGTAGACCTGCTCTGGGGTGGTGGTGGGGTCTGGGAACTCAGAGGAGTTTAAGGCCGTGCTTGCCCTCGAGAAGTCCACTTGCCTTCTCTCCAGGACCCACTCAGAGCTCACCATGGGCAATGCCCATGTCGTAGGCACTCAAGCACTCTCATAGAGAAGGGAGCGTTGGCAGCCCTGTGGAGAGGCCCACCGGTAAGAAGCAGGGGTCTCCTGCCCTGTCTCTCTCTGCCCTCAGATCCACCTCTGGGACAGAGCCCTATACCCCATACACCCATTTCTTCCCCACTTCTCAAATCACTTGGCCTGATTTCTCCCTAGTCCACCAAAATGGCTCTGGTCAAGGCCCCCTCTGACCATCTGGTTGCTGGGCCTGATGGGCACTTTGCCATTCCCATTTACTGGTTTCCCAGGAGCCTCTAACATGGAGACCCCACCCCCATCCATCCCCCACAGGAGTCTCCTGACGGCTCTCTCAGCCCGTCCCCTGTGCCCACCTCATCCCAGTCTGTCCCATGCAGGATTCCCCGTTGTGAAATCACACTGTGTCATGTCTCTGCTTCATCGTCCTCCCGCCCGGGCTCCCCAGGGCTCTGAAGTTCAAGCCCATCCTTTCCCCAGGCCCACGAGGGCGGCCACAGCCACCTCCCTGGCCTCACCTGGACTGCCCTCCATCACCCTGCTCACTCGGCCATTGCGCTCTTCCAGCATTTTCTCTATTGTTGCCTAACAAATTCCCACAAAACTTGGTGGCTCAACAACAATAAGTGTTGATTCTCTCCCATGGTTTCTGAGGGACAGGAATTTGGGAGCGGCTAAGCTAGGCCGTTCTGGCTCAGGGCTCTTGGGAGGCTGCTGTCAGCGGACCTGCCGTCATCCAAAGACATGACCGGGGCAGGGGTTCCACATTCCAGATGGTTTCTTCACGTGGCAGTCAGGGGGCCAGAGTGCCGGGAGCTCATCTCCTCTTGCCTCAGACTTGAGGGGCCTGAAGAGGCAGCCCCAAGCCAGCGGAGGAAAGTAGTAAATGTGGAAGTTATTAAACAACCAAAAATTTTACATAAAGCCAGCTATATACATCTGAGATCAAAATCAGCAGTGTTCATGATCATCAAGACAGAAAACTAAGTGCCCATCAACAGATGAATAGAGACTATGTGGTGTGTGTGTATATGTGTATATATATATATGAGTATGTGTGTGTATGTGTATATGTATACGTGTGTATATATGTAAATATACACACACACATAATGGAATATTATTCAGCCCTAAAAAGAAGGAAATCCTGCTATTTATAACAACATGGATTAATCTTGAGGGTATGATGCTAATTGAAATACATCAGACAGAGAAAGACAGGTACTGTACAGATGGGAGGGTATAGCTCAGTGGTAGAGTGTGTGCTTAGCATGCAAGAGGTCCTGGGCTCAATCCCCAGCACCTCCATCAAATAAATAAATAAATAAATAAAACTAATTACCTCCCTCCCCCAAATTTAAAAAAAAAAGAAAGAAAGAAAGACAGGTATTGTATGATCTTACATACATATGAATCTAAAAAAGCTGAACTCTGAATAGCAAGAATTTACTGTAAAGCACAGAGAACAATATTCAATATCTTGTAATCACCTATAATGGAATAGAATCTGAGGAAAATACATATATTTAATATAACTGAATCACTTCACCATACACCTAAGACTAATTGTAAATAAAGTATACTTTAATAAAAAAAAAATCAGGAGATCTGTTTGAGTTAAAGAGCCACCCTAAGATGTGACTGTGGTGCAGTCCCTTTCATGCTGTGCCTGAGTGTCCAGGAACTGCCCCCTCCACCCCGGCTCAGAGACCAGCATTTCCCTCTCCAGGAAGGCCCCGCTGCTTTGTGACGCTGCCAGCTCCAGCAGGCACCCCTGCAGCTCAACACAGGCCACTCCGCTGATGGCCCCTGGTCCTGGAGACCGCACACCTTCCAGGACAAGGCAGACTTTAAGAAGTGGGTGCTACCATTTGCTGGTGCATCACCTCACAGCTCTCCTACCCAGCCTTGCTGGTGACACCATGCTGGCATTCATCACCAAGGCAGGGTGGCTCTGAGCTCCCTCTGTCTGCCTGCAGGGTCCCGGCCTGCCTCCCACCATCCTGGCTACTCAGGGGGTACCCAGCCGTCAGCAATATGTCCATACAGTTCCTTTGCTTGGAGAGGGGTTTACCAGGGTCCGTGTTGTCCCCCATATGCTCTCACAGCAGCCCAGAGTCTCACCAAGACCCCCAGCCTCTGGCTCTACCTCTGTCTCCACTTGACCTCAAAACCAGTCCCTGAACTGTCTGACCAGTTCATGTCTTCTGCATACTTTCTCAAACAACAGGCATCTGGTCCCTTCCTCCCCATTCAGACTCTAACCCAGAGTCCTCCCCAAGTCCACTCAGGCATAAACTGCCCCCAGACGCTTACCAGGTGGCAAAATGCTGCAAATCCTTGTTTGGATCCCCTGATAACTGAGTTAAGTATTATTACCCCCACTCTACAGATAAGGAAACTGAGACAATAATTTAAAGCCCAGAAATCAACTAACAAGGTGCCAACTGTGGAATACACATTTAACGACAAGGAACTGCAAAAGGACGAATGTCCCTGACCCACTTGGTGAGATGGATGGAGTGAGCTTTGCTAAGAAAGAGGCACCTCTTGTATTTCTTCTGGCTGAGAACAGCATCCTGACAGGACAGCAAGCCACAGAGGGCCAGGGGGGTTCCAAACCTGCCCCTGCACAGTTCCCTTGGAACCGGGAGGGACTAAGGGAAGGAAGATGAGAAAGCCCTCAGGATCACTGTGCAGGGACTCGTCTCAATGACAGCTTCAGGTGTGTGGGGTAGTCCTCCTCTCTCTCTCTCCCAGAATCCACATCTGGGAAGTGATAAACCTGTCCCAGGCCACACTTACGGCTGAACTCATTCATCTCCCTCTGAGCGTTGATCTCAGAGGACCACTTGCTGCTTCCCTGCAGGTCTTGGGGACCATTTCAGATTTCTCCACCCAGCCTTTGCACGGAGAAGGGCACTACTACAGGTCACAGAGGTCAGGGGCTTTTTCGAGATCGCCACCCTCATTTGAAAGATGGGTGAACTGTGGCTCAGAGATGCTCAGACATTGACCAAGGTCACAGAGCTAATGTTGGGCAAAGCTGGGATGGGACAGGATCTGCCTGACCCCACAGCCCTCACCCTGCCCAGAACACCTATGGCCTCAACTGGGCCCTGCTTTCAGCTGCTGCTCGCAGCTTCCTAACCTCATGCACAGTGTCCACCAACCTGAATGCCTTGCCGAGCCTCCGCCTGCCTTTCCCAGTCACCCCCACCTTCAAGACCACCTCCTTCAAGAAGCTCCCCCTGCCTATCAAAACAGGTATCTACCCCTAACACCCACATCATCTACCCTCAGATTATGCACATTTTATATTTTTTTCCAAGAGTTTCTCTGATTAAATTATTCCCCTGAATTCTACCTGTTGCCTGCAACAATGGACATGGAGTAGATAGTCAATAAATATTGTTTTCACTTGAATTAAAATCTATGCCCTTTCTTCTGTTACCTTCTTGTGCCAGGGACTTCAGACTGAAACCAGGCAGACATGGGGAGAAGGAGTCAGTCTGGGGCTACTGCCCCTCACCTGACAGATACACATGGGCAGGCCAGCCAGGGCCCTCTGTTCCAGGCCAGGAGGTCCGGGGAGTGAAGGATGGATCCCAGGAAGCTATGGCCAGGAGAGAGGGGTCAGACCCCAGAAAGCCTTATACATAGGCAGCATTCTGGAAAGTCCACCCTAGTCTCACTGTCCCCCCAGATCTTATCTCGACCCCTTAGACAGAGCACCTGCAGTCCCACCATTGTTATATTCTCATAGATCATGGCAGCTCTGAGAGTTTCAAGAATCCTGAAAGCCCTGATCATCACTTCCTGTGCGAAGCCTACCCTAATTCCCAGGGGGGCTGGGCCCCCACCGCCTCCTCTGGCTTCCCTTGGCTTTTCTGTGAGTGTTGTGCTGAGCCGAGCTGCTCTTTCACATCCTGGTCTGAATCGGATCGCTCTCCTCACCCGGGTCCCCCAGCATGGCATCTGGTCTTCAGCAAACACTAAGTATGGTGACAGCAGCGTCACCTCGCAAAGACATTATCAGAGGCTCCCAGAGCAAATGAGGGTGGTGACCAGTGGAGTACGACCAGTGGTGCTCCCAGCTTCCCCAGTCCCGCCTTAAGGCCTTAGGCAGGCCATTTACTTCTGTACCTTCATCCCTCACGCTGGACTCCACGTCCTCCAGAACCCGGCCTGAGCATCCCATGGTTCTCCCGGGAGCCTCCCTGGGCCCTACTCCATCAGGGATGCAGTGGGTAGACCCAGGCTGCGGGTGGGCCTGGCGTGGTGCCCAGAGCTCCCCTGGGCAGGTAAACAGGCGGGAAGCAGGTGTTGAAACCCGCCAGCTGGGGCTACAGCCCCGTGTGTTTGTCTTCACAACCAAGCCGAGCAATTTCTGGTTTGTGTTGTTGCCTTCACGTTCTCCGTGTGGGGCACCTCACAGCTACGAACCCCGCCCCTCCCACAGGAACTCTCGTGCCCAGGGGCAGCTCGGAGAATGGGTTTCTGAGCAGGTCTGTTTCCAGGGCTGGAGGCCCCTGCCTGACCCCGGTCTGCCAGGCTGGGGATCCCGGACGTCAGGGCCCCACCTGAGCCACTCCACCCAGCCCCCAGCAGCAGCCCTGGAAAGCCCAGGGAAGGCTGAGCTGATGATGCTTTACAAGAACCATTGAAGTTTTTCACTGATTACCTAAGTGATATATATTCATTGTGGAAAATTTGGAAAACACATGAAAGCAAAAATGAAATAAAGTCAAATCAAGTAAAATAAAGTAGAATCAAGTAGAAACAAATCAAATCAAGTAAAATAAAATAAAATAAAATAAAATAAAATAAAATAAAATAAAATAAAATAAAATAAAATAAAATAAAATAAAAAAAATAAAATTAGATAGTAAACACTCACTATAATTCCACTAGCTATAGATGAGCACTTTTTATATTCTGGAATACTTCCTTTCAGGCTTTTCTTTTCCTCTACATTTAAAAAATACGGAACAGCTGAGTTATATGAGACACTGTTCGGATCCCTGCTAAGCCGGTGTACCTCTGTGGGGTACTATGTCCCCAACTCAGTCAGCACGCCTCATGTTTCCTAAAACGCCCAGAGGGAGCACAGCCGTGCCACACGCCCTGACGGAGGTAACCCGTCCCTCCCTGACGGGCACTGGGGTTGTTTTTCATTTTTCCTCATTTTACTCAATACTCCACAACCACGTTGGCAGCCACACCTTCGCGATCCTCCTCAGAGCAGATGCAGACTTCAGAGGCCTCTGAGCACTGGAAACATTTGGTGTAATCACACCAGCCTTCCCCCCACAAGGTCCAGCATCCAATACAAGCGGTAAAGTTAGTGTAAGGACATCTGGCAAAGTTCATTTTCCCCTGATGCATTAGGCCTTGTTTGAAGTATTACATTCATTTTTAGGTTTATTTTTTGCTCATTTTGAGGGGAGGATATGTCCCAGCTTTGCTGGCATCCCCAGCACATGCGAGGGCTTTCTGACGTCACCGCCCAGCTGTGGTTCTTACCTTAGGCTAATTTTCCTTCCAGAGGAACATTAGAATCAAGGGTTCTCCCACTTGCAAGGCTTTTGGTCCATGTGTCTGTCCTCACTCACCACGGAATCCATCACCCATCACACACCTGCCCCACCTCCCCTCTCCCAGACACAAGCTGTACCACAGCAGCTGGCCTGTGATTGGACGAGGAGTCACCAAGGGGTGTGACCATCTTGGGAGCAGATGTCTTGGGCCCTGGGGAGGACCTGAGGCCCAGAGCATTCAGGACAAGGGCAGAATGTCCTTGTCCCTGTGACTGAAGGCATTGCTTTGAAAGGGTGCAGGTCTCAGAGCACCAACACCCACAGGGTATGGGAAGTGGGGTCCCCGCAACCTGCCTGGCCACTGACCAGCTGTGCAGCCTGGAGCAACTTCTTTCTCCCCTCTGGGCTCCACTTTCCTCACTTATCAAATGGGCTCAACAATATATTCAACACATGCATTGTGGCTCCCCATAAGACCCCAACTGTGCCCTGGGACAGCTCAGGGGGCTCCAGGCCCTATAAACAAACACAGGGAGGCACCATCAGTGGTGACCAGGCCCAGCAAGCCCTGGCCGTCATGTACTCCTCTGTCTCACTCCCTCCAGCCCTTCTGTGAGCCCTCACCCAGGCTCCCACCCAGACACGCTCTCCAGTCCTTGAGGCGGCCCATGTCTGGCCATTCTTTCCAAGGTGCCCCTCCCCCTGCCTGCTTATTGAAGTCCCACTCATCCTTCCACATCACCCCTGCTCCGTGGAACCTTCCTGAAAACTCTTCTTCCCAGACCCCAGGTTTGGGCCTCTGCCATGGCTCTCATGGCATCATCTCTGGGAAGCACGCTGGTGTGTCCCTCACTGGACCGTGACCTGTTTGAGAGCAGTGGCCATGGCTGGGTCCCCTGGCAGGTCACAATATAGGGCTCAGCGGAAGAGTTGCCATGGAATGACCAAGAATGATGGAGGCAGAGGGGCGCCGGGGCTCTCTGCTCTTTTCCCAAACCCATCCCAGCGACACCACAAAATCAGAAGCACAGAAATGCACTCAGAACTGGAGACCCAGAAGTAGAGGAGCTCTCAGCCACGAAGACCTTACCTATGGTGGAAACATACAGGATCCCCAGAGTCAGCAAAGCTGTCACCAGGCCCTCCTCAACACCAAGCCCTCGGTGCCCTGCAGCGGGATGAGACTCCTACTCCAGCCCTTCCCCGGGAGCGCTGACCTGTTTCCCTCTCAGCACAGCCCTTCTTTCCTTCAGGGGGGCCCTCGTCTGCACAGCAGTGTCTGCCCATGCTGTCGCCCCACTCGACATGCTGCCTCACCAGTGCCTGCCCACCCAGCATCCAGCTCAGCATCAGCATTCAGCAAATTAACCTACTGAGGAATCTTTTAAAGGCAGATCCAATGCCATCACCTCCTCTAGGAAGCCGTCCTGGACTGCTCCAGCCTTCAGAGATCTTCTTCTCTGGTCCCTCAGAGCAACTGTTGTTTGTCCCACACTCAGAAGACATTACAAGTTTGGTTTTGGTTTTGTTTTTTTAAATTTATCTCCAAGGAATGCATAAGACGGTGAAGGCAGGATTGGACAGAGGTGGTTGAATGGTGATGCAGGCCCATAGAAGGCTGGGCCAACAGTGAGGAGCTCGGAGCCGAAATGGCTGAGCCTCCATCTACAGCACCGCACCCTGTTGCTGGCTGTCCCAGCAGGGGCACAGCTGAGGCCGCCCCGAGGAAGCCAGCCCTGGGTCTGTCTGCTGGTGGCCCCACCTCAGCTGGGCAACAAGTCCTTCCTTACAAGAGGAGCTGTGGTGGGATGTGGGGAGGGGTGCAGCTCTGTGTCCACCCCAGACAAGAACAAAACATTTAAAACAAGCATGGTGGGGTGAGGAATACCTCAGTGGTAGAGTGTGGTCCTTAGCATGCCTGAGGTACTGGGTTTGATCCCCAGTTTTTCCACTTAAAAAAAATACAAAAAACAAAAACAAATATGGAACAGCTTTAGCACCCGTTTCAGGGATTAACAAGCCATGGCTCGAAGGCCAAATCTGGCTCATTCTGTTTGGTCTATGCCTACTGCCTGTGTCAACAGCAGAGTTGAATATTTGTGACAGAGATTGTATGACCCATAGACACTGAAACAGTCACGATGCGACAATCGGCATACAGTGTGCTATCCTTGCTCTAGCTGACATTCCTGAGGGCAGAAACCTAGCTCATGGTGACTTCTTTGGGAAATCACACCACACACACACACACACACACACACACACACACACACACACACAGACAGAGGTGTACAAGAGAAAGACCACAACTCCTCCTGCCCAGGTCTCCAGACCGGCCCTGATTCCAACACTATGATGACATTCTTGCTTGTAGGCATGCTAATGACCTGCAGATCTTCCCTCTGTGGGTCCCCCACAAACATCTCAAAGTCTGTATGTCACAAACTGACTGTGCTAAGTCACCACCTGTGGTGGGCAGCCTCCAAGATGGCCCCCAAGACCTTGGCCTCCTGATACCTGCTCTGTGTGAGCAACTCTCTCGTTGAATCAGAGCCAGTCTGTGACACCGACAGAACATGGGGGTGGTCTCCTCAGTCACCTTCTGAGGGAAGCCAGCTGCCATGTTGTGAGGACACTCAACCAGCCCTGTGGAGAGGCCCATGTGAGAAGAACTGAGGCCTCCCGCCAAGAGCCAGCACCGCCTTGTCTGCTGTGTGAGTCAGCCACCTTGGAAGCCAGTCTCTCAGCCTCAATTAAGCTTCCGGGTGACCGCAGATCCAGCCAACATTTTTACTTAACCTTATGAGAGACCTCCAGCCAGGACCACACAGCTAGGCAGCTCCCAAATTTCCAACCCACAGAAACTCTGAGTGATATTATATATTGATTGTTGCTTTAAGCCACTATGTTTTAGAGTAAGTTGTCACAGGAAACTAACACACTATACAAACCTGTTTGTCCCCCAGTGTCCGTGCTTCAGATAATGCTACTCCCTCCCTCCCTCCCCTCAGGTCTCCATCATCACAGAGTCTGGTTTTTCCTTTGCTGCATCCTACCTGCTGATTCAGTCTTAAGGTGTCCCCGCTTTATAGCTGAAGGGCCTGAGATCCTGAGACACTCAGTAACTTGTCTGGGTCCCCCCAGTTGGTTAACTTGGGAATCAAGTTAGAACAGAGGTTTGTCCTCAAACCCATGCTCTTTCTCCAGCCCGACACTGCCGCGGCTCAGCTTATGCCCTGTGTGATGGCCCAGAGTTCTGGAAGTACTGGTGCCACCCCTGCTGCCACTTCTGCCTTCTTGGATTCATCTTTTATGTCACAAGTAACTCTGCATAACACAGATCTGACCATCTCCATCGTGCCGCTCAAAAGCTGCCAAAAGCCCCTGACCCTAGTGTCCCCGTCCTGTCCATCCTTCAAAGCTCAGCTTAACTGCCCTCACCTCCTGAGGCCACCTGACCCCTCTCCTTGAACACCTGGAAATCTTCTCGCCTGGCAGTTACCTGTTTGCTATTGGTTTTGAGAAGACGGTACACACATTCAATCCCCAGCAGTGGACAACAGGCTCCTCAAAAAGAGACCCTTAGGCCCGCCTGGGGCACCCAGGTCCATGAAAAGGGATTCGTATGTGTAGGTGGAGTGACATCATTAATAACTGAGCCTATGAGGGAATAGGCACAGAAATCAATGCTTCAGTGAATCAATAGTTCTCCAAATAAGTGACCTGAGTCATGAATGATTGGTGGGTTGATTGAATAGGGCATTGCCTAGAAATAGTATTCCAATATTACACACACACACACACACACACACACATACATATGCTTTTGCCAATAGCAACATATTTTATTACATAATTAGGGTAATATTCAAATATTTAACTACCAGTACAGCATGGGCACCAACAAATCAGGAAGGACATCCCGATACGGCTGGATCAGGTCTGGACGGCTTCCTTAGCCTCTTTTAGTGCTGGATCCTGGGGAAGTTGAGGGCGTGTCCCAGGGAAGGCGTGGCACTTGAGAAACACAGCTCTTTACCTACTTTGAAGCATCTGAGTGTGGCCTGGCCAGGACCTGCTGGCGGGTGCAGCCCTGCCTGTGGAGTTTTCCGAGCACACCCTTGTCCAGCCCTGTGTTGAACTTCACATGCAGAAGGTCATTCCATCCTCAAAGAGCACCAGAGGGCAGGAGGGGCTACCGTTGTCCTATGTTATGTTGCAGACACCCAGACTCGGGGTTGGCTGCTCCTTCGAGGTCACATAGCAAGAAAGTGGCTGTACCAGGACCTGCACCTGTCCTCTGGAACAACGCAGCGTTCTGCCACAGGAGTGGTGCGATGCCTGTGTTCTGCGCCTGCGCCGCTGCCGGGCGGGGCCAGCAGGACGGCGTGATTTTCAGGACCGGGATTGGTTGAGGCGCCCGCTCTAAGGAGGCGTGGCCTGAATCACAGGCCCGCCCCGCCTTCCCTCTCGAGGGTCCTTCTCTCCTGAGGTGGGATGCTCGCTCTCATCATGGACTAGACCTTCTGAGGAAAGAGGGTGACAGTCAAGCATCCACTTGGCAATGGGGCCACAACTCCTGACAGCGTTTTCCAGGAACAAGAGCCTTTAGAAGGACGGGAACTGTGCCACTCCCTACTCGCCACCACTACTGTGGGACTTTGGGCAAGATGCCACCCCCCTGAGCTCATTTTCGTCACCTACAAAATGAGGTGATGATAGCATGTGTTGCCTTTCAGGCTTGGTGTGAAGATCAAAGAAACAACCTCTGTGAAGGGATACTGGACATTTAAATTTTTGTAGGTCTTGAGTAGTGAGGAAAAGCTGCGAGTGAAAGGGGACGATGGACAATTGAGCCTCTGCCCCTGCGCTAGGTGAGCCGGGGCGGGGAGCTTGGCTGGGTCCAGCCACCCTCGCTCGCCCCCTGCGCCTCCCTCATCCCTCCAAGCTCTTCAGAAGGCGGCATAATTTCTCCTTCGTTTTCACTTTTAATCACAAAATAATTTGGGTGCCCAGAAGCTCTCCTCTCGGAGGAACATTTGTGCGGGATGATATCAGCCTAATTAAGTGCTGCAGCTTTGGGGCTTGAATGTTTTTCCCCAGACCCCCGCGCTCACTGCCAAGCCACGCCGGCCGCCTGGCCAGCCGGCTACCTGCACATGCCGGCTTCTGGAGCCTTCCGCGCCGCGCCCCCGCTCCCGCGCCGTGATTGATATCTTGATTAGGCGCCAGGAGGCGGCGGACCAGGTGTTACCTCGGCGCGGGCTGGAGGCGGCGCGCTCTGCGAACCCGGGCCTGAAAGGCGCAGGCATGTTCGGAGGCAGCAATGAGCCTTTGTTTGCCTTGGCAGAGCCGCGGCCTCCCTGGGGCCGGCCCCATAAAGGGTTTCTGTTCGGGCTGGAGGACTCATTGTCGAAAAATTGTCCCTCGAAAAATTAGCATGGTACAGTGGAGAAAGCAGAACGCCCGGCAAATGACAGCTGCTGGCCCCAGACAAGGGCCAGAAAGTGGAGTTTCGCAGGGTGCCCGCTCCCAGAGGCACCCCTCGCTCCAGGCCTGGAGTGGGCCCAGAGGTGGCCGCCGCGGCGGGCAGGGCCAAGGGCAGGCAGGGCCAAGGGCAGGCCGGGGCCAGATGGGGAGTGTGGTTGTGTTTGGGGTTGGAGGCTCGTCTCCCCTGAGAGTTGGAGCATCTCCCCAGGCGCCAGGAGCTCAGGATTTTGGTGTGGCACATTTGAGGGCCCCTGGGGCAGAGTCAGGCTCAGAGGGGCAGCTGGCTTGGAGAAAGGGGAGTAGGGGGCCAGGGAGGGAAGAGAGACAGAAAGAGAGAGTGCCTAAAGGTTATGTGGTTAATTGAACATCAACAGCCACAGATACGATTATGCCCCTTTGTGTCTTTCTCCCAGTGTGTTGATGGAAAAGTAACTAGATTAAAAGCGCCGGGAGCCCGGGTTGGAGGGGCTGGGCAGTGGGGGGAGATCCCTTCTGAATGCCGACCCCGGGCTCCCGCAGTCCCAGCGAGAAGGGAAAACAGTCAATTAGAGAGGAGAGAAAAGACAGAGTGAGCCGTGGTTTGGCATTTGCATAAAGGCTGGGGCCCAAGGCTGCCACCCTTCGTGAGGGGGGCTGGGGTTCCCAGGGGTGAGGCTGGGGGTGTCATGGGGTGAGGCACATGGTAACTGTTGAAAGTCTCAGCCAAAAGCCTGTGTGCACACACTGTACGTGAGGCAGGGGCGAGGGGTGACCGGGCCTTTATAAGGTACATGGTGTATATATCTGTGTGCACATCAACGCATATATGTTCTTGTTTCACACTGCTCACATTGGGAAGTTATGGGTATCTCCTATGTCCATGTTTTCAGCAGGTTGCTCCTGTGTGGCTTGCACTGGACTGACCCTCCATGTTGGGAGCCCATGTGCAGATTTAGGTAGGCACGCTCCGAACCTGGGCACTGCTCATGGGCTCCAGGAGCACCGCCAGGTCAGGGGGACAGGGATCTTCCAACCTGATCGTGCCAGCACGGGAAGGCTGGTGCTTCTAAGATCGTGGGCCTAAGGAGCCCAGACCTGGAGCTCGCCCCCCGGGCTCACTCTGCATTTTTGCTTCCTGGAGAAACCTTCCTGATCCTTCCAGCCTACCACATCCACAAAGTCCTCTGACCCCCAGCCCAGTGCCTCTCCTTCACCCCTTCCTCTTAAAAGCCACCTCTTCTCTGAACAGGAAGATTTGAGGCCAAGAGGAAAGAAGACAAATCTGAAATCAGATCAGTCTGAGGTCAAATGCCAGCTCTAACTTTGTGACTTGGAGCAAATGCCTTTCGCAGAGCCACTGTCCGGTAACAAAGAATTAAGCAGATCCAATTATAGGACTGTTTTAGGAATTCAATAGGAGAGAGTCCTACTTATACCCCAGCTTGCCTGGGACAGTCCCAAGTCATACCTGTGACCCCAGCATAATTATCAATAGTGCCCTTATGCTGGAAAGTGTCCCGGTTTAGATTATACATTATATGGTCACCCCCAATAAAAGTAGGGCCACAATAAAAAAAATTCCCTCCTTTCTCCTTTCCCTCCCTTCTCTGGTTATGTAACGGTTTCCTTCACTGTGTCTCACTGGCAACTCCCAAAGAGAGGCACTCCTGGAGGCAGGAGCATCTCTCCCTGACTCCCTCACCAGTTCTTGGGACCAACTGATGCACAGTGGACACTCCGCGGTCAACTGCTGCCAGGACCAGAGCCAGCCTCAGGGACTCCAGGGCAGCTGACTGCCCTCCGCCCGCTGGGTCCACAGCAGGGACAAATAAGCCCATGGACATCGCTGTGACCGTGGGCTTCTACTGTGAAACCACGGGCAGGTCACGTTTATGCATCCACTACCTATCTGAATCGCTCCTTTGTGAGAATGAGGCCTCCCTCCTTTACTGCAAATGTGACCCCCTGCACATCCGGGCCTGAGGCTTTCAGTCTTTCCCTGATTACCAGGGTTCGATCTGGCTTCTGTCGGCATTTCCATAAGGACAGCTTTTATAGATGTGGTTAAGGGCCTTACTTGAGTGAGCAAGCGGTTATCCTTCACAATAGAGCCACAAACAGGCCCTAATTAATCGCTAATTGTTGCTCCCAGGTTTGCGACATTCACCCATGTAGATGAAGGCCTTGCAGAAATGACTCAGGAGGGCGGCCTGGGTGCCTGGGAGCAGAACACTGGGCCCTTTGTGGCTAAGATCCACCCTTCTTTAACAAATTGTACCAGTTTAAAGCTTTGAGAATGAGGCTGCGGGCTCTTTCGAAAGTCAGAGACCCACTTTGCCCCCAGGTCCAAAAAGCGGGGTTCTTTTTGCCTTCTCAGACCTGGAACCCTGCTGATCCAGACCTCTCCTGGGTTTCTCAGTGAGTGAGGCCCACCCTTGTCTGGGGTCTTGATCCTAAACCCCACACTTCTCTGAGGTCAGCCAGGTCTTGATCATGGAGTAGCTTGAGGCACTTGGACTTCACCCCGAGAGCAACAGGGAGCCAGTGGAGGCTTTAGAGGGTGGACTGAGATCTGATTTGCATGCTAGCTGGTTCACTCTGCCCAAAGGGGACAAGACAGAAGACAAGAGTTCAGCTAGGAGGCGACTACAGGAATCCAGGCCAGATGAGGGCGGCCTGGACTAAGATATAGGACTAGTGAGTGGCAAGAGGAGGACGGTTTAAGAGATATCTTGGAGGTAGATTCTCTGGTCCTCAGAAACTGATTGGATGGGGGATTGTACTGGAGGAAGAGGGAGCCGGAATGACTGTTAGGCTGAGAGAAAGACCCTGAAGGAGGAGGAGCATGGAGGACAGGGAGGTGATAAGCTTAGGAGGAGGCTGCCCTTCCCCAACAGCCTCCCATCAGTCCTGTTGCCTCCAGCCGAACTGTGACAATGACCAGGCCTGTGCCCTTATGCCAATACTGTCCAAAAGCCATCCTCCCTGCTCTGCCTCCTCCCACCCACGCTGGAGCCCAGCCCTTCTCTCTTCCTGCTGAACTCTGGGTGCCCTCTCTGATGGCAGGTGTCACCTCCTCCAGGAAGCCTGCCCTCACTTCCCAGCCTGGTTCTCCCTTCCTCCTACTGTGGTATTTCAGCACACTGAAAGTGTTACATGTCACCCATGCTCGTATGAACAAAATATATTGCCAGCCATATCAGTAAACAAAGAATGCTGTGGCCATTAAGTCATTAGCTGCTACCGCCACCCCTGACAGTGAGCGGAGGGAACTCAAGATGCAGACAAGCAGGCTTCCTGCAGCCACCCCAGCAGTGCACCCAGAGGGAACTCAGGATGTGGAAGAACAGGACACTGGCCCTAGGTGGCTGGGTGCACATCAAAGGAGTGATTTCAATGAGCCCAGAGCTTTGCACCCTCCCGTACATAGAAAAGCGCTAAATTCTTTAACTTGAGATGTTTGGTTTTCTGTAATTAATAGTAATCTTTTGATGTTCTGACTACCTGGTCTTTGTTGTAAAAACTCCTGTATATCCTGGCTCCTCCCCTACCTCTTCGGAGCAGTCCCTCAGAGCGATCTGAGAGGCTGTCATCCCGGGCTGAGTCTTCAGAAAGTCTGTCGAATAAAAACTCTGGACTTTTAGGTTGTGCATTTTATTTCAGTCGGTACATGTGAGCTGGTCACCTTCCACCTTTGCCTCCACCCCCTGCAAGACAGAGCATGGTGGTAGTTCCCTCAAACGGCCAGCACCTATGCCTGGTGGAGGCGCTTGAGGGTTTTGTGGAAGGAGAGGACAGAGGAAGGGATGCAGGCCAGGAGGAGGGAATCCAGGTCTAAGAGAAGAAAATGGACGGTGGTCAAAGTTATCAGGCCTCAGCAAGTATGGCACAAGAGCCAGTGGGGTGCACACCCTCTCACCCTGGAAGGCTGCTCCCACCTGCAGTGGGACTTGGAGACATAAAGGGAAGAGCCCCGAGCTGGCCCTAGTGCCTGGCCTGTCACTCAATTGCCAGGGGCTTCTTTGGGTCTCAGTTTATCTCTTTGGTAAAATGCAGTGGTGGGGAGGGGGTTTGTGAGCTGAGAGGGAGAACCATGATTTTCAAACTTTGATGCCATCCCAAAGGAAGGGATGTGAACTTGAGTGGAGTCAGGGCCCCAGGGCTTCAAACTCCAACCTCGGAGCACACAGTCAACCCCTCAGTAGGTCTAAGGTCCCTTCCTGGACCCCTCTTGTGGCTTTTGCCTAGTCTGCCTGTCCCACCAAGCTCCCCTGTCTCAGTTTTTTAGAGCAGTGCTGGGAGAGAGATGCAGGGGTGATCAGTGAGCCGGGCTCAGGTGGGCAGGACTGGTGTCACCCAGCTCAGTTCCCGGGGTTTCCAGTCTTCGGTCTAAGGTGCTGGGCATGGAGGTACAGAGCCTGGAGCTGATGCATGGGGCTCTGGAGGCTTCCACATCCTTCAGGGCTCAGACCCCTGGCAGCTCTGGAGAGGAGAGAAGGGTAGAGAGAGACCTCAGCCAGACTTGGAATTTCCTCCCACGGCGAGGGGGCAGGGCTAGAGTGGAACCCACGTGGGCAGCCCCAGCGACCACTAGGTGGAGGGTCCCTGAGGCGGGCGATGTAGCGCTGCCCCTACTCCATTCCTCCCTAGTCCACCACCTGGGCTCCCGCTTTCTCTGGCTGGATGCAGGGCATCCCTTGTTCTTTTCCCTTGTTTGGACCAACCAGCATGGGCTGGCCTGCCTGCTGGGTTTTCACCCTCTGGGACAGTGGGGTGGGGAGAGGCCTCAGCCTACATCTTTCTCAAGTCCTTGGAGCCACAGATGGGCCCTGGAGCCACTAAAGCTGAAAGCCCCAAGGTGCCCCCCATTGCCAGCCCCCGACTTAACCACCCACTGCACAAACTCCCTGGAGAATGAAAAAATTAAGCGGACACACAACTCACAAATAAGACCTCACAGCAGAATCATTTAGCAGAAAATCAACTTGAGACTCCCACCTGCCCCTTAATTTTTGTATTTATTAGCCCCTACCATGTGCATGGTTTTGAAAAAGATACAAAGATGAGAAATAATGATAACAGAAGCCACTAATAGTGCCTACTGTATGCTAGAGGCTTTACGTACGCTCTGTCAGGTACGGATTGTCATTCTCATTTTGTAAATGAAGAAAGTAAGGTTCAGGAAGTTGTATCATGTACCCAAGAGGACTCAGCTGGAGGCTTGTTCCACTGTCTCCAGTAAGATACCTAGGTAGTTCTGCCCAGCAGGGTTCAAAATCTGCCATGGAGGAGAGGTCAGGGAAGTCCTCCTGGAGGAGGGGCATTTGGGACGGGTCTCCAGGATGAGCAGAGTGCCAGTGAATCCAGGTAGAGGGCAGAGCAGGGAAGATTTCTGGGTTGTGGGAATGGCATTGGCTCTGGCATGAAGATGGGGAGAGGGTGTGCAGGGCTGGTTCCCTCAAGGAAACAGGGATGGCGGGTGATTGGTTGGGTCTGACCACAGTGGGCTTTGACTGGCAAGGAGTTAGGACATAATTCTGCAGGAAGAACCATGAAGGAGAGCCTCTAGGGCTGGGAGATGGGAGAGCCGGAAGGGGTCTTGAGGCAAGAGGACTAAGGCAGAGGGGACACAGGTCTCCAGGCTAGGGTTGAGCAGTGACAAGGCCACTTATAAAACAGCATGATTAGAAGAGGCTTCCTGGCAGGAGTGTGAGAAAGCCAAGTGCAAAGCCTGTTGAGTTTGGAGGACTGAGGACGGACAAATGTCCATCTGGCCGGTAGATCTGGCAAGCTGTCCGGCAGGGGAAGACTCTGAATGGAGTGATGGGCTGGGCAGTCATCAGGGCATTGAGCACACAGAAAAGCCTGCATCACCTGCAGCCACGAGGGTGGGGCTGGGGGCCTGGGGAGGCCTTCAGAAAGCCAGGGACACCTCCTGTGCACGGCTCCTGGACCAAAGTGGGCTCAGACTCCCCCCAGCCAGCAGCTCCTGCTGACATCTTCTCCTCTTATCCCAGCTACCCTCCTGCCAACATTCTCCCCTTCACAAGTGGTGAAATGAAGCCACTGTTTGAGAATGAAATGAAGGGAACAACAGCCCTGGCTTCCTCTCCCGGGCCCCAGACACAGCATGTGGAAGACGGCTGAATTTGGAGCTCTGGCACTTAGGAGCAGCGTATAGTGTCAGGCAAATGACGTAACCTCTCTGTGCCTCCATTTCTCCACCTGTGAAATGGGACTTACATTAGCACTTACCTCACAGGGTTGTTGTGAGTATTAAATGAATCTGAATAGTGGTGGGTTTAGAATGGAGACTTGAAGCCAGGAAGTCACTGTTGACGTTACTGTTATTAATATGGTTGTCGAGCTGGGATGGATGGCAGAGCCCAGAAGAGAGGCGACAGCTTTGGCTGACTGTGGGGGCAGCTGGGCTGCGGAGAGGAGAGCCGGCAGGATTTTTTAATGTCCTGCTCTGCCAAGCCTCTCCAGGTCTCCTCTGGCCTGGGTGGGTGGATCTCTTGTTCCCAGGGCCCATCCAGTGGCCCAGGCCAGGGCGCTGCTGCTGGGAAGGAAGCCACAGGGCACATTGTCTCTCAGGGTTGTGGACAGCTGCCGGCTTGTTCAGACTGTTCTGACTCCCCACAGTTCCCGTCCTGGCTGGAGAGACCCTCCCCAACACTGGGGAGGCCTGACTTTCTTCTATCCTTGGGTGTAGGGTGAGGGGCAGCCCTTCACATGGGCTCCACCCAGTGGTCACCCTTCACTCCACCCAGGTTGCAGGACTCCTTGGCCCAGTTTCCAGAAGGTCCGCAAGTGAGGGGAATGAATGGTGATCATTTCAGTGGCGTGGGGAGGACACTTGGGGCTAGACAGACTCATCTGGGCGCTACTGGAGTCCCATGACTATGGCTATCGCCCCTGGCACCCTCACACCCTCGGCACTAATAGGGCTAAGAATACGGAGGGGCCATGCAGGCCAGCCCCTCCGCCCTTTCTCCTAGGTTTGGTCGGAGGGCTTAGCCGGTAATTTGGGTATGCTGCCACCAGGTGGCTCCCCTTTAAAGTCTCTACCTCCTCAACCACTGAGCAAGCCTTGGATTCTTCTGGGCTCCCCACAACCACCACCCCTGCCCCAGGAGAGAGCGGGTGGGGTTTCCATCCTTACTCAGGCCAGCCGCACATGGGCGCATGAGCTCCGGGCCTCCTCTGCCCGGGGGTCTTCTAACCCCTTCTCCTGCCCTTGTGTCTCCCCAGATCTGTGGCCCTACCTACCCCGCTCATCGCAGCCCAGGTTTTTCTAGCCTTAAATAATCAGGACCTCCATTCTGCTCCTGCCAGGTGCCCATCGCCCTCAGCCTCTTCCTGATCCTGCTGTTCAGCTGAGCCTTCTTCGAGAAGGTTCCTCTGCTCCTGGCCAACACCATGAACCAGCGCCCTCCCCTCCATCCTCTGTCTCCAGAACCCCTACTTCTCTCCTTCTCTGCTTGTCCCATGGAGCGCCCCCTGCCAAGACTCAGCTCTGAAAGTCCACTGAGAGGTCAGGAGGCAGGCTCAATAAATATTTGCCAGAATGAAAGACCGAGTGAGGGAGCAAGTGAATAAATGGGTGCGCTCACCGGGGCAATGAATGATCATGAGGCACCTACTACGTGCCAGGCCCGTGCTGAGCAGCAAAGGGACTGCACAGATGAAGAACTGGCTGTGTGCGTAAATGGGGGCTGAGAGACGGAACCCAAGGACGAGTGCAGAAACGGGGCCACGGCACTGGGTCGGTGGTAGGTGGGTGAGTAAGAGACTTGGGGGCTGGGGCTTGGGCTGGGGTACTGAGTGTCTCCCTTAGGTATTGGAGAGGAACCAGGTCACTTGACCTGGGGCCGACAGCGGCTGTGCTCCCGGCAGGACCCAGACCAAAACAGATGACTCATTCATGCAGGGCCTTGGTCAGACAGCTGCTGTGGGTGGGGAGCGGGGCAGAGGGGGCTGCTGGAGACAGGAGCCAAAATCACGTTAAGGGAGGGGGCCCTGGGGAGCCGAGACAGGGTCAAAACAGGCCCTGCCCAGATGGGGCCAGAGCGGATGGAGAGGAAAATCCTGGGGATCCGTCCCAGAAAGAGCCGTGACTCATTTATTGAGCATCTACTAGTGCTCCTCGTGGGAGCCCGGATGCCGCTAAGTCAGCCCTGTTCCCCAGCAACCATGAGAAGGTTAACCTCACCTTGCAAGAACGGAAATAAGGAACATGGGGGAGATGACTGGCTCGAGGGCTCACAGCTGCGAGGGGCAGAGTCAAGACTGACTCGGGTCCTTTTGCGCCTCGGCTTAAACATGCATTCTTAGCGACACCCCAAGGAGACACCAGCCACCAGGTAGCAAACGTTGGAGGAAGGCGGGCATGCAGGGCAGCTTCCCAGGCACCTGCAGGGGGTGAGCCAGCAGGGAGTAGCTGGTTAGACCCAGGGGGAGGGAGGCTTGGCATCTGGGGGCACGGGGCTTTGGTCAGGGATGGCACTCCTTCTGGGCACTCACAGACAAATGTTTTCCCATCGCTGAACCTGAGCCTCCTTGTCTCTCAGAGGAAGAACATATGATCCCAGAGCGACCTTCTGACACCAGGGCAGGCTGCGGTCAGCAGAAAAATGCCTGCCTGCCTGTTGTACCGGGCACTCCACAGGGGGCATTTGTGCTGACCTTTGGTCCATCTAGCTGGTGGACACCAACTGCCCAGAGTCTGGGAGGTTTGGTGAGCCAGTAATAATTATGATACTCAATTATAAGTGACCAACACTTTATCATTTATGAGGCATTTCTTATCCAGTATCTGCTTTCAGACAGGGCAGCTTGGGCAAATATCACCATCTCCAGGTTACAGACAAGAGAGTTGGGGGGAGGGAGGAAGAGGACCAGTACTTCCCAGAGCTGAGCTCAGTTCTGGCAGTTCACCTCTTCACCTTCCTAATAGCTCTAAAGGGGAAGTATCAAGCCCCCATTTTACAGATGAGGATACTGAGGGTGAGAGTGGTTAACTGCCTCATCCCAAGTCACACATCTCATCAGAGGCTCAACTTGATTCAAACACAGACCCTTTGAATGGAGAAGAAAACTGGGAGTAACGTGCTGTGCCCTGGCCTGAGGCCACAGTTTCTTCGTTTCTGGGATGAGATGGGTGGACAAGGTGACTTCATCTTTGAGGATCCCTCAGCTCTGACAGTTGAGGGGTCTGTGAACCTAACATGGAAAGAGCACCAAACATTGGGTCTCCCAAGCCAGTAGGCTAACCTGGAGCAAGCCAGGTCCTTCTTGGGTGCCAGTGTTCCCAGCTGCAGGGTGTTGGGGTGGCTCCAGTTAGCAGGTGTGGCCAGGGTAGACAGCAGATGAGACCGGAGGGGCACTACCCAGCCAGGGGCCTACCTGCAGTCCCCAGGAACACGTGATGCCGAGGCTTTGGGGACCCAAGACCTGATTCCCAAGATTAGGTGGCTCAGGGGGAGCCTCTGGGGCTCTCCCACCCGAGGCTAATTTATTGTGATGCAAAAATCAGGCTCCAGAGCGGCGGGAAGTAGAGCTGAGAGCCAAGCACGCTCCCATCCTGTTCTGTTCCACATATTTTCGGTATTTATTGTCCCCATATGTGATGCTGAACATTAAAAAACATGTTGCTGAGATTCCTCCAGAAAGGGCTGACATTTCACAATATTCCTCTGATGCTGGGGATTACGGCTCAAGATGATGAAAACGTGGTTTATTCAAAACAGATTGGGGCGGAAGAAAACAAAGGCAGGCCCCCAGAGAGGCCCAACACGCTCCACTCCCAGGAGAGGGGAGCAGCGCACGCCCCCGTCAGAAGCCCCGGACCTCAGGGCGGCCTCGGCCCCAGTCGGGGCCCGGATTCCGGGAGGGAATTGGGTCACACGGGGACGGTACCCACCCTGGCCCCACTGGCCCTCAGGGAGTAATAACGGCCATTGTTTCTGGGGCACACCACCCCGAAACATCCCTCTTCCCACTTTGAAAAGGGAGAGATGAGTTTAAGCAACTTGCCCAAGTTCACAGAACAGAGTCAGGACTGACAATGCGGGTTCCTGGAAGAGGGCATAGCTCAGTGGTAGAGGGCGTAATGTCCTGGGCTCAGTCCCCAGTACTTCTGTTAAATAAATGAATAAACTTAATTACCCCTCCCCCCCAACAAAAATAAATAAATAGCTAAATTAAAAAAAAAAAAAGAACTCAGGTTCCCATCCAGCACCTTGTTTTTAACCACAGCACAGAGGCAGAAAAGTCCTGTGCACAGAGGCAGCTGACTTGCTGTGTGACCCTAGATAAGTAGCTTTACCTGTCTGGGCTTCAGTTTTTTCACCTGCAAAATGGGGGTGACAGCCAGGTCTGCCCTGATGACCTCAAAGTTATGACCCCCAAAAAGATCCAGTAGGGGCCTGTGCAGGGCAGACAGAGGTATCTCAGCTCCCTTCCCGGTGACATCCTCACGACAGGGGCTGCAGTTGCCAGGCTGGCTCAGCTCTCCCCTTGCAGGGGCCTTGAGCAAGTGACTTCATGCTCTGTGGAGTGAGGGGTGAGGGCTCGGTCAGTTTGAAGGAGACCCTGGAGGATCCTGGATGAGGCTTGGGCTTTGGGCGGACCCAGGTCCTTCCTATCCCAGCCCCATGGCTTGGGGCAATGGGTCGTTTCTTTCTCCGAGCCTCAGCCTGCTGACTGTGCCTGCCACACGAGCACCGGGGACCACCTTGGAGGGAAAGCATCTGGCTCAGAGTCTTGCCCGAGGGTGGCATCCAGACAAGGGCACCCCTTCTAGCCCCCATCCCTCGGCAGGAGACCTCACTGCCCCATCCTACTGGGTGTTGCTTGGGGACACCCACGCAGCCTGTCTCCATCCTCAGGCCCAGAGAGTGGGCCCATCCCCTGGGAGCACGTGCTTGTGCCCTCACTTGGGGCTCAGGGGCAAGGGTGCCATCTCGGGCCCCCTTCTCCCAAGGCCAACATGGTCCCAGGCCACAGTAAGCACCTGACTCTCCCTAAGCGTGTGTTTTCTGAGCAGTTTTCATGTCTCCTTGAAACTTTAAAATCTGCCCCCTAACACACACGCACATTTTATTTAGTCCTTGAGCTGATGGGTCATGGGGAGTGGAGGAGATCCCAAGAGTCTCAGCCACGTGGGAAAGCTGGGCCGTGCGGCCCAGGTCGTGGTGACCACAGAAGGCAATGACCTTGGCCAGCTGTGGCCAGGGCCTTTGTTTTTGCAGACAGCTGTGCCTGACGGTGGTGGTGTCACAGACGGGATGCTCTTGAACAGGCAGCAGGCTGGAAGGGCAGCCCACAGAGCAAGACGCCCCAGCCCCTGTCCTGTTCATCCCGTCCTCCCCAGGTCCCCACCCTCCAGACACTTTCCATCAGGGACTCCGGCAGAGCTGCTGTGGAGTTGCTGGGTGTCAACGCTTTGCCCCTCATGGGCCAGGGACGGATAAGCAGGGCCATTTGTGCTCTCTGCAGTGAGGGGGACTCTGGGCAGCATTCAGAGTGCCCAACTCTGACCTGTCGCCTTTGGCGGTGACTGAGGCTTCTAGATTCACAGCCTCCTCTACTGCGTCCTTCCAGAGCCCTCGGTCAAATCATCGGCTTCCTCACCAGGCTTAGCACTGGGCTGCAGTCCTGCCTGGCTGCACCAGGATCCTGGGGCCTGCCGCTTCCTTCTGGATAAGCCTCTCTGCTCGGCACCCTGGCTGGGTGGTCTCGGCTCTTCCTTGCCCTGGGAGACAGTATGAGGCAAGCAGGCCAGTGTCTGTGCCCAGCACACGTCCCGGGGGAGACAGGGGAGCTCAGGGGCATGTTGCTGTTGGCTAGTCCTTCAGAGGAAACCAAATCATGGTTAACGGCCAGGGGGGTGAGGGGTGGGGGCACACTTGGCAGGGGGAGGGTGCACAAGGAGAGACCTGAAGGAGGGGAGGGGCGGGGATCTGGGAGGTGGGCATTCCAGGCAGAGGGAACAGCAAGCACGAAGGCTCTGAAAGGGTTGAGCGGTGGGTGGGTTTGAGAACCAGCAAAGAGGGGGCCTGGTGGCCGGACAGAGAGCGCAAGGGAGTGCCTATGGGGAGAGGAGAGTGGGGGGCGGCAGGGCACGTGAGGTGGGGTCACACAGGCCACTGCAGAACTTGAGACCGTGTCCTAAGCAGGGTAGAAGTCACCGGAGGGGGCCTCTCCCTCCCACGGGCAGAAGCTCAGACACAACCACGTTCCGTAGTGGAGCTCCTGCTTGGTGCTGGGCTGGGTTTCAGCTCTGATCCCAAAACCGTCCTGAGAGGTCGGAAATTGTGATTCTGTGATTCTGATTCAGCTCATTTACAGATGAGGAAACCGAGGCTCCAAAAGATTGTGTCACTTTCCTAAGCTCCTGAATCTTGAACCCCCAGACTGGGTGACCTCAGAGCTACCTCTCACCAGGCTGGGAGCTGGGGCGTGGGGACTGGGCTGGGCAGCCCAGACAGCAAGCCACCCCGAAAGCAGTCCAGGGAGGGGGCTGTCAGCCAAAAACTCAGACTGGCCCTTGTCCCTCCCACACATAGGACAGAGAGATGGGACAGGAGCAATCACAATTACACCCAGAGGGACTGGGTTCAAGGGTGCCTGGCCCCCGCCAATTCCTCTCTGCCAGAACCCAGTGCTGGGGATTGGGGTGCATGGTCCACCTCTGGACTCTCAGAGGCCTCTTGAGCCACTGCCACGCCTCAGGGATGTGCCAGAGCAGGGGGTCTGCCTGACCCCGGGCCGGTCTGTGCTGCCCACGGTCTCCACGGGAAGAGCCAATTCCCAGCAAGTGTGACATTCAAAGTGTTTAATACCTAGGGAAGTTACACAAATTAGAATATCCACATAAAGCTTTAAAATATTTTCCCTTTTACTTGCCAAACGCACTATACCGACCACCAACCCTGCTTACCAAGTGATGCAACTTACAATGTAGATTGCTCACCAAATCAATCTGAGCTTCCCTTCACATGCTCCCCAGGTCTTTGGTTGGCTACAGCTGTCACCAGATGAACAATGTCTGAGCCTCAATCTGACCCAGGGACCCTCATCTAACACTTCCACCACATCAGGCTAAGAGTCTTTAGAGCCCAGGTGGTCAGCACACCTGGATGCCAGAGCTTCCCACATGGCCTAGACACAGAGAGCCTGCTGTGGACCTCGCCAACAACCCGCCATCGAGGCTGCCTGAGCTCGCACCTGCTCCACTGGAAGAGGCCACCCACCGCTTGCAGCTGGCCTGCCCCTCAGCCCCCTCAGCAGCCCTGACGCCCCTCCAGTTCTGTTACTCACCAGCAGTGGCCGCTGACAATGCCATTCAGTGACTTGTGGGGTCGCTATGTAGACAAGGGCTTTATACCAACCAGTTTGGAAACAGTAAGGTTTGATTTTTCAGCAGCTGATCTGAGTACAGCATGCAGTCATGTCCATAGCCCAGGCCAGGCCCCCACCCCACAGATACCCCATGGCTGGGAATTCCATGTGATGGGGGTGTTTCAGGCAAACCCTTCCCCCTAGGGTTGGGATGTGCAATAAATCACCTACTGGACCTCCAGGGGTCCTGGAAGGAAGGAGGGACAACTGACTTTGGCAAGATCCTGACTTGCCTTCCTGCCATCAGTCCTGGGGTGACAGCCCCAGGGAGGCTGCTTCCCCTGCAGAGCCACGCGGCTCTCCTGCTGCTGCTGCACCATTCACATGGACGGCTGGTGTCTAGACAGCCCCAGGTGGGCCTCCCACAAAGCCCCCCAGCTCTCCTCTGCCTTCCGGCTGTCTGGGAGGTTGGAGGTCAGCCATTGGCCGATCAGCTGTGGAGGCTTCCAGAGTGGGGAATCAGGAGGGGCTGGAGAGCATCTTGTTGGGCTCCCCCTGCCACCAATGGGCAGCCTGAGGCCCAGGAGGGGTAGCTCTCTCCTCCAGTGTCAGATTTGGAAGTCCTCAGGTGCAGTTTAAATCGTCAGCATGTATACTCAGGGCTCTGATGATCCAAATGCCCCCAGCTCTGGCATTTGCTGACCACGTGGCTTTGGACAGACTAGCACACCTCTCTGACCTTCTCCTTCCTCATCCTTTCTTTGGTAATATACAATGAGTCCTACTACGTGTTCTGGGGGGCACCAATGTGCACAGACAAATAATAGATGTATAGATTAAAGAGCAAAGCCCTGACTTCTTGGTGCTTTCAATCAGGGTGGAGCAGGACGAGCAGAAAGCTGAGCAACAAATAAATATAAATGTACTGCAAAGAATGCTGCTTCCCATGGGGGTGGAAAAGCAAGCGAGGTGAGTGTAGGGAGTAAGAAAAGGGGCAGGAACTGCACTAGATGTTGCACAGGAAAGTCACAGGGTCAGCTTCCTCATGTGCAGTGAGGATTTAGGGCAAGAATTTGCCTGAGGCCACCCCGCCAAGAAAGTAGCACCACACCGGAAACTCGGCCCTGCCCCGCCCGGCTGACCCATTCACCAGCCTGGGCAGCGGGCACCAGGTCAGGTTGCTAGGTTTAGCAAATAAAAATACAAGACACCCAGTTAAATTTGAAATGCAGGTAAACAATGAGCAAATTTCCAAAACAATGAGCAAAATCACATGAAATATTTGGGATATATATATATATATATACTAAAAATTACTTGTAGCTTATTTGAAATTCACATTTAACTGGGTACTCTGTATTTTATCTGGCAACCCTAGCACCAGGGCCAAGGTGAAAACTTAAGCAGAAAAAAGGGCCACTCCACACTCCCACTCCTCCTTCTAGGCTCTGGAAGCCCCAGCTGTACCAGCCTCCCTGGTCCCACTCCCTGCCAGAGCCCTACCTAACCAGGTGCTCTCGGAACACACAAGATCTTTGTTGACGAAGCCACTGACCACTGCTGGGTTTTATCCAAGGTTTAAATATGTTGATTTGGCCTCCTGGGTGGTGCCAGGGTCTTTTCCTGGAGTCGTAGGACCTGGTCCCTGTGATATGACTACCTGGAATAGGTCCCTGGCCTCTCTGAGCCTCTGTTACCCATCCTACTTGGGCTCCATTTCTTTCAGGAAGTATGTCCCGAGTGCCTACCATGTGCCAGGCACTATATGGAGCTCTGTGAGTTCAAAGATAAGTTAAATGCACCTCCGGAGGGGCAATAACAGGGCAACTGAGGGAGATGAGAACTGTCCAGGAAGCGGGAGGTCTAGGGCAAAGTGTTTGGTGGCTGGATAAGACAGTGACTAAAAGCATAGGCTGCAAGCCCCAGTCCTGTTCCTTACACTGTGTGATCCCAGGCAGCTTAACTAACCTCTCTGATGTCTTAAATCCAATCTGTGAAGTCAGCATTTTTTCCTCTGTACATTCTGTATTATTCTAACTGTTTTAGGTATGCTATCAAAATTTGGTTTGCTTTCATCATAACAGTGGGTGGTGGTGAGTAAGAAGAAAAGGAGAGAGATATATGACTGTAAGTTTTATAACCCTCTATTGTCATTAACTTGAAAGTAGGTAACAAGTGACTGTTTAGTACAGTAATGAGCCCTCTGCCTGCAACCTGAGATAGGACAGCGTGGTCAGAAGCAGTGTGTATCTGGGGATGAATCCCAGCTCCACCACTTCCTCAGCTGTATGACCTTGGACAAGTCACTTCATGTTTCTGTGCCTCAGTTTTCCTCCTGAACACTGGCAGCCAGGCCTTTGCCATCCAGAGAAGACATCACAAGAATCTTCTCTGGAGATTTGCAAATGTTAACCACTGTACATAAAAATAGATAAACAACAAATTTCTTCTGTATCGCATAGGGAACTATATTCAATATCTTGTAATACCTTTAATGAAAAAGAATATGAAAATGAATATATGTATATATATGCATGACTGGGATAGTATGCTGTATACCAAAAATTAACACATTGTAATTGATGATGCTTCAATAAACAAACAACAACAACAAAAACAGAAAGAATCTTCTCTGTAGAATCTGAAGAAGAAAGACTCAAGTTTCTGCCAAATGGTACATCTAATCACACGATGCACAAAACCACACCAGTGAGCTCTGAGCCTCTGCCCAGCTCTGTGGTTCCCCATCTTAAATATGAGGATTCCAGACACCTGGGAACAGCCTTTACAGGAAAAGTCACCAAAACAAGCAATGGGTGAAGGAGGCAAGCTGGCAGGGAAAAGAAAACACCAAGGAACCACCATTAATACTCTCAGGGGGAGGGCGGGGGTAAGAGATTCTATTACATCCCAGAAACAAGAAGAAGATGTCTTACAAAAGGAACATTCAGAGAACTGAAAAATTGCTCTTAGAAATTAAAACCATGGGGGCAGAAGTTAGAAAATCACGTGAAAGGATTTCACTAGAACATAGAGCACAAAGATGAAAGATAGAAGGTGTAAAAGAAAGAAAAAGTGAAGTCTAACCACAAGACCTTTGAATAATAGGCATTCCAGAAAGAAGGTAGGAAATGAAGGGGAGGAAATTGACACTGAAATAATTCAAGAAAATTCTCCAGAACTAAAGAACAACATGAGTTCTGTGGGAGGGGGGGAATCCCAACCCAATAAATGAGAATAGACCTACCCAAGGTGCATTAATTGGATATTCTGAATACTGGGACAAAGAAAAGAGCTTCTCTTTTTAAGAGAAAGAAAAAAAAAATAGTCTCATAGGAAAAATTAGGAATATGTTGGCTTCAGTCTCCTCAACTCCTTTGGAAGCCAAAACACAAAGGAGTCAAGTCTTCAAAAGTCTGAAGGAAAAGTAGTTCCCACCCAGAATTTCATACCTAAGCAAACCACCAATTAAGAGCTGGGCCATGATTTAGCCATGTAGGGTTTCAGAAAGTTTACTGACAATGCATGCTTTCTTGGAAGCTACAGGAAGATGTGCTCTGCTAAAAAGAGGGAGTAAATTGAGAAGAAGGAAGAGGTGGAATTCAGGAAACAAAAGGAAAGAAGCAAAGGACTCCCCAAGGATGATGAAGAAGGGAGGAAGCAGACCGGGCTGGGGCAGGGTGCTGGGTACCTGCGGACACGGCAGCCAGGCCAGCTCACACTGATGGAACTGGCAGAGCATCTGATGTGAATGAACATCGTGGGATGAGATTTGGACGATTAGTACTTTGAAAACAAACACTGAGAAAGAAAGAAAGACAGAGACAGAGAGTGACAGAGAGAGAAGTAGAGAGACAGAGCATTATTAACACCAGGGAAACCAGTAAGTTGCTCAGTAAAGGAAAAGTATTCAGAATGTTCTGCATTGTTCAGGTCTAACTAGTGTTCCTAGTTATGGTAATTTAATTTGTAGTACTAATTTCTAAGCACAAGAGCTCTATGTTGAGGACAGGGCGGGATGTGTGTCTGTGAGTGATGAGCACGTTACGTGCACTAAGGTAAGAAGAGAGAGCTAAACTTTCAACTTGCATGGCGGGAAGTTAATAGAAGACGGTTAAGCTGAAAAAGCAAGAACTGACCTGCATCTATGGTGTTTAGAGGCGGGAATAAGTGGCAAAAGAACGAGTTTAAATAGCTGAAGTAGACACCTTTAGGCAAAGGCAAGTCTAGCATTACTGATTTTCCATAACAAGCCTCATAAAACTGGTTGATGCTAAATTATGCATGTGTATGACATTGATTTAAAAAGATGAAACAAAACAAGAAAGGGAAGAAGGAAGGGAAGGAGGAAGGGAGAAAAGGGGGGAAAAAAAGAGAAGACAAGAGACAAGAAGGAAAAAAAAAAACAGGAGGGAAGTTCTCGCCAATCGTAATCTCCGGTTGAAGAGATCACAGGTAATTCACTGCTCATCTTTTTTGTCTTCTCAGTTTGGGCCAAGTCTGGAGAGCCCGCACCTATGACTGTTCGTTTGGTCAAAGACGAAGGAGCCAGCGGTGCTGGCGGGCAGCCTGTGCTGGCCGATGCCGGGCAAGCCCTCCGAGACCCTGCGGGGATGGAGGGAGCCGGGCAGCCAAGTGCCCGTGAGGAAACCAGCAGGGCAGCGAGGGCCCACGCTGGCCCTGGACGGCCCCCACCCCCGGGGGGAGAAAGGGATCAGGGGGCAAACCCCTGCAAAGAGCATCTGAGCAAGGCCCGGAGGTCCCCACTTCAAAGCTTCACACTAATGCCTCCCGACAAGCGTGGCCGAGCCTCAGGGTGTCCCCTCGCCACTGACAGCGTCTGTTCCCAGGCAAAGTGGAGGACAGCAAGGTGGTGAGAGGCCAGGGACACGCTGCGCCCAAGCATCAGCCTGGTGGAGAAAATGTGATTTCACACCCAGGCCCACAGCCAAGCATTCATGCCCATCCAGGGCTGGCTGGTCACGGGGTCTCCCCCCAAACACCCTCTCCCCCTCCTCCTCCCACCATGGAGGCTCCTGGGCTCCAGCCTCAACCCACCTTAGGCCTGTCCGAGTCTCAAGGCATTTCTGTACCACGTAGAGAGGATCACGGATGCAAGGAGGATGGGTTTGCAGCCAGACAAAATCCTACTCTGTCACCTTTTCTGTCTTTGTGACATGAGGCTTTTAAGGTGACATTTAATCTGTGGTCCTCAGTCTCCTGCATCTGTGAAGTGGTGATCCCGTCTTCATTGCAGGGTTGTAATGAGCTTCATAAATAATGCCGGACCCACGACCTTGCATGAAGCAGGCTGTCCCCACCGCCCAGTGCCTGTCAGCGCCTCACACTCTACCACCAAGCAGAGCAGCTGAGAATGGCAGCCGGTTTATTTGCTCATGATTCTTGTAGGTCAGAAACTTTGCAGCACTTGGTAAGAAGTTCTTCTGCCCAAGCAGCTCCGGTGGTGGCCTGCTCACCTGCTTCAGCCGGTCTTTAACTGAGATGAGGGTCAGAGTGGCGCCACCTACACAGAGGCCATCAGTGACGTCCGCCTGCAGGGAACCCAGCTCCAGCTGTCAGCAGGGGCATCCGCTCTCTTACGTGTGGGATGCTCCATGTGGCTGCTGGGGTCCCAAGAGGAAGCTTCCAGGACGCAAAAGAAGTTGTGATGTCACTTCCAGTCCATTCTGTTGGTCAAAGGTAACCCATATCAAGGCGGGGGAGGAATGACCCAACCTTTCAATGAGGAGAGGAGCAAAGACTTGGCCAACGTCTTTATTCTTGCCCCTTCTTGGCCAGAAGTGTACCTGAGCTCCGTTATAACGTGGCTTATGATCCACACCGATTTGTTCATGCAGTCATTCAACAACTAGTATTTATTGAGCACTTACTACATGCCAGGAATACAATTGATGAGCAAGAAAACACAGTTGCTGCCCCATAGGAGAGTAGATCCTTCATGGAAAGACAGGGATTGAAACCACCAATCATAGTACAATGTGATATGAACTATACGGGAGGCCTCAGAGGACAGGAGAGGAAAGGCTGCCTTAAGCAGGCCACCTGAGGAGGTGAAGGAGCTGGCCAGGCCCAGAGGGACCGGATGCTGTGTTTTGTATAGGTTTCATTATGATTTAGGTATGGTAAGGCCAACACACTGAAAATAACTGGTTATGCTCAGAGATCCCAAGGAAGGGAGCACATCATGGTCCAGGAGCGCTGGGGTCGGTCAGGAGGCAGAGGGAACAAGGGAAAATGTGAACGAGAACATTTCCACAGGACAGAATGGGTGAGGCAGGGTCTGCAGGCTTAGGATTGGCAAGTATGAACGATTAAGTGGGCTCTGGGGCACAGGGGCTGTCCCTGGTTGCCTGGCACCTGACCCTGGGGTGATCAGGGCAGGGGGATATGACACGGAGTGTGAGACCCCATGGAGGAAGTGGTGGGCTGTAGACTCTGAACTGGTTGGCTTGTATTTGAAAAACACACTCGATTTTGCTTACTATCCCTAGAAATTACCCTGAGAAGGGCAGTCGCTCCAAAGTCAGCAAGACTCCAGATATCAAAGCATCAGAATACAAGAGATAAGTGACACGGTTAATACAGGTGCTTCTGGGCCAGGAGACAGAACAGAAAGAGGACCAGTGTAGCCAGAGGATGGTTGTTAAGATGCCTGCACGACCAAGCGGGGGCCTTCAGAGCTAAGAGCAAAGGGTGCCCACTGAAGGGATCTGGACAATGCAGGCTACACAATTAGATTTTAATTTTATAAAGCTGCTCTGGTGGGGAGGGGGAGAGTGGATGAGACTGGTGAACTGGGCCAAAAGAAGTTGCAGCAATTGACGTGCGTGTGAGAGAGGCCGGATGGTGAGGATGGGGAGTGGACTGTGGGCCTGGGGTTTCTCGGGAGCCACATTGCCAGCAGCAGGGAGAGGCTGGTGTGGGAGGACGGATGGGGTGAGGAGGATGGTGGAGATGCAACGACGATGCGGGGTTTCTGGCTTGAAAGTGAGGATGGATGTGATGTCTTTATCTAGATGGGTGAGCAGCACTTGAAGTATGGGCAAGAGAGAGAGAAGTGGGGCCGCAAGTGGAGGTACCCTGCTGGAATTGCACGTGTCCATCTGGAGTCCAGAGAAGAGATCTGGGCCGGAGACATCAAGGTGTGGCCGTGGCACAGTCAGCCCAGCCAGGTTATACCTGGTAGCAAACACTTCTAAGATGCTTGTAACAACAAAGGTTTCTCTCTCACTCACGCTGTCATCCATTGCTGGTCCAGTGGGCTCCTGGGTGGGCATCTCAGAAGGACCCTGCTCTCCTTCCTCAGTGATTAGTGGCCAAAAAGATACAGACTCAGGTCAGGGCTCCCCCATCTCCATCCCAGGCGCCCCAAGGCCTGGTGCTTGTGGAATCTGGTGCGGGTACCACAGGGGCAGGTTCTCTGAAACTGATGTCTGACCCCAGCCACGTGAAATTGGCTGGAAGGCTGTGGGCCCCCCAGGCTGGAGGGAAGGCGAGGAGTCCGGCAGACCAGGGTTCAGCCTCCATGGGTGTCCAAGAGCAGGTCCGGCTGGCAGCTAGACTCTGGAGTCAGTGAATCTCTACCATTTGGGGTCTTTCTCTTTACTCTGCCCCAAATGTGCATTCCAAGAGGGGCTGTCCAGAAGGCCAGACAGAGTCACGTGGCCACCCTGAGGTGGTGTTCACAGAAGGGTGGGAGGGTAGGTATTTCCCAAAGATAACTGGGGACATTGCAGTCAGAACAGGGACTCTGAGACGCCAAAACACCACAAACGTTTACTACCGCTCTCCACCAGGCTGTTTGGGGTTTTTTGTCTGCTTGTTTTTACTTTTTAATTGAGATTTATCAACATCCCTTAAAGTACATACACTGAAGTGCACAATATATTTTTAAAAATTTCTTTGTTTAGGGGAGAGGTAATTAGGTTTATTTATTTATTTATATTATTATTTTTACATTTTTTTAATGGGGGTCCTGGGGATTGAACCCAGGACCTAGTGCATGCTAAGCATGCTCACCACCACTGAGCTATCCCCTCCACCTGTCTTCTTTTTTTTTTTCATTTTTAAGTGCACAATTTTTTTTTATACAATTACACCCGTGGAGCCAGCATCCAGGCCAAGATGCAGCACCAGAAAGTGCCCCATCACATTCCTGCCCAGTCCAGACTCCCCTCAAAGGTGCTAACACTTCCTACTTCCATCCGCATATTCTGATTGTCTGTTCGCGAACTTTGTGTAGACAGACAGTATGTACACGTATCTGGCTACAGCGGCCCATCCTCATGGCTGTGAGATTCCCTCAAGTCGTTATGGGCAGCAATAGTTTGCTCTTTTTTCACTGCTAGGCAGTATATTTCATCGCGTGAGCCTACCACCCTTTATTTATCTGTTCTCCTAACGATGGATATTTGGGAAGTCGGTGCCATTGTTTTGTCAACCAGAACCAGAATTGTTTGGGAAGGAAGACACACACTGAGGCAAGTGTGGGGAGTGTGGCCTTTTAGTTCTCTGCAGCACCAGGTTCATTTTTCTGGCCTGGAGCCGCACACCCGCCACCCACCCTGGGGGCAGCATCTCAGTGCGGTGCTGAGATGTGCTGTGGAATGAATGAGGCAAATCCAACATCGTCCAGGACTCTTGGCCCCATGCTCCCTGCGCCGCTCCGGGCTGGCTGCCCCTGGGAAAGCTCTGCTCTCGGCCACCCGGTGGACAGGCTGGGGTCTCCTATGGGCACAGGGATGAAGTGAATCCCCCGAGGTCAGATGGTATCTGTACCTGGCACAGGACTGGTACATGAATGGGGCTCCAGAAATATGTGCGGAATGGATGGAATTGAGTTGAGTTGACACAGGGATGCCGCCCCAGGCTGGAGAATAATGAGGGGGACGTGACTTCTAAGCTCCCAGAGGCCTGGGTCTGCCTGGGCCTGAGGCCAGGTTTCAGCCTGGCCAGGACGGGGACAGGCTCTGAGTCTGTGTTTGCTGCAGTCCGAAGAAGACTGTCTCGGTCCCCTTGGGGCAGGCCCTCGCAACCTGGACCTTCAGGAGACAGAGAGCGAGCAGGGAAAGCAGGTGAACAACCTCTCCAGACCCTCTGGCATTGGCATCTCAGGCCAGTTGGCCACCCTTGCTCTCCCAGGAGAATTCAGAGTCATACACCCTCCACCCACCCTCCAACCCCAGTTGAAACTGTTGTAGATCTCCACCTCCTCCTGGGACTTCAGGCAAGGGCAGTTCAAGGGGCTGTGCAGACTGAGCTCAGAGGGAGCAAAGGTGGCTGGCAGGGTGGGAATAGGGAAGCCACAGGCAAGAAACCCAATTCTGAGCATTTCTCCTCACTAACCAGAGAATTTAGGGCTTTCAGAGTTGGAGAATAAGGGAGAGGCATTGAGATCTGGATCCTACTAAACCCACGTATGAATCACAACTCTGCTATGTACTTGCTGTGTGACCTGGGGCAAGTCACTTCCCCTCTCTGAAACTCAGTTTTTTTATTACAAAGTGAGACTAGCCCTATACCTCAAAAGTCTATAAGGAAGATTAAATCAGAGAAGGTCTGAAAAACCTGGCATAGAAAAGAGGCTGGAAATCCCTCTCTGGTCCTTCTTGCCTTCAGATCTCTGTGCATTGGAAGACACTGAACAAAAGTGGATAAATGGAACCCAGGAATGCAAGAGGGGCCTCAGGTTGGTCAGACTGAGACTGGTGAGCAGGGTTCTGGGAATTTGATGGAAGGGTCCTCCCCTCTTCCAGTCTTCCTTAGAACTTGGCCTCCAGCTTCAGCTTGGAGCACAGCTTTCTGAGAAGAGCCCCAGTCCTCAAGCCAAAGGCTAGAGATGGGAAGGTTGAAAAAAAAGTTCAAGTTCATTTCCTTGGACTAGGGCAGTAAATGTAAATAAATGAATGGGTGAATAGAGAAATTGAATAAATGAGTGAATTTCTTTAGAAAAACAAACGGCTAACACATAAAACAGTGTGTGTGTGTGCGTGTGCTGTGTACTCTAACAGATGTGTATGTCACTCAAGCTTCTCAAAAGGGTCTATGAAGTAGGTACCATTGTCTTGCCCAGTGTATACTTGCAGAAACAGAGGCACAGAGAGGTGAAGCAATCTGCCCAAGGCCAACCAGCCTGTAAGTGATGGGCCTAGGACTGCAAGCACAGGCCACTGGCTCCTGAAGCCTGGACCTACTGCCCCTTGATGAACATGAATTGAATGGATGGGTGGATGCATGGATGGGTGGATATAGAATGAAGAAAGTAATAAGTGGGTGAATGGATGAGCAAGGGTGGCTGCAGAAAATGAGCTGATGCCCGAGGGTAATGGGTAATTTGTTCTAGGTGCCTGCCAGGTGGGCAGGAGCCGGTAGTTAGAATGATGCTGACAGGTGCCCAAAACCAATCTTCACCCCACCGCATCCCCCACCCTTTGGGCCTCCTGCTGCTGCCTGACATCCCACAGTTCCCAGCTCAGTCCTTCAGGGTAGGCGTTGCCTTCATCCAACCTACTTTAATAGCTCAAACCCCACAGGAAGGGGGTTTCAGACCCCTCTGCCATCTGAGCCTCCCGTGGAAAAAACAGCATCAGATGGACCCCTCAGGGGGAGGGCGTGTTGACAGCAGCCCCCTGGGCTGGGAGAATGTGGGAGTACCCCCATTACAGCTCCAAGGAAGGTCGCCATCCCCAGACCAACCACATGACTCCCTCCCCAGCGGTGGAGTCCCCGTCCTCCTGGTGAGAGTGGGAAATGGAAACAGCCAGCCTTGCTGTGAACAAGCCGACCGCGCCCCTCCCTCTGCTCTCAGCTTTTCTGCTGCCAGAAGACTGGGTGTCACACTGCGTTATCGCAGCAGGAGTCACATGGAAGCTCACCCCTGCTTGGCATCCACTTCGGGCAAGAATGCTTTCCCACCCTGCCTCGTGGGAAAATCCTCCAGGCCAGCCCCGCTCGGTGGCTTCCAGCCTTCCCAGAAGAGCATGCTCTGGTCCCCAGCGCTCAGTGTCCCCGCCTCTCAAAGAAGGAAAAGAACCTGCCCCATCCACCTCTCCTGAGTCATGGGTGGTAGTTTTTAATGTTAAAAAAAACCCCAAAAAACAAAAATAAAACAAAAACAAAGGCTCTCTTAAATTGCTGGTCACAGTTCTAATCATGCTTACAAGTAAAACGAGTTGAATTTTCACAAAACCCTGGGAAGGGTTTTCACGTTTCCCTCCCCCTGTTTTATAGGTGAGGAGGCATAAAAGAACAAGCACATTCAAGCCCAGGTGGTCTGGCCGCAGAGTTTGTGTTCCTAAGACCATGCTCCACCTTGAGCCCAAGCCAGCGCCCAATCCTTCCTGCCCACCCCCTGCCCCCTCGCGCCCAGGGGTCCCCATCCTCCCGTCCTCAGCCTCCTGCACCTCGGGCTGAGATGCGTCGGTGAGGAGGGCAGCCTCCTTCTGCCCTGGCAGCCTGCCCACCCCTTCTCTAAGTCTTCCTGCTAGGCCAGCTGAGCTCCCTTCGTCCTCATTCTCCCTGTGCCCGTCCTGCCCAAAGGCACCAAAGTCCGCATCTCCCTGACCCCTGGCAATTCCACTGACCCCTGACAAAACCCTCCACTTCCTGTCCCTGCATCTCTGCCCAGCGGAGGCTGCCCCATGCCTCACTCCCTGACTCCCGGTCTCCGAGGAGGGGTCCGCACGTTCCCATCCTCTTCTGCTGCTACTGTCTCCTCTTGTAGATGGTGGGCACTTTGCATTGTGCTCAGGAGAGAGGGTGGCTCCTGTAACAGCATGAAGCCAGGTGCTCCTGGAGTGGCTGGAAGCATCCAGAGCCACAGTGGGACGCTGCATCTTGAAAGTGCCTGTCCATTAGCCCCAGAAGCTCAAAGGAGCATGAGTTCCCTGCAAATCAGAAGAAACACCAAGTTTCAGTGAATCACAGTGGAATTTGTTGTCCACTAGGTCACAGCAGGTAGCGTCCACGGTTTCAAAGAGGACTGCATGGTGATTAGGTGTTTTTATTTCTTTACACTTTGCTTTAAATTGTATTCCTCTCTTGTTTGTGTCTTTCAGGATGTTTAGGTAATGAATTGTGCTGTTATTTGAATACTGTGTTGTTAATTTTTTTTCATAGTTTTAACCTCGTGTTTTGTGCACGTTGTTCAAAGTTGGATGTTTCTGTCGATGACACTTGGGGGACCAAGATCCCCTGGGCCTCTCTCTGCAGCCAAACTCATGAGCTAGTTTTCCTGAGCAGGAAACACCAACCTTAAAAATCCAGCCTTGCAAATCCGGATCCGCACAGAGCTGCAGGGAATAAAGAGAAGCTGAAACAAGCACAAAGGAGCCTGGAAGTCGGGGAAGGAAGAGAGGAGAGAAAGGGAGACAGAAGGAAGAAGAGAAGTTGCTGGGAAAGTGCTGAGCTCAGGACAGGGCTTGGGGAGGCGTTCAGGGGCAGGCAGGATTTGCGTGGCCAGACTGGAGGAGACGCATTCCAACGGGACACAGGAGGGGATGGAGGGTCAGACTGGGCTCAGCGGAGGAACAGTCAGAATCCAGCCAGTCCAGGGAGATCAAGCACATTGAGATATAAGAGCATGTGGTACTGGGTTAACTTAGGAAACGGGTGGGCTTGTTGAGAAACACAAAACACAGGCCATAAAGAAAAAGAATGTTCAATTTAACAACATTAAAACGAAAAAGTTGCCTATAAAAAAATGACATTTAAAAAGTCAGCAGGTAAACCCCAAACCAAGAGAATAATGCTTATGTCTGACAAAGGAATCATACCTAATACAAAGAATGCCTCTAAATACGTTGGAGGAAAACAAACAACTCAAGTGAAAAGTGTGAAAGTGATATGAACAGGCAATTTGGAGAAAAGAAAACCTGAATGGCTAATGAACACATGAAAAGACATTCAATTACATCAGTAATCCTGCTCTATTACGATTAAAATTAAATAAATTAAAACTGTAGTAAGGTATCATTTCTCAAAAAATAAAAAGCTTGATGCCAGTAAGTGTTGGTGAGGATGTGGAGAACAGAGAACTCTCGCACCTTGCTTGTACCTTCACCTGGGAGGGCACTTTGGCAATGCCTAGTGCGGCTGAAGACGCCCACATCCTATAGCGTAATAGCCCTGCTCATGAGCATGTGGGGTGTTCTTAAGAATGGCTGCAAGGGCACTATATACAGCAGCCAAGACGTGGAATCAACCTAGCTGTCCATCGACAGATGACTGGATAAAGAAGTTGTGGTATGTTTATACAATGGAATACTACTCTGCCACAAAAAAGAATAAAATAATGCCATTTGCAGCAACATGAATGGACATAGAGATCATCATTCTAAGTGAAGTAAATCAGAAAGAGAAAGAAAAATACCATATGATATCATTCATATGTGGAATCTTAAAAGAAAAAGACATTATGAACTCATCTACAAAACAGAAACAGACTCGAAGACTTAGTAAACAATCTTATGGTTACCAGGGAAAAGGGGGTGGGAGGGGATAAATTTGGGAGTTCGAGATTTACAAATGTTAGCCACTATATATAAAAACAGATTTTAAAAAATTCTTTTGTATAGCACAGGGAACCATGCTCAGTATCTTGTAATAACCTTTAATGGAAAAAAATACAAAAATGAATATATGTATGTATATGCATGACTGGGACACTGTGCTGTACACCAGAGGTTGACACATTGAAACTGACTGTACTTCAATAAAAAAAAAGAAAGAAAAGAATGGCTGCTAGGGGACTGCCCAGATGGCAGAGTAGAAGGATGCGGTGCTCACCTTCTCCCATGAATACTGTAAAAACTACATCTACGTTTGGAACAATTCACGCAAAATATCTATTGAACTTTGGCAGACTATCTCCTATATTGGAAGTACAAGGAGAATCCTCACAAAACAGGATAAACAACAAGTTTCTACTGTCTAGCACAGGGAACTATATTTAATATCTTGTAGTAACCTATAATGAAACAATATGAAAATGAATATATGTATGTACGTGTATGACTGAAACATTATGCTGTGCACAGAAATTGACACATTAGAAACTAACTACAGTTCAAAAAAAAAAAAAAAAGAATGACTGGAAATTACTTGACACTCCTCTTACCCAAAGGTGGAGTCTGTGTACCTTCCCCTGAAATCTGGGTGGGTCTGTGACTATGGCAACCAGTGAGTTCAGGAAAAGTGATGTTAGGTGACATAAGAGATTACATGGCTTCCCTGGAGACCTGAGCCGCTGTACAAGGAGTCTGACAACCGCGAGTCCTCCATGCTGGAGAGACCAGAGATTGGCACTTGGTCTTCCCGCCATCCACCAAACCACCATCCAGGCCACCTCAGAGGGCTCCCATCGGGTGACTCCAGTCAGTGCCACGTGGAACAGAAGCCTTTCCTAGCTGAGCCCTGCCTCAAATCCCTGACCCACAGTACTATGTGCTACGATGAAATGGTGGTTGTTTTAAGCCACTACGTTTGGGGATAATTTGTTTTGCAGCCACAGATAACTGGAACCATATCCAACAGAAATCTATGCATGTGTGCACCAAAAGATATGTCCAAGAATTTTATTATATCAGTGTTTGCAAAAGCAAACAATTGGAAGCAATCTGAATCTTCACCAAGAAAAAAGTAGATTTTCAAAAATCGTGGTTTATTTGTCAAATGGAATATATTTCCGCAGTGAGAATGAAGGAATTGGGGCTAGATGTGTTGACGTGGACCATCTCAGAACAACGCTGGGCAAAAAAGCAAATTGCAGAAGGATATGTACAGCTTGGTAGCGTTTATATAAAGCTTTAAATTATGCAAAACAGTGCAATATTTTGTTTACGGATACTTATGTCTATAGCAAAAATATGACCACATGCAGGGAATGCAGAGCAAGAAATTCATTATGGAGGAGATGGGGGGGGGGGGTCCACAGAGATCTCCCAGGTTCCCTGTTGTTTTATTTCTTTAGAGAAAATCTGAAACAACTATGAAAATATGTTTGGCTCTGACAAAGCTGAGAAGTGGGTCCTGCAGGGGGAGTATTTCAGATTTGTAACAACTGCTCAGCTAGTGGCATCCAGCTGTTCCCCACCACCACCAATCCAGCCCCTGGGTTAGAGAGGTCCTGGGCGGGGGACCCTCGTTTGGGGGGCCTGATCATGTGGGGGCTCAGGATACCAGCTATTTACCAGCTTGGCTGAACGTAGTTTAGTATTTTAACAACCTGGTCATCCCAGCTGAATACAAGCCTGGGGTATGTGAGTGTTAATTACATTAATTACATGATTTTTCGACTTCTCTGCCTCTTTGAAATGCTTCGTACTTCTGGTTAAAGGATTTGGCAGGAAGAGTGCTGACTCTAACAGGAGAAAGGAAGACAGCCGCTTGGCCTGCGTGGAATGGGAACCATGATCAGAAGTAGATAACCCCCCACCCCGGGGCCCCTTACCACCACGCTCTTGCACAGGTCTTTACTTCCCTCATTCATTTCCCAAATACCAAGCCCCTACTGAGTTTCTGGCCCTGGGGACACAGGAATGAAGGAAAGAATGTCCCTGCTCTCAACTACTTACAGCGAAGCCAGGGGACATACCTGTGAGCCCTGGACAAAGGACAACAGGGTGCCAACCATGGGAGCAGGAGCCCTGGCCCGGGACTAAGGACACCTGGGCAGTGACAAAGGGCCTGTAGGGAGAATTGGGAGAAGATGGGGAGAGGCTGAGCACGTAGAACACAGTGGGGTGTCTCCAGGAGGCTCTCCGGGACACCTGCCTTCTGAAAGAGGATGGGCAGGCAGAGTGGGGCCACCTGTGACCTAGCTGGCCAGCAGTGAATTCTGGTTGGGGTGAGCCTTGGAGCAAGGCATCGGCCAGGGACCTGGCAGGTCAATTCTTCCCGCTTCTGAGTGCTTGGGAGGGCCCTGGATGTCCCCAAGGGACAGTCAGCCCTGCTTTGAGGCAAGTGGATGGTTGCGTCAGGGAGGGCATTGCTCACAGCTGACACAGTGATCCAAGGTGCCCGCCACCTGTATGAGCCTTACTGGCAGGACGGAAGCCGGGAGGGAGGAGCCCAGGGACTTGCAGCCAGGAGCTGCGCCCACCACTTAACAGCTACCATGTGATCATCAGGTCATGGCCCAGAGGCCTGGAACAACCTTCGGGTCACCCAGAGCACTTGCCCTGCAGGAGGATTTGTGGGGTGCAGGGGCAAGTGCAGGTCTCTCCTCTCCAGCCCAGCCTCAGTCCAGGAGGCAGGGCTCCAGCTAAGGGGAGCAGGATTCTCACTTGGAGCTTGGAAGGTGTCAGGGAGAGGAAGAGAGGGAGCTGGCGGAAGCTGCATCTCTTCCTTCTTGGCCCACCATCCTGGATTTGGGTCCAGATGAACTCACAGCTCTGCTGCCATTAGACCTCATCACTTCCTAGATTTCACCCCCTCATGCACACACAAGCAAACATACACACACACACCAAACATACACACACACACACACACGCACACACACACACACACAAACTGGCCTCCCCACCTCCCCGCCTCCCCGCAGAGCCCTGGCCAGGCATGCTCCACTTAGCAGCCACACTGGGCTGTCTTCCTATTTCATTTGATTTTTCATCATTTTTTATCCCTCAGGTGCCGAGATCTGAGTTTAATCATAATCCTCGGTAAAGTACACATAGATTCTGTCTTGCTTTGTTTTACCTATTTTATCTTCCCTTTTATCCCATGTCCCTCCCAGTCCCCGCTTGTCCCCCACAGGCACTGACCCAATATAGTTGATGTACAGCCTTGAATATGCCTGAGACATAAAATGTGTAGTGAAATTTCCCGTGTATTTCTGTGTTGTCAATGGACATGAATGGTATAGCGTAGTAGTTCTCAAAATATGGTCCAGGGACGCACGAGGTTGTAATTACTTTCCCGAGAATACTAGGATGTCATTGGCCTTTTTCATCTCATTCTTTCCTGAATGTACAGTGGACTTTTCCAGAGCCTACATGATGTGTTATGTCACAACTGAATGAATCCAGAAGCAGATACGAGAATCCAGCTGTCTTCTATTAAGCCAGATGTTTAAAAGATCTGCAAAAATGTTCATGCCACTTCTCACTGTATTTTTTGTTTTGGAAAATAAAACTATTTTTCATAAAAATATGCGCTATATGCTGACATGTAATGGATTTGTTAATGAATTCATAGTTTTATATTTTCAGTTTCTAATGTGATAAATCCAGATTGATGGGATGCACGTAAACAAAAGCTCTTTCGTGTCTTCAATAATTTTTAAGAGTATCTGAGATGAAAGTTGGAGAATCGCTGGTATAAAGTGATCAATCTCCTTCTCTTTCTGCCCTTTTGCACTCGGCCTATGACTCAAGGCTCCTCCCTCTGCTGTAAATACTCCTCATTCATTGCTCCCGAGGCTGTGCCCACTTCCATGGTGACCCACCAGCTTTTCCGTAGCCACCCTCTCAGAACACACACCTGGGTCGCTGGCAACTTCCAGCTGCCATAACCAATGCCTCTGTGAGCATCCTTGTCCATGGCCCCATTTGAAGAATTTACTGGGGTACATACTCAGGAGTGGAATCCTGGGCCAAAGAGCACATGCATATTGAATTAAAATAAAAAAATATTTTGCAGACTGGCTGTACCTGTTCACATCCTGCACTCAGCAGTGCACAAAGTCCTCATCTCCCCACACATCTACCAACACCTGGTATCCGTTATCCACCCTTCTCAGCTGCCATTCTGATGGGAGCCAATGATAACTTTTTGTTTTGATTTGCATCTGACTCGTCATTGGTGAACTGGAGCATCTCTTCACCTATGTTTTAATCATTTGGGATTCTCTCTTCTGAGGATTGCCTATTCATAGACATCCCCCATTTTTCTTGTTGGATTTTCCATCTTTATCTTGTTGGTTTGGAGTTCTTTGAATAGTCTTGATCAGTGCTGCTCAAAGTAGGGGCCAGCTGTCTATCTAAGAAATGGTGGTTCAATCGAAGTACTTTGTTTCTTTCAGCAAGACATTCTTGCTATAAAAACCAAAAATCTCAGCTAAACTAAACAGTTCACTTAGCCACTGTAGTTGATTGACATTCTTTTCTTTTTAGTTGAAGTATACTCAGTTACAATGTGTCAGTTTCTAGTGTACAGCATAATGTTTCAGTCATACATATACATACATATATTCCTTTTCATATTCTTTTTCATTACAGGTTACTGCAAGATATTGAGTATAGTTCCCTGATTGACATATAGATGCAAGCTCATTGCCTTGCAGACCAGCACTTGCTATAATTCAGATTTGGATGTGAATTCTCTGTTGATTTTCCTAATCTGCCATGTACTCTTGATATCCTCTATCAAATAGAAATCTTAAATTTTTATGTTGTTACCTTTTTGGCCTTGTGGTTTGTGCTTTTTAGATCTGGTTTAAGTCTTTGCAGTTTGAACATGAACTAAATATGACATAAAATTATTGAGCGAAATTTTGGATTTTGTTAGATGTGATGATGGTACTGTGGTTATGATTTTCTTAAGGCTATCTGTTAGAGGTAAATACTTAAATATTTATGGGTGAAATAATATGCTGTCTTGGGTTTGCTTTAAAACACTACAGTAAAACAAAGTGGGGAGATAGAGGAAACAAAATTATTCAGAGATCTTAGGATAACAAGCATTGACATGCTTATATGGAAGTAATTTACTAACCAGGGTATACCAGTTGAATATAAGCCTGGAGTACATGAGTATCAATTGCGTTTTTCTCTGCTGCTTTGCATGAAAAGCAGAAACAAGATTGGCAAAATATTGGTGATTGTTGAATATAATGTGTTGAGTACCAGGGGCCTCATTCTACCCTTCTCATCATTTTTTGTGGCTGTACAACATTTTTTTAAAATGCAATAGTCTCTTCTCATGCTAGGTCACACACAAAAAATTTTTGTACACTCTCTACTATTAACTGTATAAATTTACCATTCATATTTAGAGCTTCAGTTTATCTGGAATCTACATTTGTGTGTGGTTTAGAGTAGGGGTACAACTTTGTCTTTCTCCATATAGTGAGTCAGTTGTCCCAGTGTGACCTACCAAAGCCCATTCCTTCCCCATTGTCCTGCACTGCCATCTCTGCCACTTTATCTGGCCTCTCTGTGTTTGTGGGGCTATTTCTGGGCTCACTATTCTGTCCTCTTGTCTTTGTGTGTGTGTTTCTGCCCCAGAACCTCATTTTATTACTATAGCTTATAGTATGTTTATCATCAGGCAGAGCAAATAACCCACTGTGTGAATTAGGATATTGGTTTGGTTATATTAACACAGGTCAAAAAGCAGTAGTGTTAGCAAGATGCAAAGTTCACCCTCTGGTGTAAGTGTCTGAGCCACACATGGTCGCCCAGATTTCCAGACTCCACCAGCTCTGCTGCTCCTCTGTTCCTCTGAACACGATCCTTATCTGCCAGAGGAAGTTGGCTCACTGCTGTAGCATGTCGGAAGGAGAGAGATGTCCTTTTAAGGACACAGCGCCTAAGCTGCTCACACTTCCACTCAATATTCCATTGCCCTGAACAAGCCACACCGAGCTGCAAGGGATGCTGGGAAACATGGTGGCTAGCTGGGCAACTGTGTGTTGCACTAAAATTGGGGAGTTCTCTACTAAAAGAAAAAAGTGTAGAAAGAATATGGAGGTACAAAAACAGTGTCTGCCAGACACACAATTTTGTTATGCTTTTCCAAAATTGACTTACTATCCATGGACTTTTTACATATACATATATAAGCTTTAGAATGAATGTGCTGATTTTTTTGAGAAATCCAGCGAAACTTTTGATTGAGATTGAATTTTAATTTATAGATTACTTTGGAGGTTGTTAGCAACTTTGCTGTGTTAACTCATCCTATTTATGAATGTGTAACATTTCCTCATTTTTCAAATTTTTAAAAATTTCCTTCAGTAGTGAGTCTGCTCTCCTCAAGAAAGTCTTGTTTACATGTTGTTAGGTTAAGTCCAAGATAGCTCATATTTCCCATGATACTGTGACTCGTACCTTATTTTTGATTCTGTGTTCTGGCTCGTACTGCAGCTAGAGTAGGGAGTGGCAAGCTACAGCCTCCAGGTAAAATCTAGCCCATGGCCTGTTTTTGTGCGATCCATGAGTTAAAAACTCTTTTTATGCCTTTAAAGGGTTGTTGAAAGAAAAGAAAGGAGAGGAAAAGAGAGGAAAGGAAAGGAAAGGGAAGGGAAGGGAAGGGAAGGGAAGAAAAAGGGGAAGGGAAGGAAAAGAAAGGAAAGGAAAAAAAGACAAGACAAGACTACTAGTATAAAGGAATTCTGCTGATATTTGTAAGCTGAGATTTCATCTCGCAACCTGGTGAGTTTCTTCACCAGTTCTAATATTTTCCTGCTGTGTTACTTAAGCTTTCCATGCAGTTGGTCACATCTTCCACAAATGACAGTCTTATCTGTTCCCTCTCAATCCTTACACCTCGTATGCCTTTATCTTGTCTTAAAACTTTGGCTAAACCTATGTTTAAAAAAAATCATACTGATAGCATGAGAATGGTTGCCTTATTTTAAATCTTAATGAAAATGAGCCTAAAGCGTCTCCACTAACTATGATTTTGCTTTAGGTTTTTGGTATATTATCTTTATCAAGTTAGGGAAATTCTCTTTTATTCTTGGTTTTCTAAGAGGTTTTTTAATCAGAAACAGATGCTGGAATTTCTCAAGTGTTATTGAAATAATGAAATGATTCTGTCTTTGCATTCATTAATGGGAAGAATTGCACTGATAGATTTATCTGATGCTAATTTATCCTTGCCTTCCAGAATAGACCCTATGCCTACTACATTCATAAGTAAAATAAATCTATAATTTCCTGTACTATCCTAATCACGTTTTAGAATCCAGGTTATACTGACAAACCTTATTAAATGGATTGGCATCTTTCCTGCTTTGTCTAATTCTGGAACCAGTTTTGTAGGAGAACACATCTATTCCCTGAAAGTTTAGTAAAACTCACCTGCAAGACTATATGGACCTAGACTTTTTTGGCAAAAAACCCCAGTGATTATCATTTCAATGTTTTAAATAACTATTGGTCTATTCAAGTTTTCTATTGCTTCTTGAGTTTATTCATCACTTTGTGTTTTCCAGGAATCTACTCATTTTGCTAAGGTTTATGAATTTATTATCATGTGGTTATTCTTCACATTTATTATAGTCTTAATATATCATTTTTATAGTTAATTTTTTTTACACATCATATTGCATGTTTATTGTATTTTCCTTGACTAGTCATATTAATTTATTCAAAGAAGCAAATTTTGGCATTCAGTAGTCTATCTTTTTTGCTCTCTGTTTCTTTGATCTTTTTAATTTTATTATCTCATCCCTTCTTTCTTCTGTTTTGCTTTACTGTTCTTTTTGAACTTCTTGAGTTGAATACTTAGGTCATTTGTTTCATTATTTCTTATTTTCTGATAAATGTATCTAAAGCTATATATTTTCCTATGAGTATTTTTTTTTAGCTGTATCTTAAAATTTAGGTATAGAGCATCTTCGAGGTCATTCAGGTCTAAGTGCTTTATAATTCCCCCTGATGATGGCTCTTTGATCCAGGTGTAATTGATGAGGGGCTATGTAGTACTCGGACACACAGAATGTTTGCACTGATCCTGCAGTCTCTGAGTGAGGATTTTACTGCGTGGTAATCAGAGAACGTAGTGGGTATGAAGTAGGTTGTTGAAAATGCATCGAGGCTTCCTCTGGGGCTCAGGACAGGACAGTTTGTGTGACTGCTCCACATGCACTTGGATGAACTTTATATTCTCTGCTTGTGTGACATTTAGATGCCTATGTAAATTTGAATTTACTATTAATGTCTTATCAAATTTCCTATCTGGTTTTTGGTCTACCTGATCTCTCAGTTTCTGAGAAGGATGTGTTAAAACGGACAGCTGCAATTGTTGGTTTACCAAAGCAATCTTTCTCATGCAAAAATCCAACAATATCACTCACAGTGCTTTCAGGAAAAAAAAAAGAAAAGGAAAAAAGGGAAACCCTAGCTAGGCTTCTGACAGTGCCCTCCTTTCCCAGGCCCGACTCCCCTCCTCCATCAGGCTCCTCTGTCTGCATCTTCCGCATCCTCCCTGACACACACCCCACGCTCTGTCACCGTGAACTCCTGACCACATGCAAACCTGAGGGACACACTTCCTCTCGCTGTGTTTGCACACTGTGACTCCTCCCCCGGAACTTTCTCCAGAGGCTTATCTCACTCCTCACAAATACCCACTCACCCTTCAAGATTCACCTCTGCTTTTCCTGACCTCATCCACCGCCCTGTCCCCACAGACACCTGGACCACAGCCAGGCCTTGCCACCTCCAGCTCCCCCAGGTGCTCTGCTCTCTGCCACCTCTGCTCCCAGGCTGTTCCTCCTCCTTAGAAGGCACTTCTCCAGATGGTCCTATCTCTGCCACTCCTTCAGGACTCAGCACAACCTCTCCTTCTCTGAGGAACAATTCCTTCCCAGTGTTTAGCAAGCCTTCTGCAGACACGTCCTGTAGACACTTAGTGGGTGTTCTTCAGGTGCTAGGTTTGTGTTCGACCCTGGATTAAGGGACAAATGAAACCCCCCCAGACCCATCCCTGGAGGACTTTATGTTCTGGAACCTGGAGAGGCAAACTCTCATGCAGGTACTGGAAGCCCGGGAGCAGCTGGATGCGGATGGTGAGACCCTGCCCATTCCAGAGGTCCCAGCTGTGACTCAGCCCCCAGCATGTCCCCATGGTGCAGTTTTTCTAGAGAAGCCATCAATTTTAAAAACCTTGGCAACTAATTCAAAGGTTTGTGAAACACAGTGCTGGACAAACAGAGAAAGCCTGTGGGCCCGGTGTGGCCTGTGGCGGCCCAGGCTCCAGCCTCCAGAGAGGGTGTGGAGCCCCAGTCCCCACCCCACCAACCCAGCACCAGCCCTGCGCCTCCACCCCAGGCTGCACCTCCCAGGCCCTTCCCAGGCCCATCATCCACCTCCACCGTCGGCCCGGCCCCCTCCGCAGGGGTCATAAAGGAGAGGAGGAACCAGGGCCCCCTGGGCCGTGGCCTGGTGCTGCAGAAGTCGGATTCAGGTGCCCCGGCCCGGGACGGGAGCGAGGCCTGCTAGGTGGAGATGGAGCCCTGGCTTGGGTGGCAATGATGGGTGGGGACATGCCTACTAGCTCCCAGGCACCCCCTTCACTGGCCCAGCACATCCCTACTGGAGAGCAGCCTCCTCTTTCACTGTGAGCCCAGCGGGGGCAGCCCAGGGAACAGGTGGACGGGAGGTTCAAAGAGGGGCCTGCCCTCCACAGCACACTCCCTGCCTGGCCCGGCTCCAGTGGGTGTGTGCCGGCTGGGTGGCTTTGTCTTTTGTGTTTAATGGAGCTCTCTGTTTTTGGAGTGGGTAGGGAATCACTGCAAGGCTTTGTGCAAGAGCTGCCAGAAGAGGGGCTCCCAGGTTGGCCTGGCTCGGTGCCCCAGATGTGAGAACAGGTACAAACGGGCTCCCTGTGCCAGGTCGCCGACAGCGGTGCCCCACCAGGCCCGCCCCGCCCCGCCCTGCCCCATCCCGTGCCCATCCAGGAGCTGCACGCATTCCTGGGCACCTGCCGTGTGTGCCTGGGGTGGCCCTGGTCACTGAGGAGTCTGCTTCCAGGGACAGGGAGCGGCAGACACTCTGTGGACATCTGCCCGGAGGTGTCTGGGTGTTGGGGTGGGGGGTTGCACTGGGGGCTTGAAAGGAAAGAAGGAAGAAAATACAGAGCAGGGACCCTAGGCAAGCTGTGTCTCGAGGGGTAAGAATGTACTTGCTAGAGCGATGGGGAGAAGGGTGTTCTGGGCAGTGGGAACAGCCTGATAAAGGCACAGAGGTGTGACTATCCCGCAGTTATTAGCAAACGCCAGCTGGTTCTCTGATGGGAGCATAAAGCTCAAGGGAATAGGAACGGAGAGGCGCAGAGACCTCGGAGAATGCTGAGGAGACTGAACTTCATCCTGTGGGCAGTGGGACCATTGGTGGCCTCTGACCTCAGAAAGGCCACCTGGGCAGTGGCAGAGATGCAGGCCAGAAGCTGGACCAGGGTGATCAGTGAGGTCTGCGGGAGAGAGCCGGCAGGACTCAGCGGTGAACAGGAGCCTGGCCTGGGCATGATGAACAGCCATTTGCCCAGAGCATCTGACAGCTGCCAAGAGCCCTTTCTCCCCAGAAGGTGGACCCTGATACCAGAGAAAGCACAGTTGGCCTGAAGGTTTCCCCACAGGAAGCCTCTGTGCAGTGACCCAGGCAGAGCCAGACTCTCTGAGCCTCTTTGGAGCCTCAGGGCTCTCCGTCGAGGCGCAGGCGCTGGGGCCACGGGAAGTCCAGGACACACCCTGCAGCGTGCTTCTAGGAATCCCTGCCCCAGCAGCGAGGTGCTGTGGATGGGCGGTGGGAGTTGTGGTGGTGGGGGGAATGGATGAAGAGGCCCGGATAAGCTGACACTGAAGTCCAGCTATCGCTTGGGGGCGTTGTGATCCTGGCCAGGTTTCTCAGCCTCTCTGGGCTGTTTTTCGCCTGTGACTTCCGCATGCCAGGCACCGTGCTAAGTCACCTCATGCTTCATTCCAGCCATCCTCACAAGCTTCGTCACAGGAGCCTCCACTACACCTCATTTGATAGATGGGGGAGCTGGAGCTATGGGGGAATTAAGTTCTCATCCCTTAGACGCTGGAGTCCCCAGAATTCGTGTGCATCAGTGGCCAAGCTCTGTCCTCACGGGTCTGATAACCCTGACTTCAGGTGCTTCTCCTGGGCCTGGCGCAGGAAGGGGCCAGCACCTGGGAGATCCTTGTCTCCCCTGATCGTCACCCGCCCCCACCACCCCTGCTCCCTGGGAGGTTGTCACTGGGAAGGAATGTCCCCGTCCTGAGTTAATTTTCCGATGGACTTGCCCCTTCTGCCTTAAAGCAGAAGACAACCCCCCAAATTCCTGAAATTCCAGAAAGTTTCAAATAAACTGCCTACAAAAAGATATGGCATCTGCGCCAGGTGACCTGGGGCAGGTCACGCAGCCTCTGTGAGTGTGGACAGAGAGGCAGGTGGGGTGGGGAGGCTTCCCAACCAGGGAAAGCTTCTCCATCCCCCGGGGCTGGGCCGTCTGAGCTGGTGTGAGACGGCCCTGTGCCTACACTCATGTGTGGAGGGGGAGACGCAAACGGGGGCGCACAGGCGGGCACACACACTCCCAGAGGCAGGCACTCAGATGCACACTCAGACGCAGGCCACATTCGCAGGCACACAGGAAAAACACGCACAGGCTTGTACCTGCATTCGGATCCCAGGGGTTTTCAGATACAGCTGAAGGAGCTGCTGCTTGAAGCCTAGCGCTTCCTCCTGGGAGGAGCACAGTTTGGGTTCAGGGACCCCAGGCGAGGCCTCTGGAGGAAGGGGCAGGTCAGAAGGAGTCTTTTCCACACATGCCATCTGAGCAAAGCCCCTAAGCCTCCAGCCCATGAGGCTACCTCGGATCAGCACATCAGCTGACAGGCCCCCGCTCCCTCAGGTTGAGCAAGGTTTCCCTGGAACCATGGCTTTGGGGGTCTAGGCTGGCATCCCGCTTCATCCCCAGCCACAACCCACAGCACCCTCACTGCCGCCTCCTTCAAAGGAGCCCCATCCCTTCATCACGCCCAGAGAACTTGCGTCCCTGTGCGCACACAGTACTCTCACACGCTCATTAACATCCTGCCGCTCACCGGTGTACACACGCCATTGCACGCACACACACACTCCCACATACACACCCTCACACGCAAGCCAGAGAATGTCAACTCACTCTAGAAGCCGTTTTGGCTCATAGTGTAAGGCTGCGACCTCTCTTAATGCCACCTCCACCAGAAGAAAGTTGTTCCCTCTTAAATCCGTTCTTTTTCAACAACTGCTAATTATATCAAGGATTTTGGTGCTGGCAGCTTGAACATCTTTCTAACACTCATTAATCTCTCATTTGAACAAAGAGAGGGCAGGCCTCAAGTTCAGAGCCGTCCGGCAGGCAGCAGCATCTCGCTAGAATTTAATAGGCTTTTTTGTTTGTATTGCCTTCTGCAAATGGCAGATGATAGGGTTTTCTGTTTATGGCAGGGGTATGGTTTTCTTTTAAAATAAATTGGGTTTTTTGGTTTGGGTTTTTCTTTTTTCTTCTTCTTCTTCTTCTTCTTTTTTAGTAAATTAATCTAAAGAAAGATATTATGTAAATAATGGTATAGGAAGCACCAGAAAATGGCACAGGTGGCAAGATTTGACTCAAGCATCACCTCCTCCGAAAGGCCTTCCCTGACACTCCCCCCTCTTTGGGGCGCCCCACATTCTGGGGCCTGCCTGTGTTGTCATGGTAACCATGTGTTTACACGTCTGCCTCCCCTGCAGACCCTGAGCTCCCTGAGCCAAGTCCGTATCCCCTGAATCTGTCCTGCGCCAGGAGACTCAGCTCTGCCAGGTCTGTGTTGGGGCCTGTGGGGTGAACGCGTCTGATAAACACTCAGGTGCTGAGCTCCGCTTAGCCTGGCCACCCCATCCACACCCTCCCATGGCAAAGACACTAGGTTTCTTCCATCCTTGGACACAGCCCCGTCTGATTGTTCAGCCCCCAGTCTAGAGGCACAACATCACTCAAACCTGAACTTATCTCTTCCTGAAAAGCCCTGGCCTCTCTCCTGAGGCCTGACCCAAGTTGCCCTCTGCCTTCTAGACCCTCCACTGTGACAGTCCCCACTTCCACTCCCCTAAACCTCCCCCTTCCTCCCCAGACTGCACCCGCACCACTGCTCAACCCCAGCCCCACTTCAGTGCCCATCAGGAAGCTCAGAAGCATTGTCTGTCTGTGCCCCCCCTTAGCCTCCTCTTCCAGGGGAGGGAGCTCACCCCTGGGACTCGCACCTCCCCTCCTGCCAACGTCACCCTGCTCAGGTTCTGCTCACTGCCTCCTTGAACCATCGCCCCAGCCTTGGGGAAGCTCTGCCTGTTGGCAGCCTCTCTGCCCTCGAGATCCTCCCTGCACAGTTCAGATGATGCCTCTCCCTCTTCAGCCTACCATGGCTCCCTAGCACTCACAGAGAAGAGCGAGGAGGAGACAACCATTTCTCGAGCCCCTTCCATGAGCTACAAACTGTGCAGATGTTCTCTGCCCAGCACCCTGCGTTATCTTCCTGATAGCCTGTAATCCCTATTTTACAGATGAGGAGACTGAGGCTCAGAGAAGCCAGTTCCTAAAGGAGCTCCATGGAGGAAAGCCAGTCCACATGGAAAGAATCACAGCCAAAAGGGCACAAGGGCATGCGGGTGTTTTGTGGGTCGGGGAAAGTTCAAGTGTGACTAGGACAGAGGTCATGGCCCAGCAGGGGTGAGGCTGGAGGGAGGAGCAAGGAGCTGGCTTTGGACCGCCAGGAAACCAGGGGCCCTCAGGGGCTTTCTATCCAAGAGCATCAGGAGCAGAGGGCATCTTCTGGATGGAGACCAGGCAGCAGGAGGTGAGGGGCCCTGCACCCAGGTAGCAGCCAGACGTGGGTGCCCCGGGGCCCAGGGAAAAGGTCGGCAGAGCTGGGAGGCGCCCATCATGAGTAGCTCAGGGTGCTGGCCACCCTCTCTTCTCCTGATCCCTGGGTTCCGCTGACACATGTTACCCGGATTTATCTGGGTTTCATCTCTCCTAACCCCACCTCCACCCACACACCAAAATGTGAATTCCATGAGGGCAGGGACGACTGTCTATCTTCCCTGCCGAATCCCCAGTGCCTGGCACCACGGGCCAACCAAACATATGAGGAATGAATATTCATTTATTCATGAGTGAATAAATCAATGAATTTGCCCTATTTGTATTTGGGAAGAGAGGAAGGGAAATCTATTTGTGGAGGAAGAAAAAGAGCTCTGTTTAGGGCCTGAGACCCCCTCCCCACTGTCCCCACCCAGCAGTGATCGATGCCCACTGAAGGGGTATTTGAACTGGCCGAGTGGTTTGACTTGTCCTTGTCTGAGGTTCCTTGCTCCCCAGCCGGACCTAGAAGGACCATGCACGCAGCACACACACCTTTGATGACCCAAGAGGCAGCAGGGATGGTGGCAAGAGGACAAGACATACAGGCCTCCCCTCACCCCACAGCTCACCCCTGGCTGAACTCCCTCCTCCCTGACCTGCAGTCATCTGCTCAGCCTCCAGGGGTGTCACTCCCACTGGACAGATCAGAAAGAGCAGGGACCTCTGCCCTTTTGTTTCCTTCTGGGATGGTCAGCCTTCACCGACCCATAGACCTCCCTGCCTCCTCTGATGCTGCTGTCTGACCAGAAGCAGGAAGGGGAGGGCTTGTCTCAGTCTTGGGTCCATGGTCTCCAGAGCCCAGCTCAGTGCCTGACACGTGGTGGGAAGTCAACAAATATTTTCCAGTGAACGAATGCCACCCTGACAAGCTGACTTTCATTGTCGTTTAGAGCAGCTTGGAGTAACGCTTCCCCTGCCAGGTGATAACTACAGCATTTGTAAGAATTATGATCATAGTGATCCCAAAATGAATGTGAGTTCGTGTAGTCACTACAGAAGACAGTATGGAGGTTCCTCAAAAAACTAAAAATAGACTAAATATGTTCCAGCAATCCTACTTCTGGGCATATATCCAGAGAGAACCTTAATTCAAAAAGACACCTGCACCCCAATGTTCATAGCAGTGCTGTTTACAATAGCCAAGACATGGAAGCAACCTAAGTGTCTATGGACAGAGAACTGGATGAAGAAGATCTGGTATATTTATACAGTGGAATACTACTCGGCCATAAAAAAGAATAAAATAATGCTATTTGCAGCAACATGGATGGGCCTGGAGATTATCATATTGAGTGAAGTAAGTCAGACAGAGAAAGACAAGTATCATATGATATCACTTATATGTGGAATAAAAAAAATGATACAGATTCTGTTTACAAACCAAAAACAGACTCATGGACATAGAAAAAGACAAACTATGGTTACCAAAGGGGAAACGGTGGGGAGGGATAAATTAGGGGTTGGGGATTAACAGACACACATTACTATGTATAAAAATAGATCAACAACAAGGACCTACTGTATAGCACAGGGAATTATATTCTATTTCTTATAATAACATATAATGGAAAAGACTCTGAAAAGAAAATATATATTTGTATGTATATGTATAACTGAATCACTTTGCTGTACACCTGAAACTGGCATGGTAATCAATTACACTTCAATAAACTTTTTTTTTTTAAATAGTGACCTCAAAATGATAAACCCTGTGTCATCACACACGGGGGCAGCGCCTTGTCAGGAGTTCATCTGAACTGATAGGAATTCTTTCAGTTATGACATAACCTGCACGCCCACCTGACAAAGGGGAGCCCACAGCCGAGAGGGGCACTGCCAGCCGGGGAGGGGAAGGTTCGGGGAGAGAAAGTAGAACCTTCCAAGGCGGATCCAGGCTCATATCGACCGGAGGAACCTCTGATCCAGGATGTGGCTGGCCTTGGGGTTGGGCTGTGGGGAGATGTGACCTCACCTAGGAGCGGGGGCGAAAGATTGCTCAGTTGGGACATAAAAGCCCAGCATGAAAGCCAAGAGCTCCCAGCATCCCCTGGCTGGCAGTGGGTGTGAGCACTCCCTAAGGCATCTCATTGTTTCCTTTTAAAAACACCAGGCCAAACAATGCTTCCCCATCTTTGTTCCTGGGCCTGTGGACCAGCAGCAGGATGGGAGGGCTGGCTCTGCTGCTCCCACCCCTGGGGCTGAGGAAGACAGAGGCCTGGTGGACAACCCTGCCAGGGCTCTGGCCTGGACTGGCCTCTCAAGTCCCAGAGTCCAGCTCTGCCCGGAACGCATGTCATCATTCAGGGTCTCTTGGCCTCTTGGGCTCCCTAAGGCAGGGCTGGGGTCATGTCCAGCGGCTCTGTGTGCCCACAGCATCCCACCCTCACTGAGAGAGGGAGAGGGAGGAGATTTCAGTCACCTGGCCCCAGGTGGGAGGGAGGGCGCTGGGGAGGGGAGGTGGGGAGACTTGGTGAGTATTGAGTTTAGACCATGACCTTCCCTCTCCTGGACTTGCCTCCTAACCACCCTGCAAGATAGGTGGGGTGGTGGGAGTGAGGGGCTTTCAGGACGGTCCTGCTTGACTGGAGACATCCAGGGGGATGGCAGGCAGCCTTCAGATGGCAGGGTCTGGAGTGCCCATGGGAGAGAGGCTGGACCGAGCCACTCAGAGGGCTGGCTGGTTGCCAAAGGTGGAGAAGGCCATGAGTTGCCATCGGAGGTCCCTGTACCCAGAGGGAGTGGGCAGAAGCCTTGCAGAGAAAGGGAAAGAGAGATATCAACAGAGAGGTGGCCCCAGCCGAGGAGGAAGAATGATGGGGAGTGAGGGGCAAAGATGAGCACAGACTTCCTCAGCAGCCTGGCTTCTGGAGGCTCTCAGTTCTTCCAGCCCAGACTGCATGTCAGCACCATAACCCTCCTTTTCCTCTAGGAACTGGCTGCATCTCTGTCCTCACAGCCACAGCGGCCCTGCCAGCATGCACCCACCCCATCCCTGGCCATATTGATTTACTCTGCATTCAGGGGACCTGTGGCCCCAACAGACGGGCCTCCTGCCTCCTGCCTCCTGCCTCCCACACAGAATCTGTCCCTCAGCCAGCTGCTGGGAGGCATTCAGGGGGAAGGATGCCTGCTTCCCATCCCAGCCCTGGCTTTCGTGATTCTCCTTGTTAATAACACTCGGCGATTCGAAAATCAGGTTCAGGCCCAGAACTCACATCACCCTCAGAGCAGTGGCTACTGCAGTAGATACCTGTGCTGGAGTCTGCAAGCTTCGTGGGGCTGAGGATCTTGTTTTCAACGGCTTCCCAGGGCCTACTGCATAGTCAGTGCTTGACAAATAATTGTGGAAATGAATGGAGGAAGGAAGGACAGAAGGAAGGAAGGAAAGAGCGAAAGAGAGAGCGAAAGAAAGAAAGAAAGAAAGAAAGAAAGAAAGAAAGAAAGAAAGAAAGAAAGAAAGAAAGAAAGAAAGGCAGGCTCCTGCAGACAAGGAGCCACAAACCAGCCCAGCAGAAGTCCCTGCAGGCAGCTGCCACAGAGAGCGAAGTGCAGGAGGGACGCAGGGCACCCAGGGGCTCCAGAGAGTGCAACCCCCTCCCCTGGGTGGTGATTAGTGCCGCCTTTGTACAGAAAGAAACTCATGGACGATAACTCAGCTACCAAATGAATAAGTAAATCCTGTGTGCCTCACAAACTGGAGAGCACTCTCAGGGAGGAAGTATTGAATTGCCTGGCATCTGGGGAGTCGCTGCTCAGGTAACCTTCCTCAGAGCCTTCTTCGGGCCAGCCGCAGCAAGTGTAAAGATTAAATCAGTGAAAGAGCTGCCCAGGTTTGGTGCCTGTGAGCGACACCCCTGGGGTCAGGCAGGGTTTACAGCACCCTCATCCCCCGACCCCCACCCCTTCGCCAGAGCCTTCATGAGGCAAGGGGAAGGCTTTGCCCCACCCCATAGCCCCTGGCCCTCCCCTAAGGTCACCTGACTGCAGTGAGCAGTTCCCAGACACTGGGACAGCTTCCAGCCTGGGACCTGCCCCGTAAGTGCTCAGCGCCAATCCCCTGTGCGGCCGGGGCTCTCACCGGTGGCCACAGGGCCGTCATCCAACCAGCCTCAGGACCCAGAGAGGAGGTCTTTCCCCAAGCTCACCTCTATCTCTCCTGACCCCGTCAGAGCAGAGGCAGGAGGACAAGAATCCCTTCCATTTTCACATCCCAAGGAGCATCCTTGCAGGTAAATTCCCGGTCTAGGACCCACCCATTCATCACGGCAGAACTGCCAGGTCAGCAGCCTGGATCAGCATCCCCATTTGACAGTTGGGGAAACTGAGGCCGAAGTTATCAGAAGGCCAATGTCAGAGCTGAAAGCAGAGCTCAGAGCTCTGGCCCCCATGACAACCATCCCCCAGCCATCCCTGACTCCCTGGGCAAGAAGCAGAAGTGGCAGCTGGATAGGATGGTCCGTAGCCTAGCTGAGCCCTGTTCTCTGTGCTGTCCCCATGATGGGCAGAGCCTCTCCAGAGAATGCTAGAACAAAGCCCAGGAAAGAGGGGCTCCCAATGAGGTCTTGGGGGTCAAGTTTGTGTCGGCCCAGGCACCAAGTGGCAGAATGAATCTGTGCTGGTCACTTCACGTTTGAGTCCACCCTCTGGAGAACACACGTGCCCACCTTCACGCACACACAAATACTCGCAGTGGTGTGCACATGCAGCCCCACCCCCCACCAGCGCTCCTCAAGTGCCCCGCGCGTGTGCATCTGAGCGAGGGAGCGAGTGGGTGGGTGCCTGAGTCCCTGGAGCTCACTCAGAGCCCCCCACTCTTGGCTTGGCATCAGCTGCAGCCTTATGCACAGGCAGCTGCCTCTGGAGAATGATTTGAAGGCTCCCAGGAGCAGCCCACCCCTCAGGAACAACCCTCCCACCTTCCCAAGCCCCTGCTGAGATCGAGACAGGAGGGGACCCCAGCAACAGCCCCACGGTGGGCCAGGCGCTTTGCTAAGTGATTTACACACACCTTCCATTGCATCCACATGACATCCCTGCGAGAGAGGCATTGATTCATAGCTCACCAGGCTCTTGGTTGCGATGAGAAACACCCAGGCTCAGGAATGTGGAGGGAGAGGCTCAGGTCCCAAATGGGACATGGCGGAGCCAGCATCTAATCCCAGGTGTCCTGGGTCTTCCACATCAGACTAAGAGGAGAGCCTGCGGGCCAGGCCGGGGTTAGCATAGAGGTCCCAGGAGGACCCCCAAGGGAGAAGGGGGGAGGAGTCCCCGTTAGGGACTGGGAATGGCCACCCTGAAGGAAGCTTCTAGATTTTCAACTCAGCTGAGGCAGTCTAGAAGCCGTTATAAAGCATGAAAACCTAGCGGTAGTCAGAGCTGTGCTGTCACCAGAGGTGTGCACACACACACACACACAAGCATGGGCACACGCACACGTGCCTGTGGCCAGAACGACTCCATGAAGATGGAGACTTCTGCAGGCTGGGGGTGGAGGGAAGGTTCCGGTGCACAAACCCAGGAGATGCCCGTGGATGGAGACTGATGCCCGGACAGGCACCCCACACCCTACTCCTCAACCTCCCCAGACAGCTGCTGTCCATTTAGCAAACTCTCGAGGGGCCCTTATCTCAAGCTGGACCCTGCACTGGCTCATAGCTATGTCAGCTCATTATCCTAATTGCTTTTCGCTTCACCCTTTTCCGAGGCGGTTAAACAACATCCTGAGATGACACAGAGATGGAATCAGAACCTGGGTCTATCTGACTCCATTATTTTGGGATCTCAAGGTTTGGGGAGGTTTCATATGGACACTGAAGGAGGGGGTGAGACACTCTGAAGCCCAAGTTACATCCCAAAAAGAAAGCAGGGAGGGCACATGGAGGCCGTGGACAGCCAGGGGCACCTCTTTAGAAAGGATGTTCTAACCAAGGCAGGTTCCAGAGAAGTGCAAGGCCCATGGATGGGTCCCCTAGAGGGTCTGGTGTCCTTTTCAGCCCAGGATCTGTCATCAGGGGAAGGCTGATACCAGCAGTCAGGGCCATTGAGCCGCTGGGGCTGGGACTCTTGTATTTATGGTAGGGGTGGGGGTGACACTGGATCAGAGGTCACACACCTGAGGACCTAAAGGCTGAATTTGACCCTCAGGTATCTTTTCTTTAGCCAATGCTGTGGTCCACAAATGACATTTCAAAAATCAAACTAGTTACCAACATTTAAGAATCAGGAGATGGTTGAAAATCTAGCAATCCTACAAGGCATGAACCTGTTGCAGCTGAATAACAGCTGTCTGCTATAGAGAGGTTTACACCACTGGCCACAATCCCCACCACTCCCTATTGCCCACATCTGGCTTCTGTGCTCATCTCGCCAGTTCCAGTGGGCCTCTGATTTTGCCAGTCCTTGAAGATCACGTGCCTTCCAGCTCTCTGATGCCAGGTTCTCAAGCAAGCAGACCTATTTCCAACACTTACCCAATGCACCTGGTCCTGTAGTAGGCTCCGAGGTGTAGAAGACATACAGAGGGGTGTGACCATGTGTGCAAGTGACTTTCCCTCACGTGGGCAAACTGAGAAAATCAAACTAAATGAGAAAGTCCATCTCAGCACTAAGATTCTGGGAGTCTATGAATAGATGAAAGGCAGAAAAGAACAACAAAAGAAGGGGGAAAGAAGAAAAGCAGAGCTGGGAGGAAGATGTAGCCTGGAGCCTTGGTGCTGAGAGGAAAGGGACAAATCTGGCTGCCTTTTTTGGCATTTCACTGTATCTTTGATGGTCCAAGTGGGTGGATATGAGTGCATCGTTTAGCTACTGTTGTATAACAAACCACCCCAAAATGTAGAGGCTTAAGACGATAACCACCTATTTAGCCTAAGATTGTGCAGGTCAGTAGGCTGGGCTGGGCTTAGCTGGGATGCTTTCTGGTTTCTGCAGGCTGTAGGCTGGCCTTGGCTGTGCTGTTAGGCATTAGTGATGGGTCAGCTGGGGGTTGGCTGGTCTAGTATGGTGTCTCTCCCATGTCTGCGGTTGGCTGGTGGTCAGCTAGGGCAGGGATGGGGACTGAGCCATGTGTCTCTCATCCTCCAGCAGAGCCGCTGGTCAGGGTTCCAGGAAAGTGAACAGAAGATTGCAACACCTCTTGAGACCTAGGCTCACAGCTGTTTCATAGTCACTCTACCACATTCTGTTGCCCAAAGCAAGTCACAGGGCCCAGCCAGATTCAAAGGGTGAGGAAACCGACTCTATCTCCATCGCATCATGTAGAAATGTGTGGATGATACAGTCGTTTTCATAATCCGACTACTGCAAACAGAAAACACAAGTAAGTGACTTAAACAAGATAGAGATTTCTTTTTCTCTCATGTAATGAAGTCCCAGGGCAGCTCCTCAAAGACCTCGGGGACTCAGACTTCTTCCATCTTTCTGCTGTGTCACCTCAACGTAGCTTCTACCCTTAAGGTTGCCTTGTGTTCCAAAATGGCTGTTGGAGCTCCAGCCACTAGGTCTTCATTCCAGGCAAGAAGCAGAAAGAATTGGGGTGGAGAAAAAAGGCAATACACTACAGAGTATACCTTCTAGCTTAGTAGTCCCACCCAACAAATCTATTTGTTTCCTTAGTCAACACTAGCTTGTAAAGGAGGACAGGAAATGTGGTCCTTGAGTTGGGAACTTGACCACCTGGAATAAAATCAGGTTTCTGTTTAAAATGAAGATATGGAGAATGAATACTGGGTATGAAACTAGCAGCATCTGCAAAAGGAAGAGTGTGGGGTGGGGGGTGTTCTAAAAGGAGTTAGGGCCACCAACCTCCCCTTCTTGGCATTTTAACTAAAGACCTAAAGAATATCTAGAGAGCAGTAAATCACTTTTTTCCTATTATTTTATTTGGGAAATTATATTACTCATACAAAAGTGTGTACTAAATGCATATGTGCATTTATTAAAGAAAATAAATATCCATGTACCCAAAGGATAGGAAAAAATGATCCATCACCACCCCATCAACAGAGCCTATAGACAAAGGATCTGTCCTCAGATCACCTCTCCCGCAGACGGGTCCCCCCAGCAGAGCAAGTCTCCCCGCGGCATCCCCTCTCTCCAGCTGGGAAGATTGGGCAGAGACCCCAGCGCTGAGCAGGGACTGACTCATACCCGGATAGCGCCTGCGGCAAGTCCCGGTGGCGCTGCCACGCCGTAGGGGGGCAACTCCTCTCTGCACCCCCCAACCCCTGGAACTGGGCTGGATTCAGCTGCATCCTCCTCTCTCTCACAAGCCTCACTGGCTCCAGATGGACTCTCCAAGGACCCGAAAGAGAACAAAACACATCAGGAAAGGCTGACCTCAGAAGGAGGCGATAAAACATAAGATGCAGACAAGGCCCCTCAGGTCTGGCCCAGACACACAGGCCCCATGATGACTTCTCGCCGAAGGGTGATGTGCCCTGACCCCTGTTTAGCCATCATCCTCAGCCAAGGCGCTGGACCCAGACCAGGAAACAGAATGGCCTCAGTACCACAGCCTCAGCGTCAGAATCTGGGCAAACCGACCAGAGTCAAAGCCAACTTGCAGCCGCCTGAGGGTATTGTTCCCCCAGCCCAAGGAAAAGGAAGCCAGACTTGCTCCATTTCTCATCAAGTGCGTACTGACCAGACACCCATTGGAGCCCACTTCCCCTGCCAGCCTCATGTGGCCCCCTCTGGGTCTCAGCACTCTTAGCTGACATCAGGAAGAAGGGATCTGAGCCAACAAGGGCCACCAAGAGGCCTGGGGCACGAGCCCCATCCATGTAGAATAAACACTCTATCTCAGGATCTCCAGAGGCGCCCGGACATGGACGAGTGAGCCAAGCAAGGGCCTCAAAGCTCTTCCATTGTGTATGTTCCTCATATTTGTCTCCTGCAACGTATTTCATTTGAAGAAAGTGTTCCTAGCTATGAATGAGTGAATAAGTGAATGAATGAATGCATGCCTGCTTGACAGCCACGGACTAGAAGACCACTTATCTATCCCACAAGCACGTAGGTGACTGTGTGAACAAGGCCCTGTGCAGGGCAAATGCACAGGAGGTAAGACCCAGCCTCACCCACCATCCCTGGCCAAACAGTTCAGTGCGGGTGGGGAAGACAGGTCCATTAGAAATTAAAAGGTAACTCACTAACAGACCCTGCGCCCATTCCTCGCTCGCCCTTGTTGTCCCCTCCTCCCGGTCACCAGTGCCTGACTTCGTGCTCACATTCCACCTCTCCTCCCCCAGCTACTCCTGCGTTCCTTCCTCTTGCAACCATGCGGTCTGATAGGGGCTAAAACAGAAGGATTGCATTTCTGCCTGGAGGAGACGTTCAGGCAGAGTTTTAAAAGACGTGCATGAATTTGCTGGTAGAATAAGGAAGGAAGAACATTCCAGGTAAAGGGAACAGCATGAGGAAGAGCATAAAAATTTAAAAAGCAGAAACTCCTTCAGGGTGGCGGGAAGGGGACGGGCTTCAGAAGAGCGGTAGCAGCGGGCACTGAGTATTACCGTGAGTCAAGGTTCTAAGTGATGAAGCTCATTTAATCCTCACAGTGACCTCTGAGGACATACACATTTGATCCCCATTTAAGGATAATATCAGCTTTATCCCCATGCGGAGACTGAAGCAAAGAAAGGGTAAGTAACTTACCCAAGGTCACACAGCTGTTAAGTGTCAGAGCTGGCCAGTCAAGCCCCTGGCCCCAGAGTCCAGAATCTTAAAACTGCTCTGAATCCTGACTCTCACGTCACCTAGGGCAAGTCACTGAATCCCACTCAGGCTCTGTCTTCTCAACTGTGAAACAGAGATTATAAAATCCTAATGGCCAGCCAGAGACCTGAGCACCAGGGCTTTCTATCTTTCATTTGTGCTTATCTGGAGTCTCCTGTCCTTTCTCACTGAAGGAGGAAGTCTCAGGAAATGGATGGGTACCCAGGTCCACAGGCCTGATTCTGCACCCCAACTGGACCACTTTCTTCCTAAGTGGCTTTGGGCAAGTATTTTAATTCTCAGAACCTCAGTTTAACTCTTATGTAAAATGGAACTAGTGACACCCGCTTTACAGGGTAACAAGCCAGGGATCTGACTCCTGTTCCAGCCACAGGGTGGGGAGGGGCTGGGAGTTCAGGAGCAGAGACTCTGCCCCGGGGCGTTTGGGGGTGGGGGTGGGGTGAAGCCACTGGAGCGTGCACCCCTGCTAGGAGAGCATGCAGCTAAAGCCTTGAAAATCCCCCAGGGGCCCAGGAAGCAGAGGCTGAGGAGGCACGAGGGATGCAGAGCACAGCAGGTCAGGGAGCGCAGACGCCAGGAGCCAGCGTCAGCCAAGGAGGCAGGCGGGCGGGCGGGGTCAGCCCCGTCAAATGCCATGGAGAGGGCAACCGCGATAAGATCCCCGAAGTGCCTGTCAGATCTGGCAATTAGGAGGTCATCAGTGACCTTGGCAGTGGCCGTGGGGGCAGTGGGAGGGTAGGAGGCAGGCGCGAAGGGAGTGGAAGCTGGCAAGGCGGGAATGGCTCTCCCACAGAGGAGATAACTAGTAACACCAAACAGCAGCGATAAGGCAGCGGGTGGCTGGCGGGGGCGGGGGTACGGGGTGGGGCGGGCATCGGGTTCTCAGGCACGCAGGCCCAGCCTGGGTGGCGAGGCCCCACCCCCACCCCAGTGAAGACTTTGCCGGTCCTGCAAAGACAGGGCGGGCACTTCCAAGGACACAGGTTTTGCTTTTCAAGTCACCAGGGAGTGACTTCAGAGCACTGGTCCTCCAGGACCTGAGGCAGGTCTGGCTCTAATTGTGATGTCATAAGTTACTATGGGCACTTGGGGAGATAGATGGGGGCATGCATCCCAGATGGATGCGTGGATGGAAGGATGGATGGAATCCTAATGATTCATGAAAAATGAACTATTTCAAAACTAGCTAGTAGCAATTTAATAACTACTGTAAAGCAGATTCCCCTGTATTCTACTGTTGGTGAGGTGATGGGGAGCCGGCTAGCTCTCCGGTCCCATCCCTCCCACCCGATTATTTGGATGGATGGACAGGGGGGTGGATGAGTGGGTAGATGATGGATGGATGGATGGATGAATGGATGAATGACGAATAGATGAGTAGATGAGTAGGTAAGTGGATGGGTGGATGGATGGATGGATGGATGAGTGGGTCACTGGATGAATAAGTGAATGGATGGATGGGTTGGAGGGTGGATGGTTAGACGGATGGTTGGATGGATGAAACACTATTGGGATATACGTTTTGGGTGCAGTAAGTGACCACAAAAATATTTTGAAACAAACCAGAAACACAATGTTTTCCGATAAATAGAGAAAGTCGCTTAAAATCCTCCAGGCTTTTCCTCTAATTTGACCATCATGATCTTGGTTACAAAATTCAAGTACTTCTTCCAATTGCAATCTAAGAATGGAACAATAGTTCTCCTTTACCCTCACTCCTACCCTCCTCAATTTTACTTGTATTACTTCCAGGCCCTTGACTTGAAATAACAGAGCAGTTAGAATTGTCTACACAATGTTGGTCTGATTTAGAATGAGTGGAGAGTAAAGAAATTACTTTTTGCATCTGTGAGATGGGTGTGACAGTAGCTACCCACCCCAGAGTGTGGCGGTCTATTAACCCCCCGGGGAGTTCTAGCACAGGGCCCAGAATACAGTAGTTGCTCAATGAACATTGGGTTTTATTCTTTTTAGTTGAAATCATCGCACATTTTAGGGAGTCCTAGCCAAGTGGTTTTTCTAGGGCTAGCATCTTGACAGGCATTCTGAGAACGACCCAGAACAACCACCATAACATCAGCCTCACCCAGGCCCCCAGCAAGCCCCCTGATTCTCACGACTCAGGAAAAGAGAAGTCACTCATCCTCTGAAACCAGAGAGCCACCTCCTGCCCTGGCCCGCAGCACAGCGAAGCAACCCTGGAGCCAGAAGGACTGAATCCAGTGCTGGCTCTGCCCCTTACCCAGCTGTGTGACTTTAGGTCAGTGACTTAACATCTCTGAGCACCACTCCTCTTATTTGGAAACAGGGACAATAACAGCTCCTGGGTGTGAGGATGGTTGTGATGATCACACAAAAAATAAATGTAAAGCATTTAGCCCTGCACCCATGCAGTGAGCATTCAGTAACTAGTAAGACAGTGATAATAATTTTTACTTTTCTAAAATAATAATTCTCCCCAGGTAGATCACTCTCACTTGTACAAATGAATTGGCCTTCACAGTCATGGTGAGACAGGGCAGGGGCTTTCAACAAGTTTATGGCCATAAGGAAATGGACTGATCAGAAAGGGTAAGAGACTGGCTTGAGGTCACACAGCAAAATAGCAGACATTAGGAAGATGCCCCCAACTCCTGCTCAGGCACCTTCCCAGGGCCCCTGCTGAAACCTAGCAAGACACCCTTTACAACTACCCAGGACCAGGCCCTGCTCATCTTTGTCCTATCTTCCCCTCCCCCTTCTCCAGGCAAACATGATTTCATTCAGCCCCAAACGTGTGAGAAGCTTGGGCTGATGCATAATTCATGACGCTGATTTGCATTCCCTCCACCAGGCCTCCAGCCTCCTCCCCCACCGCCCCCAGCCCAGCCCAACCGCTCCTCCCAGATCGAGCATCTGCGTTCCCAGTGACATTTTTTCTAGCAGCAGTGGTTCTGGAAGCCTCAGCCCAGAGCTGGAAATGCTTCACGAATCTCAAGGTGGTCCCTTTCCCTGCAGACCTCGTCAAAGCGAGTGGGGGGCCTGCCCTTGGGGACCGTGGGTCAGGCCTCCTTCTGGAACTCCTGGCATCCCTGTATTTCTGCGCACGTGCGAGGCTCTAATCGTTGTGCCCCGGTAGAAGGCATACTCACTCTCCATTTTGGTCCAGACCCCACGGTGCCACGTTAGCTTTGCTGATCATTGTCAGAGCTTGTTTCCAGATGAGAAGATGGGTCTGGTTCGGTCCAACTCCATACTCCCTCCGTGGCCAGGCCTTGTGGCTCCCCAGTCCCTGCAGACGATTTGGCAAAGGCTGGGGGAGGATGAGGCCTTGACTCTGTGGCTTCCTCTCCTGGCCGGAGTGAGCCATCCCGGCCCCGGCCTTTCCCCGACCTGGGGGATTGGAGGACGGAGGGGAGACTGACTGGTGGGAGACCCAGCAGGCCCAACACAGAGACCTGCGAGGCCAGACTCCTCGTGAGGAAGCCTGGCAACCCCTAGAGACCAAGCCCGAGGCCCCCAGAGTGGACAGACAATAGGATACGGACATCAAGGAGACCGATAAGGGCCTACACCAGCTGGCCGCTCAACAAGTGCCCTGGTGTGGCTGGTTGTGGGACGGCCAGCTCGCCCAGTGCGAGGGAGGATTCGCTGAGGATACAGTCCTGTTGGCCCAGCCTCTCCTCCTTGCTTTGGCACACGGCCGGCTCTCAGACTGAAACATTGCCACCATGTGCTGAGTGCCCAGGATGGGGTGGGCGTCCTTCGGGGCAGCAGTCCTCAAGGCCTAGCCCCACTTTGCACGTGAAACAGACCAGCACAGAGAGATAGGTGATGTAGTCAGTCCAAAGTCTGCAACCGGGAGATGACAGCCTAGATTTGAACCCAGGTCAGCGGGAGCCTGCAGCCTTGCCCCGCCCTGATGCCTCAAGGAAAGGAGAAGGCATGGATCCAGGTCCTAGCAGAGAATCCCTCCCACCACCCCTGCCATGGCCACGCTCCGGTCCAGACCCAGCTGCTTGGCGGGGAGTGCGGAGAGGGGAGAGAGAGTTCACTCCAAACCACAGCCGGGCCTTATCAGTCCATAGACGTGATGAGGTCAGTGTGCGGTTCCTCACCCCTCACCTCAACCCTGCCCTGCAGGGCCCCTCTGTTGTGTCTTCCAGGGCAGAGTAGACTCCGCTGGCTATCTTGTCATCTTCCGGTCAGGGCTGGGGAGGGGCTGGGGAAGGATCCGGGGGAGTCAGCTTCTGCCTTCTGGCCGCCTGGCCACGAGAGATGAGAAGGAGCCCCGAGGTTCGCCCGAGAGGCCCTGGGAACTCAGTGCCCTCTCCAGAGACAGGCCTGCCTCTGGGAGTCCCAGGCCAAGCACACGATACAGACTGGCACTGCTCTAGGCTCTATATTCAAGAGCTAATGATAAGGCTTATTTTTCAGATGGGGAAACTGAAGTCGAGAGATTCAGTTTCATGCTGGGGAGTTTTGCAGATTCTTGGTAGATGGAGTAGGGGCACGTTACCCAGATGAAGCCTGAAGGCCAGTTGGTCCATGCATCACCACAGCCTGCTGAGAGGAGAGGGAGACCTGGGCTCAGCCCTTTTAGACTAATGTGGACACTGAGCCCAGAGTTTATTCACCTGCCGAGGGCTGCACAATGGGACCAGCAGAGTGAGGTTCAAACCAAATCTCTCAGGCCTCTGGGCTGAATGCTCCACCACACCCCACTGCCTTGCTGAGTCACGAACACCTGTTTCATCCATCTTGTGAGGAGACAGAACCTGGTCTAGAGGCCTTCCTTCCCTTGGTGCTAATGGGACCAGTTACCTCTCTCTGCAAGCTCCAAGAAGGGGGTGTCCCAGCACATGCTGTACATCTCCTGACTATCGACTGTTTTCCTTCATTACCTCACTGAATCCTCAGAGACATTGTGTGGAAGTTGCTCTCGTCCCCGTTCTACAGATGGGAAAACTGAGGCCAGTGAAGTCATTTGCCCTTGGTCGCAATGTTAGGTGAATGGTAGAGCTGGACCTTCAAGCCCTGGTTAGCTCACAAGCCATGACTTTGGCCGTGCCATCACAGCCCGCTGAGCTTCAGGGTGTCCTAGAGGCTCAAGCTGTGAACCCAGAGCCCAATGGCTGGGTGTAGACTCCGGCTCTGATGCCGCCAGATGCGTGACCTGCCAAGTTCCAGTGTGATCGTCTATGAAGTGAGGGGAACGACCATGACAGTCTCACAGGTTGTTATGAGACAACGAATGTAAGGTGTTTGGGACCAGACAGCACCCAGAAAATACTCGATGCACAGCCGCTCCTGCTGTTACTATTACTATTACTGGAAAAAGAGACTGAATGGAGCTTTGGAAATAAGAAACCTCATAGCCCAGTGGTTCTCAAATCTTAGCTGCTCACTGTCTCTAGGGAGGTTGCGGGGTGTGGGAACTGCATTTATGAAAGCTCCCAGTTGGGTGGGGCTGCTGGTCTGGGGTCCACACTTTAAGGACCACAGTGCACAGTGCAGAACTTGAAATTCACAAAATTCACGCAAAGCCCCATTGGCAAGAATGAAACACTGGCTGCAGGGCTCAGGGGAGACAACTGTGGGTAGATCCTTACAGGCCCAGAGGCAGAAGGGCATCATTAAGTCCGTAATTGTTCCCTGAACTGTTGTGCTCGAATAATTGTGTTAATTGTTGAGCATTTACTAGACTTATCTCTCTGGACTGTAATTGTCCCCTGTCCCCAGTTGTTGGCTGGAGTGGCACCAGGTGCCTCTCTGGGGTAGAAGTTGCTCTTGGGCCAGGACCTTGGGTTGGGGGAGTCAAATCAGGTCTCTCCGAATCTCCCTTCCCAAGGCACAGCCAGGCACACAAGTAGCTAACTAAATGTAATTGTTCCTCTAATAAAGTCCCTCTCTTTGCCAGCTGATTCTCTACCAGAGCCTCTTATCAACTGGGAGATGCAGAACATCTCCAAAGGAAGCACCCAAGGCTCAGAGAGGCCAAGCAACTTACTCAAGAACACACAGCCAAAAAAGGACCAGCATCGTCCCAACCCCATAGGGCGCCCTGTTCATCCTCAGGATCTCAGCTCAAGTGTACTACTTGGGGCCCCCCTGCCCCCTAAAGCCAGCTCTGAGGTCCCCAGCGTACACTTCCTTTCTCCTTCATGGCGCTGACCACAACTGCAATTAAACCTCTCTGTCTCTATTTGACAGTTTGCTTCTGGCTCTCCTGCTGGAGTGCCAGCTCTGTGAAGGCAGGGACTGTGTCTCTTGCTCTTCACCGAGTCCCCAGAGCCTGGCACAGTGCCTGGCACTGAGTATTTGTTTCATGAATAAATTACTGAGCCCGGTGCTGCCGCAGAGCTGCCCTGGGCTCAGGCAGCATGCTCCCTGGGAAGCGGGGCTCCTGGGCTCCTGCACCCACCATGAGCACATTTTCAGGGGGTCCTGGGAGCCTGAGGGAGCGATCTCTCATTCTGCGGGACTTCTTGACCCGTCCAGGCCCGAGGCGCTCAGTGCACGGCAGGTCCCCAGAGCCCAGAGCCCACAGCCTGCTCGGAACCAGCTCTCATTCCTGGGTCCCTGCTTCCACCTCAGGCGGCCGCAGGGCACTGAAAGGTGTGAGCGGGACCACACAGCGCCTGCCCTGTACTCTGCCGTGGGTTTCTGTGGGTTTCAAAGCTCTTTACCTCACAACAACAGGAGGATGTCACACCCCCTAAAACTGAAGTTCTGCCAAACTCGCTTTCCACATCTATGAAATGGGACCATGACCCACAACTTAACCGGTCTTATGGGGCTCTGGGGCCCTAGGTGATAATACACATGAGACTCCTAGGGTGACCAGATATCCCAGTTTGCCCAGGTCTGAGGGGTCCCTCAGGGTGCAGGACTTTTGGTACTAAACCTGGGACTGCCCCAGTCAAAAAGGGACAGTCAGTCACCGTCCATGACAAGCACTGGACACGTATGTTTTAGCTCTACGGGCTGAAGGGGAGAGGTTAAATGGTCCGCCCCTAAGATTGCCCAGCAAGTCAAGAGTGAAATTGGCTAGGACCCGAATCGTCTTCCCTGCCTTCTGGGTCGGCTCACCTGCCAGCTTCTCCCGACACCTGTTCCCTGTGGCGCCAGCAGAGGATCTGCACGTGGCTGGGAGTGGGGGGCTCGCCAGGTAGAGAGAGCCCTGCAGGGGGTGTTGTGCACACAGGTGGCACTGGGCGGGCTGTCCCTCTACCCGGCTCACTGCCTCACCTGCCCTTCTCCTTAAAGCATTTTCCTCTGACAAACATAGTCAAGTTCAAAACAAACATCACTGTTAAACCCAGCTGCCAGCCAGGGGAGCAACCAGGGTGCAACAGGATGGCAGAAGAAATTGCTGGATGCCGCAGGGCATGGCCCCCCAAAAGCCAGGCCAGCCAGCTTGGCCAAATGGACAGGCCAGGGCACCAGATGGAGATGCAGCTGCGAGGGCTCAGGTTTCCCAGGGTTTACACTCCTCGGGCCCGGGTTTAAACCCAGGCTCTGCCACTCCCTGGGCAAGTAGCTTAAACTCTCTGAACCTGTTTCTTTATCTGCTCTTCTTTCATGAATAGCCTTCCTGCTGCCTGGCCCTGGGCTGGAGACTGGCTATAGAGCAAGTCACTTGATCCTCAGTGCAGCCATGCAAGGAAGCTGCCGAGAAGTGAAGCAGCCAGGCTGAGGCCACTCAGCTGGTAAATCAGCCAAGGCGCAGAGGACAGGAGCTGGCACCGGGGCTGTGTGCAGAGCCATAAAAGCACATGTTTCGCCTGTGGGCCGAGCAGGAAGATCACCAAACACGGGTTTCTTTCCTTCCGCCTTTTTATTTCTTAAACATCAGTACTGAGGATGCATTAGCGTATAGCAAATGCTCAGTAAAGGTTTCTGGAATGAACGAATGGCTACTTCCTCCTTTGAGTGTCTGTTGTGAATGTGGACACCCCGCACAGCAGGTGCTTTCTGTGGACACCGTGTGGGCGCCTGGTTCTCCCAGCCTTGGTGTCTAAGTGTCCACATGCATCCCTGGCAGCTTCTCAGGGAGACTTCTACTTCAGGGATGGACGTAGACCTACCAGAGGACAGCTCCACCGATGGGCTGACGGTACTGGAGACCGGAGGGCGTCAGCCCTAACCAGCTCTTGCTCTCGCCCTGTGGCCCCATGCCCAGTGGTGCACACGAGGTCAGTGGTGGGCTCCCGACTTCCCTGCCCACCCAGGAGCTGGGCCTGGCCTCTGCTCTGAATCACTGGCCTTCGTCCTGGTGTGCATCCCCCTACCCCAAGCCCCACCCCAGTTTTGCCTCATTGTTGTGTCTGAATTAGGCAGGGCAGCCGCCAGCCCAGCCTCCCTTCTCTCTTTACAAACCAACTCGTGGGTGAAGTTCAACAAACCAGTGACCTTCCTAGGGCAGAAGCCATCCCCGCGGCAGATTTGGGAGGCTGCCTGAGGCAGGCACATCTTTTGAGGCCCCTTGAAGTGGATCCATCTGCGCGCAGCCTGCAGTAGGACCCGCAGCCACACTGCCGAGCCTGGGACCCACAGGAATTCACTGAAAAGGTGAAGAAACCAGAGTCTCGGCCGCCAGCACACAGCCCTGGGCCTCATTCTCTGGGTCTAGACCAGAAATCAGCCTTGGGCCCCAAGGGCTGGCCCAGCTCCTCCTAGCTTCATGGCTCCAGGTTGGGAGGAGAAGAAAGCCCCCAGGCCACAGAGTTGGCGCTGGGGGTGCCGAAAGCCAAGAAGTCAGAGTAACCTGCCCTCTTTGGGGCTGCAGAGGCCAGTCCTCTCCCAGAATTACCCACCCTCCCTCCCACACAAGCCCTCCAACACCCCCACCCCGCCTTCTGCAGCCCACCTACCCTCACCTCTGCCCACCTCAGGCTGCTTTCTCTGTGCCCCACCACAGCTGAAAATCTCAGATTTCTGTTGTTTTCCAGATTAAGTCTGGAATCTACAACTGAGGACAGCTGTGTGTCCCTGGGCAAGTCACCTAACCTCTCTGAGCCTTGATTTCCTTAATCATAACTGGTGGTAAAGGTCTCTGCTGCTCAGGGTGGGGGAGACCATGTGTGTTAAAGGGCCACTGTGGTCTTCTGCCCTTCCCTCCCTCTCCTCTTGGCCGAGTATTAAAGGCCAACATCACTGCCTAGCATCGCCTTGAAGTAATGTGGCACTTGGGTCACACCAGGCCCAAACACTCCCCATGTTGGGGCCCCCTCCCTGACCAAGGGTTCCACAGTCATGATGAAAATGATCGTTCGTTGCCTGCCTACCATGAATCAGGCATTTTACAAATACCAACTGGCTTAATCCACACAGCTCTGCTTGTAAGTACTCACTAGCCCATTTTACAGACAAGAAAACTAAGGCTTGGAGAGCTTGGCTAAGTGGCCAAGGGCCCCTAGCTAGATACAGCAGGGTCAGAGGCAAACCCAGGCCTGTGTGGTTCTGAGGTTTTCTGCACAGCGTGGCAACGAGGAAGAAACGGCTGAAGGAAGCCGCCAGCGCACAGCACGGCGTCCCATCGCTCTCCCCAACAGGACCACCCTTGGGTGCCCCAGACAGTGGAGCCCCAACAGGGACAAAAGAACAGGCTCTGGTCTGGTCTGAGGCTCCTCGATTCTTGAGACTTTTGTCATGGGGCCTCCTTCATTCTGCCTCTAAGTGGAGTGAGGCCAGACTAACCCTAACCCTCTAAGCCACGTGAGAGTAAAGAGAGGTGAGGCCCGAAAGGAGAGCCCAGGATGCAGGCAGATCGCACACAGGCCTGGTTGGATGGGAGCCCCCGGAGGCTGAGTGCTGTGACTTCATTCATCATTTTACAACTTCCCTCTGTTCACTGGGAGGAGAACTGGCTGGAGGGGACCAGAAAACCAGAGACCCCAGTGAGGAGGCCCAGGGGACAGACGACAGTGGTCTGTAATGAGGTACTGGCTGGAGGTGGGGGTGGCGGGCAGGCAGCAGATCAGCACAGACATGGTGGGTGTCAGGGGGAGAAATCACGGGCCTGGCTGGTGGGCTGGGTGTGGGGCAGGTGGCCAAGGGAGTCGAGGGGTGGCCCGGATTTCTGGCGCAAGTGATGGGGTTGGGGGCAGGGGAGTATTTACTGAGAAGACTGGCGGGGTGAAGGGTTCAGGAGAAATGTGTTTGGTTCCTGCTGAGTTTGGGGTGCTTGGGAGACACCCCGGAGGAGGTGTCGAATCACAGCTGGGGAGGGGCGGGGCTGTAAGTCCTGGTGGCGCTCACCTCCCTGTGCCTGTAAAGCGAGGACAGGACTGGGGCCCACACCCTGCCTGGAGGAGGCTGGAGCCACAAGGGAGTGAGGTGATGCCAGATGTGGGCAAAGAAGCAGCCACTGGACCTGGGTGCCTTGCAGTGGGGCATCTGACCCAGGCTGGGGGGCAAAAGTCAGGTTTGAGAGGATGTGGATCCATTTGGAAAAGTTCAGCCTTGATGGGCTGCAAAGGGCGCCATGGCTAGAGGTTCCTGGGTCATGTCATGGAATGACAGAGAGAGGGGCCATGTAGCACAAAGTCTTCCAGAAGACAGGAGGCAGGGGGGCCTACCGTCCAAGAGGAAGGGGTGGCCTGGGAGAGGCAGGACCCTTCCCCACTTGCAGAAGGAGATGAAGCAGATGGAGGTGTGTGAACTGGGGTTTGGGAAGAGAGAGTTCGTGATTGCTGTCCAGTGGCTCTGGTCTTCCCAGAGTGAGGGCATCTCATTGGGGAGGGGCTCTGGAGGCAGAGGAGATTCGAAGAGTAGGGTGGGCGTGGTGCTGGGGTGTGGGAGGTCTCCAAGGGCACGGGCCTCCCACTCCCCGCTGCACTCGGTTCCTCCTATCCAGCTTCAGAACAGCTGGAACCAAAAACCAACTCCTGGGCAGGGATGGAGGCCACAGAGGGCTCTGGCAGCTGGGCATGGGCCACATTGGCAGGAGAAGGGACAGTCTGCAGGGCAGCACTCCCCCCACCCTCAGGGGCCTGCTGCTGAGGGTGTGGGTGGGGCTGGAGCTGCAAGACCCTCACATGGGGAGGGAGCAGGGGTGCGCATCTTATGGGACCTGCCCTCCACCTCCAACTCTGGCCCGACCAGTGGTAGAGGCAGATTTTGTTGGGGGTCCTATGTAGGTGGCATACAGTAAAAACAGCAGGAAGAGAAAGGAACAAATATACCAGATTCTGTGGCAGACCCTTTAAAATCAGGGCGTTGCCAAATTATGACCCCATTTTACAGATGAAGGTACTGAGGCTCAGGGATGTATCAGCTTTACGGTTCAAAGCTTGGGCTCTGGGGCTTGGGTTTAAATCCTGGCTCTAACTAGCTGTGGTTTGGAACGAGGTACTTAACAATTGTGACTTAATTTCCTTACCTGGGAAGCGAAAAGATTAACAACCCTCCCTGCTCAGACTGCCATGTGGTCACAGGAAGCCGCCTGAGCACAGCGCGCGTGAGCTCCTAGTAGCCCCAGCCCACGTGATGGGCCTGCAGCCCACATTATGTCCTCGTTCTGGGCTGACAGGTGCACCCACCTGTGGGGCAAGTCTCTCCAAGAGACCATTTCTTTGTGTTGGTTGATTTTTAGGAGAGTGAAGCAGGTGAAGGGAGCAGAGCGGAGGGCAGGGGCCCTGGAGGTGAGGGGAGAAGGGGAGGGCGCTCCCCCCAGGCGACAGAGCAGGGAAAAGAGGGGCCACAGCACTGAGAGGGGAGATTGGAGACCAGAGAAGGGAGGAGCGCCAAGGTCGCTAGGATTAGGCTGGCTGGGCCACCGAAACCACCCGGAGACCTAGATACGACCTGGCCGTCTGGGCTGAGTCACCTTTGTGGTATGACCGGGAGGAGGGGCACCAGAAGCCCCTCACCCCTTGGGAAAGAGGCTCCTCCGCGGTTCCACCAGTCTGACTCATGCCTCAGCTTCCACGAGTGCTTAAGCAGCCACAGGCGGAACTGGATCCACACTCAGGTGGTCCTACCCGGAAGCCCAGGGCTTAGCCACTATCCATCACCTCTCACCAGCCAAAGCCCTCCCGCTTTAAGAGCCCACCTGGAAGATGGTCCCTGGGCTCGGTGACTCTGTCATTCCTATCTCGCCTGGTGGGAGCTGGCATCTCAGACCTTTCTCCTGGAGGCTGCACCCTGGGGTGCAGGGTTGGGTGCGAAGGGGTGTAGCTGGGAGGTGGGCATGGTCATTGTCGGGGTTGTGGGGAGCTCACAGAAAAGGCTCCATAATCCACCCAGTCCGACCCACTCATTTCTCAGCTGTTACAAACCAAAGCCAACCAAGGTGGGGGCAGCCTGGAGGGTAGGGGTCCAGCCTGAGAACACACAGCAGGGCAGTGGTGGGGCTGCCCCACCCAGGACTGGGCATAGAGATGGGGAGCTGGGCCTCCAGGGACCGGGTCTCTTGGCCCTGCCCGTCCCTGGGGGCTGCAGAAAGGATCTGGGGTTCACCGTGCCCCAGTGGGCAGGGGTGGAAACCAGCATGGAGGACATCCAAAGCCACACAGCCGCAGGGGAAGCAGCAGGGCTTCGGGGGGCCCTGGCAGAAGGCAAGGACCTCCCGCCTTCCCATCACACATTCCCATTCCATGCCGGGAAGAAGCCCAGTGTTCCTGCCTCGGATAAGAAAGCGTAGGAGACACCTGGTTTGCCCCAGTCTCGCAGCCCGGTGGTGGCGAAGTGGGTCTGGGGTGCCGCTCCAGGTGGCATCACGCTCCTTGGCAGCGCCCAGGGCTTTACCATTCATCAGATTCATGAGCTAGTTCTCCCGCCCCCGGGATCGGGCAGGGTGGTGAGAGGGGCAGAGGGCCCTGGCTGAGAGCTAGGGCAAAGGGGAGCTGGAGGCTGCCCTGGCCAGCTCACAGCAGCAGCTGGAGACTGAGGAGCCCCCAGCCGGCAGCAGGACACAACAGCGATAAGGCGCTATCTGCGGCGGCGGCGGGGGCACGGGCAGGCAGCCAGCACAGCCGCCTCCTTGGGCTCCGGGCGGCCCCGCCTTGCCGGTTCCCCGAGGAGCCCAGGGACTTGGGGGCAATTTCTCCTGGGGTAGCTGAGTCAAGGAGGGGGCGATCTTGGGACATCCCCTTTAGAAATAGATGCCCCCAAAGTAGTGGCCCAGACTCTTGCACCATCCAGATTCTAAGCTTGCCACAGTCTGGACATTGGAGGGCGGGTGTCGTAGGTGGTAGGGCCATGAGCTCCCAGCCAAAGAGAAAGAGCCGTCCATGGTACACGGGCATCAGCCCCAAGTCCAGCCTCAGCCTCAGAAATGTCCTAGGGGTGTGGGGGTGCTATAGCCAGGAAGAATCCTGGACCGGAGTGGGATGTCCCCCAAGACGTCCTCATCCCTTCCTGGGAGGCCAGGGAACTTCCCCAGGGGAGGTCTGGGGTCTTCCACCCCCAGGATCCAAGCTCCACTCGCCAAACCTGATGACCACAGGCAGGTCACTTCCCCCGTCAGAGCCTCACAAAGTCGTATCTTTTGCAAGGTTGCTGTCGGGGTTCCAAGGGACAGGGCAGCAAGGGTGCCGAGGACTGGGTGTCTTCTGACCTCAGGAGAGGAGACGGGTGTGATTCCTAAGAAGGGGCCTCCTAGCTTCCCTTCCTGCGAGCCCCCAGGGTCTGTCCGTCTCAGAAGCCAGCCTCCGGGCTCTGCCTGGGCCCAGGCTCGCCTGCGCCCCTGCGTGTTTTCCGAACACTGTCACAGTCTGGCTGCCTGTGCAGCAGCCCTGCAGGGGATCTGGGAGAGGCTTCTCTTCCCATTTCCCAGACGAGGAAACAAGCCCGGGAGGCTGGGATAGTGCAGGTCTGTGTGCTCCTTGGGCCTTGGCCGCCGTCCACCCCACTCCCCTCCAGGCAGAGATCCAGGGGGCTCTGAGGGAACCGGCAGCTTTCTGTTTGTACCTCCTGGCCCTGAGCAGTGACGCCAGCCCAGGACACCAGAGTCACCAAGCTGCTACTCTCTCTGCAACAAGGGGCCACCACTCCCATGCCCGGGGCTCTGCCTGAGCAGGTCTGGCCTTCCTGTGCTTTGTGGCTTGGCCCACAGGCCCCGCGTGTGTCACCTGGCAATTGCGCCTCCTGCCACTTTACATGTCTGTCGGGTGCTGCCCCTCCAGGGGCTTCCCTGTCCCTAGCCCCTCTGATACCTCCCTCACTTCTGGCTGCCTTCCCTGCTGGCTACTCTGTGCTGGGGACAGGTAGGTGCTAAGACCCGGGGTCTCAGTGTACCCCTAGTTAGGACACACATTCTGAGACAATGCAGGCCCCACAGAGAAGGGTCACCTCCCCTTCCAGGCCCCAAGGGGATTTTTACATCCAGGGGCTGTCCCTTCCTCTGCTCGCATCTGGTGCCCTTTGTCACTATTTAAATGGCATCTCTCCCATACACTCTCACACAAGTCCCGCCGCCTACAAGAGGCGTGGGTAAGAGTTCAGATGTCAGTGCCTGCTGTGTGACCTTTGGCATGTTGCTTAATCTCTCTGTGCTTCAGTTTTCTCATCACAGGACACTATAGAACATACATACCACACTATATTGCTGTGAAGTTCATTTAAAGAGCTAGAGCAGAGACTGGCACTTGGTAAGCACTCTATGCACTTTTTATTATTATTATTATTATTATTATTATTATTATTATTATTATTATTATTATCACCTCTGAGCCTTTGCTTCTGCTGTTCTCTCTCTTTGAAATGCTCTTCCTTCACCTGGACAACTCCTGCTCATCTTTCAGGACCTGGCCCAGGCATTGCCTCTTCTATAAAGCCGTATCTTACTAGATGTCCCCCACTCCCAACCTTCCCCAACCCCTAGGCTTGACCATCCCGTCCCCCTCCCTTTGGGCAGCCAGTTTTTCCCCTATGTCCAAGGGAAAGTCTGTTTCCATGCAGAACTCCTCTGCTGCCCTGGGAGCACCCAGGCCAAGAGTTGAGCTAAGCACGGGCTTAGGAGGGATCGGGTCCCAGGAAAAGTTGGCATCTCTCTAGACCTACATGAGGGAGTTTCTGTGTCATTGCAGTGGTTCTGCCTGCCAGACCCTGCACATCTTTCCTTTTTCTTTAATTTTTTTCCTGTTTGCATTGTAATTATTTTTTTTTTGCAAGTGAATTTGTGAATACATTACTTGTCATAAAAAAACTAAGCATGGATGTGATTAAAATCCCCTTAGAAATCAAGCCCATCTGAGGTCCTTCTGCTCCCTCCTCAGATATAACCATAGGCATTGGAGGTGGAACCAGCCAGACTTTGTTTATTCTTTTTAATACATAAATATGTGTCCACAGGAAACATACGGAACTCTGTGTGTGTGTGTGTGTGTGAGTGTGTACACCCTCACACAAGTGGCATCCTCCTTCCTCTTCCTTTCTTCCCCCAGGAATCTCACTTGACATCTGCCCAGGCTGATATCTGGTTGGAAAATTTTTTGACTCCTTGCTCTTTTCCAAGCTACTAGAGCTTCTCTGGATGGCAGACAAGATCCTCGCCCTTGCTTGGCTTCTCCTGGGCTGGGAGATAAGAATTGAGCCCAAAGACCTCCAGTGAAGCCAATATTTCCCCAGATGAGACACGGGGATCACTGGGCGATGGAGATTCCCCAAGGAAAACACAATCCCCTAGTCAGGCTGAATGGGGAAACATAGCGTGTTAGCCCCCTCCTAAAAGCTCCCAGGGAACATCATATGATAAAGGCTCTGAAAAGTCCTGCAGGGAAGAAGCATACTGACTTCCGTGAACCAGGATGAGGCAGGCCTGGGAGACCGTGGAGGCCTTCGGGATATTTACATCATGCCAAGTTACATGCTGAGCAACTGATGACCCTGGAGAGTTCCTTCCAGGTCAGCATGAAGCCAGCACATTCTCTGAATTAAAAAAAAAAGAAAAAGGAACCCCCCATCATTAAATTGACTTCGCCACACTCCACATTTCTCCGTCAAGTTCACAAAGGTGCTTTGAGAGAATTTATCACATGCCCTGATGGCAGCTCCTTGCAGTAGTCACGCCTTGACACATGGCAGTCTCCAGAGCTAACTTCTCAAAAAAGTAAATGAGAGTTGGGCCGCCTGATTTGTGCTTGGCGACTGCTGGCTGGCTCCCCTCGACCACTGTACGAGCTCCTGCCTGCTCCCAAACTACTGGCCTCACCTGGGAACTGGAATTGCCCAGAGCTTGATATGACTTTTACCGCCATGTAGTTTCTGGCATCATTCCCCTCATTCCAGCCCAGAACTCTTGCCTACCTCTACTCTCCAGGCAACACTCCTGACCTCAAGCAGTCGTCAGAGCTTCCTGGTAGTGCTTCTGCAGCCTTCGGGGCCAGGCTCTCCCATCCCAGGAGGAGGCGATTGGCTGGGGTGGGGCCTGACACCTGCCTTGCCTTGTAAGTTGCCATCAGGATCAGCTGAGAATAGTCTCACTCTTGCCCTGCTGATCCTCCACTGGGCACATCAGGGCCCCTGAAAGACGAGCCCCGGTGGGCCCCAGACCCACCCGGTACCTGCCTCTTGCTCAACTTCATGGTAGCTTTGACCCTGCAGACCTCTACTTGAATGGCCTCCTTGCCTGGCCTCGGGACTCTGCTCATTCCTTCCAGTGTGACCACATGTTCTCATGACCAGCAGCTCAGCCCAGGGACACCAGGGCGAGTGAAGAGGAGGCAGCTGCCCTCAAGAGCATGGTTGGGGTGGGAGGGTGTAAGAACTGGGTTGAACCAATGGGGAGCCTTCTGAGGGTTGGGAGGAAACGGGATCTGGGAGACTGAGGACAGCAGTGAAGTCAAGGCAGCTGGGGAGGCATCAGCGCAGGTCAGCAGCAAAAGGCAAAGGGATGGGGGGAGACAGGTGAAGTGTGAGGTCAGAGGTCAGGAAAGGGGGAGGGGCGAAGAGCTGGAGCTCTCCAGGTGTACAAGGGGCGGGGTGGGGCAGCCCAACACTCTGGGGACAGATGGCATGTGGCCCCAGGTGGACCTCTTTTCTGTGCAAAAGCAGATGCACTGAAGGTTCTAGCCAGGGTGCTTAGGCAAAAGAATGAAATAAAAGGCAATCACATTAGAATGGAAAAAGTAAAACTCTCTCTCTCTGAAGATGACCTGATCTTTTATAAAGAAAATCCTCAGGGAGCCACTTAAACACTATTAGAACCAAAAAATGAGTTTGGTAAGGTTGCAGAATGCAAGATCAACATACAAAAATTAATTCTGTTTCTATATGCTTGCAATGAACATTCCAAAAATAAAATTAAGAAAACAATTCCATTTATAATAGAGTATCAAAAATAAAATCCTTATGAATAAATTTAACAAAAGAAGTAGAAAACTTATACTCTGAAAACTATAAAATTTTGTTAAAAGGAGTAAAAGAAGGTCTAAACAAACAGAAAGACATTCCATGTCTACAGGTCAGAACAATTAATATTGTTAAGATGACAATACTCCACAGGTTGGACAGAGTTGATGCAATGCCCATCAAAATTCTAGCTGGCTTCTTTGCAGAAAATGACAGGCTGATCCTAAAATTCGTATGGATTTTCAAGAAAAACCAAAACAAAGTTAGAGGACTTCAAAACTTACTACAAAGCTATGGTAAACAAGTTTGTTTCCGGCATAGGAATAAACATATAGTTCAATGAAATAGAGTTGGCAGTCCAGAAATAAATCCTTACATTTTTGGCCAGTTGATTTTCAAAAAAGGGTACTAAGACAATTCAATGGGGGAAAGACTAGCTTTTAACAAATTGCCCTGGGACAACTGGCTGTCTACATGCAAAAGAATGAACGTGGACCCCTGCCTCACACTATACACAAAAATCAACCCAAAGACCTAAACGTCATAGCTAAAGCAATAAAACTCATAAGGAAAACTTAGGTCTAAATCTTCATGACCTTCGATTAGGCAATAGATTCTTAGATATGACACTAAAAACACAAGCAACAAAAGAATACATAGGCAGACTGGATTTCACCCAAATTTGAAACTTCCATCTTCAAGGAACATCAAGAAAGTGGGCGAAGAAACAGAATGGGAGAAAATATTTGTAAAACACATGTCTTGTAAGGAACTTATATCCAGAATATATAAAGAACTCTCACACTTCCAAAATCAAAAGCCAAATAATCCAATTTTTTAAATGGGCAAAGGATCTAAACAGACATTTCTGCAAAGAAGACATACCGATGGTCAGTGAGCACTTGAAAAGAAGCTCAACGTGACTAGCCATTAGGAGAATGCAAATCAGAACCACAATGAGATACTATTTCTCATCCATTTGGGTAACTGTCATCAGAAGGAGAGACCATGACAAGCATTGACAAGGACGTAGAGAAATGGAAGCCTGATATGTTGCTGGCAGGAGGGTAAGTGGTAGAGCCATTTTGGAAGACAGTTTGGCAATGCCTCAAAAAGTTAAACGTGGAGTTCCCATGAGACCCAGCAACTTTATTCCTCGGTATACACGCAAGAAAACTGAGAACACATGTCCACATAAAATCTTACACACCGGTGTTCACTGCAGCGTTTATCCCACTGGCCCCAAAGAGGAAACAACCCAAATGTCTATCAAACAATTCATGGATAGAGAAAACATGGTTTAGCCATACAATAGAATGTTATTCAGCCATAAAAAGAAATGAAATACTGCCATGTGCTACAACACAGATGAAATTTGCAAACATTATGCTGAGTGCAAGAAGCCAGCTACAAAAGGTCACGGACTGCATGAGTTCACTTAAGTGAAATGGCCATAATACAGGGACGGAAAAGAGGTTAGTGATTGCCTAGGGCTGGGGGTGGGAATACAGGAAAAAGGAAATAATAGCTAATGGGTATGGGGTGGGGTTTGTGGGGTGATAAAAATGTTCTAAAATTGATCGTGGGGATGGTTGCACAACACTAGGAGTTTACTAAAAACCATTGAACTGTACACTTTAAATAGGTGAACTGTATGGTATGTGAATTTTATCTCCATCCTGCTCTTGTAACTACAGAAAAAAAAAAGAGGCTATGGTCTCCTAAGGGCCTGACACTGGGGAGGGGTGGACACAAAACCTCCTCAGTTGGACCCTCTCCTTTCACTCTCTCTGATCCTGAAATGTTCACCTTTTATAGACTTTCCTCCCCAGCACCCTCTGCCCTTCTTCCCACACAGTCATCCTAGGTAACCTCAGCCCCTCCGGGCCTCCACTCCCCGGCACATGCCCCCAGCACTCCCAATTGCCCCTCTATCTGGGCTGTCTTCTGGGCTCCTGGGTGCCAGACCCCTGGCCTTCTCTCCTGGTTACGATGACAGTGACATTTACGACGACGACAATGATGATGACATCTCTCACTCTTACTGGGCATTTATCATGTGCTAAGCACTTCATATGCATTATCTTATCTAATTGTCACCATAACCTGCTGGGGCCAGCACTACTATTATTATCCCCATTTCACAGGTGAGGCCACTGAGGCTCAAAATGGGGAAGTCACTAGCCCCAAAACACACAGCTGTGGAAAAAGGTAGAGCTGGGATTAGAACTCAGGCAGCTGGCTTTAGCGCCCACGCCTTTAAACACTAGTCTGGGTCCTCAAATTCAGATCGACTGCTGGACTCACCCCTTCCCCGCTACAGTCCCCACCTCTTCCCTGCCTCCTCCCTCCACACCTCTTCCAGACCCACCCAGCAGAACACCTCTTTCTGGTGCCCACACTGGATGTCCACCCCCCATCACCCCCTACACACTCCTCTCTCTCCCCTCACCCCTGCAGCCCGGCAACACCCATGCCCTGCCTCTTCGGAGGCTGAAACAGCCCCTGAATTGCCCGGGGCTTCTGGAAGCCCGAGAGGCTGGCCCACTCAGATCCTCAGTGCTTCCTGGGTGCATAGTGCAGGCAGGTCCCCATGCAGAAATGACTCAGGCCCACTCACTGATGCCCGGCTCTGTTCCAGGAACAGGGCAGCATTTTGAAACAAGGTGACTCAAGGCCGTGATGAGTAAGGCAGACATTCAGCTCGACAGACAGACAGACAGACAGACAGAACATTGTGGTTAGTGCGCATGGCCCGCTGGCCGCAGGTAGACTCCTGGGGCCCTCTGGAGGACCTGTCTGAGCTCACACACTCCAGAACTAGGTTCCTGGGACAAGCCCTGCTCCTGTCCCTGGGGCCCCAGAACTGCCCCTCGGATCAGCTCCCCCAACCCAGCTGTGGGGAGGAGCCCCCAGCCTGCCCGCCTGCTGACAGGACCAGCTCTTTTCTGTGCCAACCGCAGCCCTTCCCCAGGGCTCTGTGATCTAGTTTCTCTTTTTCTACCTTAGAAATAGCTCATCACACGTTTACCCACAAGCCCTTCTGAAGGCAGAGGGCCCCCACCCCCAGGAGGAGACGCTCACGGGTTAGGAATTTCTGAGGGCACAGCCGGCCTTGTAGTGATATTCGAATGATTTGTTCCTTGAGTGACAAGGAAGGAAGGAGAGAGGAAGGGAGGGAGGGAAGAGAGATTCTAGGGGGCCCCTGGTTTTGTGAGTGTCCTTGAATTTGCCAGCTGGGTTTACTTTTGCTGGTCTTTCTGTAGCTGTGTGACCTTGGGGAAGTCACGCCTTGTCTCTGGGCCTCTTTCCACCAGCAGTCAGTGAGGAGGTAATAAGATCAGGCTGCTGCATACCTCCTGAGATGGCTGTGATGTGATTCCAGGCGTGGGGCCTTTGCAAGGCCTTCTCAGGGTTTGGGGCGGGGCTCAGGTGGATCTCCAGAGCCCTCCCCCCACTCATCAGCACCTACCTGGGTCCTAGCCTCGCATTTGGGCTGCGTGGAATGCTCTTTGCAAAGTAAATCAGGCAGAACAAACCTGGCAGCGATGGCTAGAGACAGAATCAAACCTCTGGGAGAATGACTTGAACACACACCCCTCATGGCCCAGGAACGTTCAGGGGAACTTGGCTGGAACTGGCCATCAGAGTCAGTTTGCATCCAGACCACCGCCCCACCTCCAACAACACACAGTTTCTACACATTCCCAACCATACTGACCAGTGGCCCTCACCCCCCGTCCCTGGCACGGCGTTCCCATTGAGTCCCAGGCTGCCGCCAGGCAGACTTTGTCACATTGACCACAGATGAGGCACAGAAAATTCAACCACTCTCATCATTTGGTGAGTCTGGGAGCTGTCTCAAGGCCTGTAGGGACCTCACCCAGGGAAGGAATCTCAGAAACACTGCTCAACCTTCCACCAGCCCATTGCTCCTCCTTCAAATACTCCCAGCGTACAGCCCACCCACCACGCAGCGCCCCCCAAAAGCATTGCACACATGCACATCCAACCTCGTCTCTCACGGGAACCAGCGCCATTGGTACCTGTACTGCTGGCCCACAGAAGGCTCTATCCTCCATCAATGGGAGGGCGAGCTGGGGATGGAGCCTGTGAGCTCATGTGGTGACCTGACGGACTGTCCCCCATCCCCCACCTGCCAGCCCGTGGTCAGGAGGTCTACACCTGCAAAGATGAGACACCTCAGCTTAGTCTGCAGTGTGGCTTCCAGGGTGGCCTAGGCAGGGAAAGAAGTCAGGCCTGTGAGGGCAGGTCCCACATGGTACCGGGAGAGCCGCAATCGTACCTCCCACACCCAGCCCTTGGGGCTCCATCCCAGGCCTCCCCGAGACCCTGCTTAGCATCCAGGACAGCCAGGCCTCCTGCTTGGGCCCCCACATCTCCCTCTCCACACCAAAGCTTCAAGCTTCATAGTCCTAAGCCCTTCCTTGTCCATTGCCACGCCCTGGCTGGCCTCGGTTCACCTCTCTCACTCTACTAAGACCAATTCTCCACACAGCAGTGAGGAGGGTCTTCTGAAAACATGAGTCAGGTCATGCCATTCCCTTGCTAAAGACTCCCCGGTGCTCCCTCACATGCCAGCCAGCCTGGCCAGGGCCCTGACCCTGGAGCGCTGGTGGTGGTGTCCCCTCCCTGCTCACTTCGCTTTGACACCAATAGGTAGACATCTTTCAGTTTCTCCAAAATGCCAAAACTTTTACTGCCTCAGGGCCTTTGCACATGCTATTCCCGCTGTCTGGAATGCTCTGCCCACCCCACTCTGACACAACCTCTTCTGTGATTATTAGTTCCTTCCTTAACACTCAGCTGAACAGTCCCCTCTGAAGGGCAGCTTCTCTGCTACCTCATCTAAAGCAGACTTCCCTGGCTGCAGCCTGTGAGGGTGTTTGTTACTAGTGTGATTTTCTAGTAAGTGTTGTTATTTACTTGTTCACATCTGTCATCCTCGCTGAGCCATGGGCCCCAGGAAGACAGGACATGTCTTTTGGCCCCTGTAGCCCCGGCCTCTCCCCCAGCATGGAGGCCTCAAGGGTACTCCAGAAGCTGTGAAATGAATGAAGAGATTCATGGATGCACCTTGAGGAGATGCAGTGACAACACAGGGAAAGTCAGAGTGGACCGGCTCTGCCTGTGCCCCGTCCTTGGTTGCCTCTGCGCACAGCACAGAAACTGACAAGGCTGAGCGCTTGCTCAGTACTCCCCGTCATATGTGGACTGGCCTATTGAATCCCCAAGAAACAGGACCTGGTATTAACCCACTTTACTAACAGGGAAAATGAGGCACCTCTGTGGGGCAAGGGGCTGGAGAGGAGTGACCAGGACAGCCAACACTGGCCCACGGCAGACCATGGAACTCAAGGAAGGCTGGCCACGTGGAGGCCTCGGGGACCCCCCCAAGGGTGGCTGAGAGTCAGGGACCCTGGCAGCTGGGAGAGCCGTTTCAGAGGCACAGGGAGGAGATCACAGCTGCAAACATGCCCAGGAGCCTCAGGCAACCCCCAAAGGGCCTGTGCTTCACAGGGTGCCGGGACCGAGGACATAGTCCTAACCATCTAAAGGTCCTTCCCCAGAGCCCATGCCTGGCTGGCGGTGGCCTCCCGGAGGACTTCAAAGAGACTGCTACTCAAACTGCCCTCCTCCCAGCATCGGCTTCATCTGCGAGCTTGTTGGAAATGCAGACCCACTTACCAGGATCTGCTTTGACAAAAGCCCAGGAGCCCTGTCTCACTTTAGATCTGAGGAAGCCCTGCTCCCAGGCACCCCAACGGTCTGCTTGCTGAAGTGTCTCTCCGCACCATCACAGCACCATTCCTGGTGGCCCCTGAGCACGCCTGTTGACAACGCAGTTACTCCAAGGTTTTCATGATAGTGTTACTTACAAAGGAGAAACTTTGGCAATAACCTAAATATCCAACAGTAAAAGAAAAGGTCCTAAATTAAGAGAGAGCCATCAAAATGCTCTTTCAACAGAATGTTTGATTGCATGGGGAAAGCTTATACTATCATCTGAATGGGAAAGGCCAGCTTAGGCCTGCAGACACGACTATGCGGTACAGGCCCACGTGTGTGCACATTCAACACATTACCGGTGGGCACGCTCTGATTTCTGGGGTTAAGAGGATTTTTTTTTTTATGCTTCCTTTTACTTTGCTGTGTTTTCCTAATTCTCTTAGTGAAAATGCCTCACAATAATAATAATGAAACCATTATGTTATTTTTTTTAATTATGTAATTTTTTAAAAAAGAAAACGTGATTATCCCTTGGAAGAGTTTACATCATTTATTCTGCTACAGGGCCTGACAAATCGGGTTTTGGGAACACCGCCTGAGGCAAGGCCCTGAGGAGGGACTGTGGGAGGAAGGGGGTTGATAGGGGTTGTGAGAGGCCGGGGTGTCGTGGGCATCTCCTGGGCAGGTTGGCCTTGTGGGGCCTGGCTTGTGGTGGGGGAAGCCTGGGGAGTAGGGGGCCCTAAAGGCCAAGGCCCCTCAATCTGGGGCCTTTGCTCCTGCTGCATTTACTTCCTAGAATACCTTTCCCTCTGCCCTACTTCCTTGGCCAACTCCCATTTGTCCTACAAGACCTGGCTCAGGGACCACCTCCTCCAGGAAGACCTCTCTGATATCTCCATCCCCAGGCCTCTGGGCAGGATTAGTTGCCCTTCTGTGGGTTCCCACAGAAGCCTCTTGGGTCCCAAAGGACTATGAAGATGTGATGGAAAATGTTTCATACATGCTTCTGCGACCATGTCTAGCGCACAGAGAGCCCTCAGTCAACAGTAACTGCTCCGCCCATCAACTGCTAAGGGCCTACAAGCAAGGGCCCGATCAGGGCAATTTCCGAAAAGCATTTAGGGATGGATGCCAAGCATTTCTGGGGCTCACGGACCCCTCCGAGGCCCCCGGTCTTAAAGTCCCACTTGGCAAGACTGCAGCCTCCAGGCCTTTTCAAATCCCATCAAGCCCCTTGGTCTGGAGCCTCGAGGCAACCCAAGGATGGGCAGGAACTCACAGCGCCCACATCTCATTGGGTTATTGTAGAAAAAAAGGGGATGGGAAAAGGCCTATCCTGTACCTGGCAAAGAGAGCGTGCTCTGAGCCTACAGGTTCACATCCCCCTCCTGGCCTGGACGCAGAAAGTGGTGGCCATTCTCCATGGGGCCCAGGTGAGTCTCTGAGTCCTGCGGGCTGTAGTCAACCAGGTGGGCTGGGCCAGGCTCTTCTTGGCGGTGGCCCAGCCTTAGGCAGGCCTGGCATTCATGATGGGAACATCAGCCTTTTCTGGGGAGGCTCCTTAGACAACCTGCTCCTTCAGAGCCCACCCTTGACCCCCAGGCACCGGTTCCAGGGTTTCTGGGGATGGTTGTGACATCTGCTCCTGGAGTCTGCGCCAGGTGAGGCGTAGAATCTGAAGGGGCAGTTCTCCACACCCACTCACTCATGGAGAGACCTCACAGGTGGGGGAGGCTGAGGCAAGGCAAGCCTTGAGCATCTGGCCCCCTTGAGGCAGGGGGTAAAGTCAGTGGGGCCAGGGGACACGGAGGTGTGATGCCAGGAAGGCCAGAAGCAGCACTACGCGCGGGAGAGGTCTCTTCTGTTGCTGGGTGGTTGAGTTTTTTAAATTTTTAATTGTGGTAAAGAGACATATAACATAAAATTTACCATCTATACTATTTTTAAATGTACAATTCAGTGGCATTAAGTACATTCATAGAATTGTGCAACCATAGCCACCATCCAGCTCCAGACCTTTTTTATCTTTTTCATTCATTGAAGTATAGTCAGTTACAATGTGTCAGTTTCTGGTGCACAGCATCATGTTTCAGTCATACATGTACATACATATATTCATTTTTATATTATTTTTCATTATAGGTTACTACAAGATATAGTTCTTGCATTATACAGAAGAAATTTGTTTTTTTAAATCTATTTTATATTAGCTCCAGATCTTTTTCATGTTGCAAAACTGAAACTCTGTACATTAAACAACTCCCCATCCTCCTCTTTTCCCAGCCCCTGGCAACCACCTTTCTTTCTGTCTCACTGAAATTGACTACTCTAAGGACCTCACGTAGGCGAATCATCCAGTACTTGTCTTTTGGTGATTGGCTTATTTCCCTGAGCATAATGTCCTCAAGGTTCCTCCATGTTGTAGCCTGTGTCTGATTTTCCTTTCTCTTTAAGGCTGAATAATATTCCCCTGTCTGTATACACCACATTTTGTTTATCCACTCCTCTGCTGATGGACACTTGGTTGCTTCCACCTTTTGGCTATTGTGAATAATGCTGCTCTGAATACGGGTGTACAAATCTCTCTTTGAGACCCAACTTTCTTCTTGAGGGTATATACCCAGATGTAGAATTGCCAGATCTATTTTTAGTTTTTTGAGGAACCTCCATACTGTTTCCCACAGTGGGCGCACCGTTTTGCATTCCCAGCAACAGTGCATAAGGGTTCCAATTTCTCCATATCCTCACCAACACCTGTTATTTTCTGGGGTTTTTGATAGTAGCCATCCTAGTGGGTGTGAGGTGGTGTTGCTGGTTTTAATACCAGCCTGCTCCCATCATTTATTTCGTCCTGCCCTGTGCTGGGCATTACACGGGCTCAGAGGGACCGTAAGTGTACCCTCTGTCCTCCAGGACCTTACCTTCTAAATGTCCAGGAGCAACCTCACTCAAGATGAATTTCAACGTTCTGCCGACTATGATCGTCTTGGCTGGAGTCACATGTCCACCTCTGCCCACATCAGTAGTAGGAGGGTCCTAGGGGTGCAGTGGCCTCCAAGGAGGGGCTCCCAGCAGGAGGATTGGGGTGTGGGGCAACTACAGTGGTCTCTTGGGACATCTGCCCAGCCAAGGATGGTCAGCAAACCTTTTCTGTAGAAGTTCAGGTTCAATATTCTAGGTTTTGCAGGCCACATGGGTCTGTGTCATAACTAATATATAAACGAATGAGGAGCTCTATTTCCATAAAACTTTATTAGGCACTAAATTTGAATTTCATGTAATTTTCATGCCATGCCGTATTATTCTTCTGTTGATTTGCCTGCAACAACTTAAACATGGAAAATCATTCTCAGCCCGCGGCTTTGGCCCCTGGCCGTAGTTTACCAGACCTCACCCTGGAATTGATGGCAGTGGTGTTGGGAGGGCACAGGGTCCCGCTGCGCTAACAAGGGCAGGATGTTCCTCAAGCTCTCATCAGCCTGAGCGCCTCGAGGGGGCCAGGCACCCCTGAGGATCACACTCCAAGATGAAACGGCTTCACAAGTGAGCGGTGCAGGTGCCCCTGGTGCCCATGCCCATGAGCACTGCTCCGTGGCCCCCGTTGATGGCAGCGAGAATCCATGGGCATCTGCTAAGGAGAAGAGCTGGGACTAAGATGAAGAATAAGAGAGCAGGAACTCTTGGGCACAGGGTGCTGGGCTGCTTGCCTCAGTATTTCCTAATACACCTGCAGAGCCCTATTTCAGCTTTGGCCGAGAAGCAGGGTCACAGCCACCATGGGGGCCCTGACATTGCGAGCCTGGGCTCTCCAAGCCCTGAGGCAGGCAAGAAGACAGAGAAGTTTCTCCCATTCCCCCTCCCCTGGGTCAGCAGAGTTCACAAGGCCAGCAAAGTGCAGACCCCACGCGCCAGAGTACAGTGTCCCAGGATTTTTTTTAAATGTTATTTTGTTCATTTTTATAAGTTTGTTGGAGGGGGTAATTAAATTTATTTATTTTTGAATTTTTTTATTGAAGTGTAGTCAGTTTACATGTTGTGTCAATTTCCGGTGTACAGCATAATGCTTCGCACATGTGCATACATGTATTCATTTTTATTTATTTATTTGAGGCACTGGGGCTTGATCCCAGGACTTTGTGCCTGCTAGGCATACACTCTACCACTGAGCTATACCCTCCCCAACTCCCAGGACCTGAGGTTTAACACCAGCTCCTCTCTGTGACACTGTGTGACCCTGGGCAAGTCACTGCGCTATCTGCACTTCAGTTTCTGCAGAAAAAGAAATGAAAATAGCCCCTAGAGGCATGTTGGATCTACTGGGTTAAAAATATGTCAAAGGCTTAGAAGAGTTCTCGGCGCACCATGAACTGTCAGTCAGGGGCAGCTGTCATCATCTCATTTCATCCCCACAAGCCGAGGAGCTAGCTCCTATTACTAGGAGTATGTATGATGAGGAAACGGGGACACAGAGAGGTTAAGTCCTCCCAGGGCACACAGCTAGGACAGGGTGGAGCTGGAGTCTGGAAAGCCATAGTCGCCCGCAAGCCTATGCTCTGAGACCATCCCCAGGCCCTGGCCCACGGGCCCTCTTGGGAAGCCACAGCAGCAGAGCCCTGGGCCCGGGGTGGACCCTGTAGGAAGGCGCCCTGGGCCCACCCAGCCTGGATGGACCTGCCTCTTCCAGAAGATCTTTCTCTGTGATCCCACAGCCCTACTTCTTGCCCTCAGGAGCCATGTGCACACTCATATATAGAGATCACAGTGCTGGGTGGGGATCACATCTTGGAGGTCCTGACTCTGCTTAGGAGGGACCCCCTAGCCCTGCACACAGAGCGAGCCCTGGGCAAGTGTCTGGGCTCCATAAGCAGGGGGACCCCAGGCAAGTCACAGCCCCTCCCTGTACCTCGGCTCCCCTCTGCAGACGAGAGCTTGGGTGGTCTCCTCTACAGTTTTGTGATCCAACCAGCTTCAGCAACGGGTGCCTCACCCTCACCCCACCCCCAAAACACTAAGCCTCCAGGGCTTACCTTCCCATGACTCGCAGAAGACAGAACAGGGACTTTCTCTTTTAACTTTAACCGAGAGGTATGTCGCCAGTGGGGAGACCAGACTTTCCAACACCAAACCAGTGCACCACTGACTACCCACAGCAGCCATCTTCCCCTGCCCACTCCAGACAGATGGGAGGGGAGAGCGCATCCCAGCCTGGAGCTCAGAAGAGCAAAACTTTATGCAAAGACAACTTTCTGTCCAACCACCACGGCTAGAGGCCAGGTGTCCCCAGCCACCAAAGAACATAGAATAACCCTGTGAGCGGAGGGCAGCAGGCACGCCTGGGTCTCTTACCTGGGAGCTGAAGTTGACATGAAGTCAGCTCAGGATGACCTGCCCCTCCAAATGCCATCGAAATCTCCAGGGGCCCTGCCTCTTGGATGAGAATGGCCGCTGGCCACAGCAGGGACCCACGGGGGCTGCAGGGAGCTGCCCTCAAAGAGGCAGGGATGCCAGCTTTTATGTAGGAACAGACTTCACACAGGCACTTATGAAAGCAGAGAAATGAATAGAATACTAGAGAAATGAATGAGTGAATGAATGAATGAGTGAGCTGTCTGGCCCAATCCAATTTCAAATGAGAAGAATATGGGCTAGAGAGGGCAAAAAGCTTGCCTGAGATCACACAACAATTGATGGCAGGGCCTGGATAAGGCCTTCAATCAGCAAGTGTTTATTGAGCATCTGCTGTGTGCCAGGGCCTGGGGACACAGAGTGACACAAGCAGACGGAGCCCTTGCCCTCATGAGGCTTATAGTCTGCTCCCGAGGCCAGTCCCCTGATCCTAGTCCAGGGCGCTTTCTCGCACTGAAATAGCACAGAGCGCTCACCGCCACGGGCTTTAGCTCAGACCCTCCGGGGAGTCAGTGAGCGGCACCGGGTGGCGCACCGGCCTGCGGAGCTGACTCAGGCCTTGTGTACTTTCCACTCCTTCCCGGCTCAGTCGGAGCATTAATTATTAATGCTGAGATAATGGACACTCATTAATGTGCCAGTCATCCACGGGGGAGCGGGGCCCCGCATTAACCAATTCATGGCTCAGTGATTGATTAATTAAAGCTGAGCTTTTATGAGACACCCTCGGGTGGCAAACCGCACTCTCTGGGGGTGGACGACAAGGCAGGAAGAGAAGCCTGCTTGGGTGCCACAGGTTCCAGGGAGGAACTGGGATGCCAGCGCGGACGCTTGATTGGAGCCCAGGCACTGGGCTACCTCCCAGTCGGGCTGGCACTGCCTTTGCCCACAGCAGCTAATAAATGAGGCCGAGCTTCGATATGAAGCCTGAACATTCAGGGCAAATGACAGATTTTGGAAAATGCTATTGCATGAATCCCCTCTGGGGCATGGGTGCTCTTAAAAGGGAGAGATATAATAAGGTACAGGCAGGAATGCCAGCTTCTGGTCTTAGCCAGGGCTGAGCCTCTCCCTGGTCCTGCTGGCCCCTTCAGCCTCAGTTGTTCCAGCAGGGAAATGGGTGAGTGGGGCTAGATGTCTCATCCCCGAGACTGCTGTCCCTTTACTCACTTAACGAGTGTGTGTTGGGCACTTACTCTGTCCCAGCCTCAGGACGGTGGCATGATGGACAGTGCAGACCCTGGGTCCCCTAGAGTCCAGGTTGGCAGCCTCCTGGGGGAGGCAGGTGTGTGCCTAATCAGTGACAGTGACAAGTGACAAGTGAGACTGGGAGCTGGGATCCTACTCCAGAGCTCTGAACGGTGAAGTCCAATTAGCCAAGTAAAAAGGAGGAGAAAGTGTTCTGGCCAAGAAAGGGTATTTGGGAGGCACAGAGGTGAAAGCAGGGGGCTGTGGGTAGGAAACTGTAGGCTTCAAGTGGGGAGGGAGCAGCCAGGCCTGGGACCCCAGGGAGCCTGTTACCCACCAGACTCCTTCCAGCAGCTGTGGGGCTGTGGATGAGTCTTATACAGGGGAGTGACAAGGTCTGCCAAGGTTTACTTCAACTACCCAGGAGGAGCTGGAGAAGGTCATGGGGGTGTTTTGGTAAAAGATCTGTGATGCCCCAATTGCAGTGCAGCCACTACCAAACAGGTGAAAGGACCAGCCTTCAGCCAGCTGGCAGGGCGTGGGCAGAGCCAGCCCCGTCCACTGCCACTGCCGGCTGTCCCCAAAAGGCAGGACTTACCAAAACTCCCAGGGGTAAAGCCGCACCTAAAGGCTGCCTCAGGCCCTCAGGGAGCACCTCCAGGACTGCTCAGTCAAGGCCATTCATGTTGTTTGTGCTTTGACCCACTCTGGGAAGGAGGAGGCCTCAGAGGAGCCCAGGTGGCCCTCGGAGCCCCTCCCACGGCAGGGAAGTTAGGAAGCTGCCTCAGAGCCACTCACGTGCTATGGCAGCTCTGTGGCCCTGGGAAGGAGAGGTGGCCCCCCTGGGAGCTTCATTGCCCAGTGGGGATAATACCAGTGACTTACCTCCCTTAGAAGTGAAATTGCCCTGAAGTCCAGCCCAGAGCCAGACATCCCTCTGGTGAGTAAGAGGGTTCCCCGGTGCCCTAGAAACCAGGCTGTAGGCTCAAGGAGGCTCCCCTGGGACCTGATTTGTGCTCCACCCAAAGGCTAGGCAGCAATGGAGGTGGGGGAGGATGGCAGACCCAGCCCCCAACACCCCTCATTTCAGACAAGGGCTGCAAAACACTGAGCTGATCCGGGCTCCACCTCCCACAAGCACCCCCATCCGCTTGTGCATCCTGAGCAGACCAGGATCTAATGAGTTTCCCAACCACCTCCAAAGTCTGAATACGCTGTCGTGGGACTCTGCCCCTCCCCGCCCCCAGAGATGCACGGGGCACAAGAAGCTCCCTGTAAAGGGTGGGCGGGTAGCAAAGACTCCTTCTGCCATCCCTGCCATCCCTGCCAGCCCTGTCAGCCCTGCCAGCCCTGTTTTCTCCCCTGCCCCTCCCTGCTCTGCCTCTATGAGGAGTCTCAGAATCCATCCTTGAAATCCCATTTGCAAAAGTGGTCAGTGTTTTTCTCAGTATTTTTCCAGCACCCCAGTGGGTCCTCACGCCCAACAGATTCTCGGGAGTCTCCAATACATCAGACAGGTCCCCATTCCTGCTGACCGAGTGACACTTCTCATCAGGTAGGATCTGCAAGTGGCACACACCCCGCAGGCGGACCTGCTGGAGCCCCCATGGGGAAAGGATGGGGTAGGAGGAGGGCTGGAGGGCAGCCGAGGCACTTCGAAAGGACCCCTCTAGGGCATACCCAGCTGCAGCCACGAAGCAGCCCCCAGTCCCTCTGCTTTACAGCAGCTCTCCCCGCTCCCTCCTGTTTCCTCCAATCCCCTGGGGCTCAAGGGCCCTGAAGTTCCCTGGAGAACATCGAAGGGAGAGGAGGCAGAATCTGGAAGGCCACAGACACGGTTCCTCCCCTTGAGTAGCTGTGAGACCTCAAGCAGGACACTCAACTTCCTTGAACCTCAACTTCCCCATCAGTAAAATGGGCACATCGCACCTGCCCAGCAGGAAGGTTACAAAGAAGCCCTCTGTTTGATGGCAGGAAGTTCTCAATGAATTTTAGCTAACACCGTCTTCCTCCTCCCCCGCCCCCCTTCTCATCATCTTAGCCTCTGTGAATATTCATTGAATGAGTAACAGAATGAAAGGGTTGTGCCCTAGGGAGGGACTTTGGGCAGAAGGGAGGGACTCTGGAAGGGCCACCACTCCTGAAACGTGGAAAACAGCAACAATGAAGCCACACCCACCACAGCATGGCCTGTTCCAAGCACCTCACTGCACCCAACACCCCCCTGAGCCTTTGGGCCCCATGCTGGGCAGTGTCATGGTCCCCATGTTACAGATGAGGAAACTGAGAGGTTAAGTAAGCCAGGATCGCAGAACTGGGTGGGCTGGCCCTGAGCCCATGTGTCCCAGTGACTCTTCTCCATGAAGATGGTCCGGGCCACCCCTGTAGCCACAGGGCCCAGCAGCCATCCCACCCAATTGACCAGGGAGGGAGTGGGGCTGGTGCATGGGTGGCTGTCCCCGCAGCCAGAGAGGAACAGTTCAGTGCACAGATGCCACTGATACCCCAGGCAGGAGTCATGGCATGAGTAAGGGAGCAGTCCCCTCCCAGCTAGAAGCCGAGAAAACCCCTAGCCTCTCCTCTCCTCCAGGGATGCCCCAGAACAGCCAAGTCCCCCCCTTATATCTGCTTCTGGGCAGCTGAGTGGCTAGGAGTAATTTTGGAAACAGCTCTTGGGAGCAACTCTGAGCCCTGCAACTTATGAGCTGTGCAAACTTCAGTGAATGGCTTTCTCAACCTTAATTTTTTCATCTCTAAAATGGGGATAATAATGACTACACTGAGATGATACATGATCCCAACACAGAAGAGCAGGCACCCAGGAAATGTTTGTTGAGTGACTAAGGGACTGACCAGATGGTGCCATTCTAATTTTAAAGGGCTTTGGGGCTACAGGGATACTGTGGTGACTCCCCTGGCACTGAGAGGCCAGGGCAAGGCAGCAGGAGCTGTGAAACCACACTGAGGGCAAACACAGAGACCACCGAAACGGTGCCTACAACCCCTGCCCCCTAAGCCCAGCGCCCAGCACCTGGCTGGCAAAAGGATGATCGTAGAGTCTAACTGCAGCGGGAGTTGCCAGCAATTGCCCAAATTTTAAAATATAACTACCCCAATCACAAAGTATATAACCGGTCAGGCGCATCACCTCTCGATGAGGAAGAAAATTAAAATGACCAGAAATACACACAGCCAACCTGCAGCCACACCCCACAATCAGTCGCAAATCCACATGGTCTCACACTCAACCGCACACATGCCCGCTCACCTTCACAACCTCAGAGACGGCCAACCACACACCCAAACTCACACACAGCCAATCACACAAGGCCACAGTCACAGTCTCACACTCCCCACGGGTCAGCATCCAGAAAGTCAAACCTACAATCACAAAGTGGCCCGTCACTCAACCTCACCCTCAGTTCCCCATCCACTCCCACTAATAGCCATCCCCACCCCCCACGCAGCCAAGAACACCACTGACTGCTCACCCATAGCCCTCATGTCACCCAGGGGCTCCCAGAGCCTGCCACACCCACCCCACTCATGCCCCAGGCCTCACATATGGCAGGCCCAGCCCTTCTTGCAAAGCTCGTAGGTAATTTGTCATTTGCTCACAACATCCCATTGAAAGTCTGGTAACTGGGCTGGGGTTGCTCCCCGGGCCTCTGCTCACAGGAAGGGGGTTTTGCTTCTGCTTCTTTGCCTGCAAAGGCATACTTTCTTCAGCCCACCAGTCTCCCAAGCTTGGTGGCAACCTGTGGCCTCCCTGCCCCCTTCCCGCCCTCGCAGGAGGCCTGGGGGACTGCCGGACTCTCCGAGGCAGGTAGCCTGCCAGGCCCCTTGAGGGGTTCCTCAGCAAGAGCTCCCACAGGGCTTTGCAGAAGGCATGATGCTGGGCCAGCCTGAGTTCCAGGTGGGTCGGGGGCCCAGCCAGAGTGCAAGGGCTGCCCTAGTCCCTCTTCCCGGTCCCTGCCTGGAAGGGGCTCTCCCTGCGGTAGGGACCCTCTGCCCCTGGGCCAGGCACACTGGTATCACGCCTGAGAGAGCTGGGAGGGAAAGCAGACACAGGACACTCCTGGAGCCTTGGCTTACTGGATCCTGAGTCTGGGGAATGGGGGAAAGCCAGGGGCAGTGAGCATGGCACTGTCTGCACACGGGAGGGTCCCCTCTCCCGCCACACCCCAGCCTTAGACTCCACTGAGTCTCTGAGGAAGGTCAGACAAGGACAAATCCAGCGCGGTGGAAACATCAGAGGCGGGTGGGGCCGGCAGCCTCTGGCTCCGGCTGGCCCAGCCTGACCCACTGGTCCTGTGAGAGGCTAACAGCCTGTAGCCCAAGAAGGAAGGGAGGGGCAGAGGGAAGGAGAGCAGGAGGGGTCGGGGTCAGAGGCACTGGACCTGGTGGGCAGTGTGGGAGGCCCGGCCTCTGGGCCTGGGTTGGCGGGGCTCCAGGGGTGCCTCTGGGGAGAGGTGGGACCCTAGGCCAGGCCCACTGGGAAGATAAGGGGAGTGAATAGGAAAAAAACCAATCGGAAGAAAAGGACTGGGGACTGAATGAGCAAAGGAAAAACAAAGAAGCCAATGACTGCAGCAGCACAGGAAGGAAGCTGCATGGCTCCCAGCCCCGGGACAGGCATGCATGCCTGCCTAACTGCACCTCTTCTGTCTGCACGGGGGGGGGGGGGGTCCCCTCTCCCTGCCATACCCAGCCCTGGATGCCCCTGGAGCCCCCCACTGCAGGCCCAGAGAATAAGTGACAACCACCATTGCCCTGGGGAGGGGAGTTTGACCCCACTGGGCCACAGGCCAGCACAGGGCAGCAGGGCGCCATACAGGGACCATGACTGCCAGCCACTGGCCTCCTGACCTCGTAGTCTCAAGCCCTTCCTGAAGCTAGCACGAGCCTCGTGGACCAGCGTGTGATGCTCTGCCCCAGGAGGGTGCCTACAGGTGCTCAATATCCAGTTAGCAGAAGCACCCTGGTGACTCTCACACCAGCCCCCTTGAAGGCTGCCAGCAAAAATTTCTGTGCTGAGGCAGGGATGAGGCAGGGGCTGGCTTGAGGGCTTAGCCCACCACAGGGCTGGGACCACTCAGTCGTAACCCCCCCACCCCCAAATGCCCAGGTCAGGCCTGTATTTATGAAAATGTCTTCTTTGCCATCATTAATTTTTCTACCAAGACTTCACCGGTTAACAAATCCTCCCCTCAGACGGAAGCCTGGCAGGTGGCAGCTCTCCTGGACAGGCAAAGAATGGGAAAAGACACAGGCCAGAGGCTGCCCCTGCCACCAGCTAGCTATGTGAATTGCGATAGACCCCTCCAGCTGCCCAGAGCCTCCCTCAGTTTCCCCATGGTTGTCTTAATGGGGTTAGATGATCCCTAAGGTCCCACTTGTTTAAATGTCCTGAGATTTTCTGGGAAGACCACACATGACCCCAAAACCAAGTTGCAGCCCCAGTGGCCCTGTAGGGGCTCAGATGAAGGCAAGGCCTTCGTGTTGCAGTGCCCCCCAGGGGAACAGGAGGACCAGCCGCGGCACCTGGGCTCAAGTGCCCAGGGTACCTTTCCTGGCTGTGTGATCTCAGGTAAGCCCTGAACTTCTCTGAGCCTCAGACTCCAAACTCTGGGAAACGAAGATGAAATCATTTCCCACAAAGGCGTGATCTAAAGGCTGCATGATAATGGCACTGGGTGGGCATCTCCAGTCTTACCTGCAGCTGTGGTTGGACGACTGCCGTTGCTAACACCACCACCACCTTCCACCAGTTAACATCCCCACAGGAAAGGACAATCAGCATCCTCATGGCCTTGCTTCCGGCTTCCACCCCAAGGTATTAACCTCTTCTGCTGATAGCTGTGTCTATCAGTACGTGGAGATGGGCATGGGGTCAGGTGGGCTTCAACCGCCCAGGTTTTCATTTCATCCCGGGAATGGGGGCTTAACCAGCACTTTCAAATGGTAATAAACGCAGCCTTGGTGAAACATAATGAGTCTGGGGACTAGAAGGGTAAACACATGTGTAATTCATGAATTTGCTCATTGTCCTTCATTTTGATCTTCTGCCATTTTTCCTCGACTCTCTTCCTGCCACTGAGCTTGTGGCAAGGACTCAGAGCGCCCGGGGTGAACATGAAAGCAACCAGCATCAGAGCTGGACACCTGGACCCGCCCTCCTCCCAGAGGCCACCTCCAGCCCCAAGCCCCCAGCCCAGATATCACGCAAGCAGGAAGCCCGTGGCACTCAATCTTTTATTTTCTTAAACTGTACACAAATGTAAAATACTTTAACAGCAAGTCTATGGGAAAATTGTTTGGTTTTAAATTATTATGAAACAGAACCTAAGGGGAGCTTTATTAAATAAACATAAAGATGAGGATTTAAGGATACACACCTGCATTCTACCATCGTCATTTTTACTCTACCTTCTGGGTGTGTAAGGATAGAAAAGACACATCAAACTGAATAAACAAAATCCATTTATACCCTGAAACGTTGGCAGGCCACTCAAGGGATTGTTCAGAACGTCTACCTCATATAAGATGGCCTCACCATCTAATAAAAATTAAAACTGATCTCTTGGCCTCTTTGGTTCCAAAATTATGTATAATACATTTAACTGTATTTTTTTTTCGCTGCTATAAAAATAACTTCTTTTTTTCAAATGGCAGTTTCTGACTAATCATGCAACTAAATCAGTGCAAACATTAAAAGCAATCATTCGCTTAAAAAAGAAGCAAAGGATTTCATTTCAAGTATAAAAAAATATAAAAAGAGTCGTACGAGTCCAGTTTCGTCTAGTGTAGGTCAACCCTTTAAATTGCATAGTTCACGTGGCGCTCGGACATCTAGGGGTGAGCAAGTTCACTGCTCTGCCAAGGGCCACTTCTGGACACACGTGGATGGGCAAGTGCTATATCATGTGCGTTCAGGCCGGTCTGTAAGTGCTAGGAGGGGCGGGCAGGCGGGCGAGCAGGCGGGGGGCCACGTCCGTGGCCGGCCCTGGTGGCTGGGCCCACATGGGCCACTTCTGCAAAGCAGCTGAAATCCTCCCCTATTTCCCCAAGACCAGTTCAACTGCTCCTCTCCCTCACCCCCTGCTGAGGGGGGGCAACCCCACCGCCTCCCCTCCCCTAAGCATTTCCAGAATGCCTCCACCCCATTATTTCCTCCTCCTCGGAGCTCATCCCCTTGGAAAGAGTCATTTTCTCCCCCTCTTCCCACAAATCAGTCCTAGAGGACTATCCCCATGAAGGGCACCAATTGCAACTTTTTTCTTTCCACTTAGAACAATTCAGATTTTAACTTAAAAGGTCACACCTGGTAGAAAAGTCCCTTTTCAATGATACAACTGGAATGAATGATCATTCAACTGCTAGTGATCAGTTAAAGCATCAAATTAAGACCCTTCTCTCCCTCCCTCCCCAGCCCCCAAAACAAACACATGGAGAAGTCACGCCAGGGACCCAAGCAACAGTCAAACAGTCATTGCCACTGCTCTATGGTCTCTGGTCTCCGGCAGGTGATGTCCTTTTGGGGTCTCCTTCCCTCTCCAAGGGCGGGAAAGGACAAGCTGCCCTGGTCCCACAGCAGGAAGGATCCCAGGCAGGGGAGGAAGGCAACACATGGGAGCCAAGAGATGCTGGGGCATGGCGGGCCTTGCACAAGCAAAGGGGGACACACAGCCCTCCGCCTGCCCACACGTTCCCCACCCCTGCATCTGCTTCTCCACTCCGGGGCTCCCGTGCTGGCTCTCTCTCTGTCTCTGTCTTTGTGCTTTTATGTGTGCTCGGAAGGCGCGATTCAGAGTGGCCGGGCCAGCTGGTGGGAATGGTGGCTGCTCACCCCATTCTCTCCAATTGACAGGCGTTTGTAGCTAAGCTGCCATTTGTCACCGCATCCATTTGCTGGTATCCTGGAGGCTGCTGTGTGGGTGGCAGGATGCATTTGGCTGTGCGTGTCTACGTGTGCATTTTAAAGTCTTTCGTGTCCGTGGAGGGTTCTCCCTCTGGTTTTGACTGATTGCTTGATGAAGAAGTAGGAAACTCTCTCAGGCCTCCCCCTGGCACCTCCCGGTGCCCAATGGCACAACTGGACTCCACCTGCCATGCACCCCATTCCCACAGGGACTGGAGGAAGCCCGACCAGGGCCAGCCCCGAGTCCCACCGCCAACGCGCTGCCGCCATCAGGCGCAGCCGCACTCCTCCACGATCATGTTGGGCACGTCCCGCTTGACGATGTTGTACTCGTCGTCGAAGTAGAGCATGGACATGGTGCTCAGCTTGGTGGGGATGCAGCAGGAGTTCACCGTGCCCGGATTCAGACCCCGCATGCGGTACTGATTCACCACGGCCGTGTGGAAGGAGGAGGCGGAGCCAGGGACCCCCGCCAGGTAGGCTGGGCAGCTGCCCTCACAGTAGTTCCCGTAGTAGCCGGTGGGCGCGATGATCCAGTCGTTCCAGCCAATGAGGCGGAAGTCGATGAAGAACTGTTGCCTGCAACAGAGGTTGGTCCTGCCATCGCACTCCAGGCCCCGCTTGCGAATGCGATGCCTGCTGTCGCCCAGGCGTGCTTGCACGACCACAAAGGGCCGGTGCGACTCCTCGCCGGGGTCCACGAACACAGGCACCACGGCCAGCTCCTGGCAGCCATCGCACTGCACATCCAGGCTCAGTCGCCGCTCGCCGCGCTCAAACAAGGCCTGGATGGCCTCGGTGAGTGGGAAGGTGTGCCAGCCGCTGCGCTTGAGGTCCACCCGCTTCTCTACCACGTTCCACCGATCACCATGGCCCTGCTCCTGGAAGTACACCTTGACCCGCACCTTCCGCCGGCTGCCCTTCTCCAGGACGTAAGGCAGCAGCTTTAGGTAAAGCCACAGGCTGGCCTGTACCACAAACAGGTTCTGGTTGCCTTCATTGGAGATGAAGAAGTACAGGCGGACCCTGGAGGAGGCGAGGCCATCTGCAGAGAAGTGGGAGAGCAGGCCAAGTTAATGCAGGGAGAACACGAGGCAATGGGGGAAAAAGACTCTGCTGCATGATGCTGGAATGCGCACTCGCCACGCAGCTGGAAGACGTTACTGACCAGAAATACTGTTCCTGGGGCCAGGGCCTCTGACTGGAACCTGGGAGAGGCAGAGCAAATCCTTTCCCATTGAGAAACCTGGACCAGGTTGGAGCTGGAGGGTCCAGGCCTATAAAATCCAGCCTCACCTCTCCCAGGCCAGGGTTCCCTGGAGACAGGCTGTCAGGCCTCAAAGCTCAACAGAGGAACTTGTCAGGAGGCCAAGATCTTAACAAGTTGTTATGGGTATCTGTGAAATCTGAAAAACAAAACCAAGATCTCACCAAGGATTTTGGGGGTGGGTTGTTTTAGCAGCATTTTGGGTTTTTTTTTTTTTTTTTTTTTTTTTGGTTAACTTAGGGCATTGCAAAATCCAGCTGAGCCACCTACCTCCTCTTTCCAGTGTTTACCTAAGCATGATCTGATCCAACCCCCAGTGGAACCTCCACTGCAAACAAGCCAGCTCTGCTCAAATTTCTGACACAGGAACGTGTGCTTTGCAGACTGCAAAGTGCAGCCTTCCTTTCCCAGTTGTTCCAGGGGAAAGGACACTCAGCTCTGAAACTCGAGGTCCACCCCTTTCACGAGACCCTGGCTCCCCGTTAATGGCACGTTCGAAATCTCCACGGCTAAGATGAATTGGCTTGTTAGTTTTCTCAATAATTCAGTTCCACAAGAAGAGAGGCCATGCCAACGGAGAGAGGACTCCGCTCTCATCCTACATTTCAGTGAATCTTGTCTCTGACAACCCCTACTTTTTTCTTTCTTTCTTCCAGGAAGAACAAATAAGGCAACTGTGTGGCCTCGGCTGGTTTTATCAAACCTCCTACCAATGCACCCCCCAGCCCCCTCCCCAGGCCTCGCCTGGCTCCTCTAATAACACTGACATCTGACTTTGAAATGGGGGAAAGTGCAGCCTTAAAAGCTGGTCTTGGACGAGCTGCCTGTGACCTGAATCTGTTATTTATAAGTCAAAGAGCTGGCTCCGTGAAACGGACCAGAAATATAACAGCCCCCGCTGTCATTTTGTGCCACCGGGACCAAAAGGCCTCCTCGACCTTCCAGAATCATATTTCTACTCTGGGACCCAAAGCACCTTTTAATCCAAGCCCTCTAATTGCATGTCGAGCTTTCCCTGACTCTGTCGGACAGCTAAAACAGCAATGCATTTCTTTCTAAGCACAAACCAGCCCCTGATTGTCTCTGCTTTTCTCCACACCCGGCCATGCAAAACTTTTCATCCCTTTTCATCCCCAAGCGGCACCAGCACAGTCTGCCTGCAGCCTTGTGAAGGGGGGTGCACATTTGGAGCCTGGGGACACAACCGCCACCGCCAGCACGCACACCCCCACCAGGCTCCCTGCCCACCCCGCCCTGCCTGCACCAGGGCTTCCCCCTGCGACCTTCTCCGCAGTCCCTTCGGCACAAATGGGGCTGAGCTCCAGGCACAAAAGCCAGCCTGGCTCATTCAAGTCCTGAAAAGGACAGCGGAGTCGAAAGCACTTGCAACATTTCAGCGAGAGCACATTTTTCTTCTTCTTTTAAAGTTCGAAAGATTTCTTTCTCTCTCTCTTTGATTTTTATATTTAGACAGTGGTAGAAATTTGCAATCCAGAATCGGGAGAAAATTCCAGAAAGAACTCCGACCCTTTGTTAACTACGAACTCTGTGGCTCTAAGGCGAGGGGGCTGCTGTCGCTGCCAGGCGAGCGGAGGGGCACGGGGTTGCTCCCGAGCCGCGTCTTTCTCTGCGTAAATGATGGGACCTGTTGAGAAGCCTGCCTTCCGCCCGATTCCGGTGCCCACACAATCGGAAGAGAGGTTGCCTAGCTCTCCCCAGTGAGGCTTCAGCAATCCTGGCAAGCCCACGCCGCCCGGCTATGGAAGCGGCCCCAGGGGCCTCTCACGGAGGCGCGCGCGCGCACACACACACACACACACACACACACTCATCCGGCCCACGGATATCAACAAGCACACACATCTCCATCCACATTGCTAAGCCTACACTCCGATCGTGGGAAACAAAAACATTAGGCAATCACCAAGCAAGTGCCCGCGGAGCCAGGGCCGCACGCATCTGCCGGGAGGGGGACGCGCTCCCAGAGGCACTGGGGCCCGATTCCGGAGAGCAGGGTGGAGGGCAAAGCGCTCCGCGGCAGGGGTAGGGGGAGCAAGAAGGGGTTGCTGCTTGTGGGAAGAGGATGGCAACTAGGACGGAGCGCAAAGGGCCAGAGGCGAGCCGGCGGGTCGAGAAGTCCGGGTTTCCCCCCAGGGCGCGCTGGCTGCTGTGGCGGTGGCGGCCAGAGCGGGCAAGAAGGGGGTGGAGGAGAGAGCGAGGGCCACGGCTGGCCGCCCGAGGGACCGACCCACCTGTCTCAGCGAAGCTGATGATCTCGGAGACGCGCTCCTGGCCGTCAGCGCCCGGGCTGGCGTGGCCGTCGAGGTGCGGGATCTCTACCCGGCCGTCCTCGCGCACCTTGCCCGCGTGCAGCTTGCGCAGGGCCGTGACCATGGCGGCCTTGGGCACGGCGTGTGTGATGTTGGGCCGGCCCCGCATCTGCAGGCGGTTCAAGATGTGCCGTTTCACCGCCTCCAGGAAGTCGCCGTCCACCCGGCCCAGCTCCTCCGGCCGCCGGAAGCTGCCGCACGACGTGCAGGTGTCCTGCGAGCCGCCTGGGGCTCCGGGTGGCGGGGGTGGCGGCGGTGCGGCGGGCGACGGTGGGGGCGTGGGCGAGCCCCAGGCCTCGGGCCCCAGCCAGCCGGCCGCCAGCAGCAAAAGGCAGGCGGCCCCCAGCGCCCGACCGGGCAGCCCGTCCATGGTGCGCCGCTGGCGACGAGGGCGCCCGCCGCGAGGCGAGCTGAGCCGAGCGCAGGGCCGGGCTCCGGGCTCCCGGCGCGCCGCCCCGCCCCGCCCCCGCCCGCGCCCGCCCGGGCCTCCGCCCGCCCGCCGGGAGGGCCGCCGCCGGCTCACAGGGGGAGGGGGCCGGCAGGGCCGCGGGGGTTCCTGCGCAGCGGGGAAGGGGCGCCGAGGGGCGCGGGGGCTGGAGAGGGGCGCGGGGCGAGGCGTGGGCCGGAGGGTCACTGCCGCACGGGCGTCTCGGGGCGCTTCGGCATCTGCAGCCTTCTCCCCATCCTCTCTGCGTCGGGGCCCCGCAGCCCCCGCTCGGGTGAAGCGAAAGCAGTGGCAGTGGCGGCTTGGCCGCCGGGCGGGGAAGGTGGCGAAACGGCCGGTCGACGCAACTTGGCCGAGACGGAAGCGAAGGAGCCGGAGCCCCCGGAGCGGAGCCGAGCGCGGCTTGGCGCGGCGCTGCGGCGGGCGCTGCGGCGGGGCCCCGCGCTCGCACCTGAGCGCCTCGCCCTCGCCGCCTCGCGCCGAGGAAGGGCCGCTGGCGGCGGCGACGGGCGGTTCGTCCTCGCCGCGGGCCGGCGGGCGGGCGGCGGAGGGGAGCGAGCGCAGTGCCGGGAGCGCCGGAGAGCACGGGCCGGCTCAGAGGCGGCGCGGAGCCCCGGGCTGCGGGCCCTGCAGTCCTCCCAGCGCGTCACACCGCAAAGTTGTCTCCAGGCTCCCGGGGCGCCGCATCCACCGGCGGGCGGGCCGGCCGCTGCGCGCTTCGCCGGGCCCTCTGCTCCGCCCGCCTCCTCTCTGCCTGCCTCCCTCCGCTCGCCTGCGCGGGCCGGCTGAGCGCGGGGCGCCTGGCGAGGAAGGCGAGGCGGAGGCAGGGCCCTTCTCGCCCCTGTCTCCTTTGCCTGCCGCCGCGGCGGCGATGTCGGCTTGAGCGCCTTAAAGTCTCTCAGCGTCCCCGGTGCGGATGCCCTAGCTCGCTCTCCCACTGGCACACGCCGCAGGGCCGGGAGAGAGCGGGCGGGTGGCGGCCGCGTCCCCGCGCCCGACCACGACAGAGTGCAGAGCCCGCCGAGGAGGAGTTCTTCTCTTTGGCCTCTCTTCTTTTACTCTCCTCGTTTTTTCTCCCAAGGGGGTTAAAAAAAAAAAGCCGCACAATCTCCGTATGTGCGCGCGCGTTGAGATAGAGGTTGGCAAAAAAAGGCAGGGGGGGCCGAGTCTCGTCCTGGCCTTGCGGGAGGAGACTGTCCGTGCCTCCCCGCTCCGGCTTCCCGGGAGGGGGGGCAGGGGAGGGGGGAGGCGGAATCTGTTCAGGTCGGTGCTGCCCGCTCCCCCCGCCCACCCCCGCTTCCCTCCGCTTCTTTCCTTTCTGCCTTCGCGAGGAGGAGGAGCGAGCAGGTCCTCTCCCTTCCCCCCACCCCCGCAATGCCGGGCCACTTTTGCGGTCCCGAAACTTTCTCACCACGTGGGCGCCCCGGACCCTCGCCCAGCTGGGCGGCCGGCGGCACCGACGGGCTCCCGGCTCAGGATCCCGGCGCTTGCCTCCTCCCCTCGGCTGTGCAGGCCCTGCCCTCGTCCCTGCCGCCGCCCTCTGGGACCAGGAGAGGCAACTCTTGCAGCCGCAGCCGCCCCCGGCCCTCCTGGGGTGCTCCCTCGCGGGCCCCGGAGAGGCGGGGGCGGCGATGCGGCCTCGGGCGCCGCGGGCTGGCTCCGCCGGTGGATGTCGCTCCCGGGCTGCAGTGCCCTAGCCGAGCGCCCCTGGCCGCCAGCGCACTGGGCGAGGCGTGGGCCCTGCAGGCTGGAGGCCTGTCGAGCCGCTGCCTCCGCCGGTCCGAGCCTTAGGAACTCCTCGACTGTGTGGGGAACCAGCCTCGAGGCCGAGAAGCCTCCGAGTTCCGGGGCTTTGGCAGGGTTGCGAGGTCTCCACCACCCTCCACCCCCACCCCCACACTAGTTGGCAAACATTGGCCTCAGACAAACCCGGGTTCCAGTCGAGGCCCAGCCACTGCCAGCTTTGTGGTAGTGACTTCGGATAGAGCTTTCACACTCTGCAGTCTCTGCCTTCTCATTTGTACATGAGGCACAATAACACCTATTTTCACACGGGCTGGTTGAGAACCCCAAACTAGACAACTACCAAGCACCTCGCAGAACTCAGGAAATGATTCCGAAGCCGCTGTTCTTAGACCACCAAGACAAGAGACGCTGTCAAAGGAAACCAACCCAGCCCCGTCCGGAACCGCGAGCGCACAATCTGTTCCCCCTGACCCTTCTCATGCCCGCACCTGAATGTGAAGCAGGACAGTGCGCCCCGGGAGCAGCGATCTGGACCGGGAACATGGCCTTGCCCTCTCCCCGCAATTGCCCGGACCTCCACCCACCGTGGCCGTGCCCCATAGCAGTGGCACTGCAAAGCAAAGCAGGAGGAGAGATCATTCTAGCTTTCTTAGGGTCTTGGGGGAACCCAGGACGACATAGGTGAACCTCAGCCACCGGCTCAAGTCTCCCCCCACCCCACGCAGCTCCGCAGCTCCTCATCGCGAGCTTCTCAGGGCTAGCGGGCTGCTGTGGGAGCTCATCCCGGACCGCAGCCTCAGTGAGGCCCGCAAGTCTGGAGGCGGAGCGCCCCCTCCCTCCCAATCCGAGGAACCGACTCAAAGGTGCGCAGGGCCGCTCCCGCGGTGCAAATAGGGGCTGGTCTGGGTTTACCAACCAAAAGTCAAAAGCAGGGGCCCAGGAGGGTCTCCGTGATGACAGCCCTTCTGACTCCATAGGGATTTCTCCACATCCCAGTTTTCTACCACTCCCAAACACACAGCACTCTGTGCCCTGGGGTTTCTACTCCTTGCCCTCTCCCAGAGCCTGTGATCCCTGGGCAGAAAGAAGGTACTTCTGCCTCCTGGGCAACCTGGCCCAGCACCTTCTGCATGGTGGCCCTGAGCTAGACTGGACCCACCTTTTTGGTTTTGCTTGCATCTTCTACCAGGAACACATGCGCTGGTCTTCTGGTTCTCTCCATCATCACAGCCACCAACTTACTGGACAAATTCATTCTCAGTCCTCAAGACCCAACCCAATCTCTTCTCTTTGGTGAAGCCTTCCATGGCCTTCTTGTGCCCTGAATAGTTATTTGCCATATTAAGCCCCTCAGTCCAGTGACTGGCTGTTTATCTCTTCACCTGTGTGTCTCCTGCATGAGGCTTCAGGCTCCTGGAGGACAAGGACCAGGCCTCCCACATCCTGTCTGATGCCAGACTGGGCAGGTAATCAGCAGAGCTTATTGAATGAATGCTTGGTAGATTGACAGATTGACTGATTGATTGAGTGAATGAGAGAAATCATTAAGCCAGTGAGTGAACACCCACACTCCCCACCATGACCCTCAGAGTAGCGTTCCTTGACTGCTCAGTTACAGCCCTTCTTATTGTGAGTTTCACCTGAGCTGGACAGAGCTGGGGTAAGCAGGGAGGACTCCACGCCTTTGGGAAGGTGCAGCATCCTGCCCATTGCCCTAGCGAGGGGAAGAGGCAAAAGCCACTGTGCCCTTGCTGGTAGGAGGAGGGAAGAGGAGGTTGAGAGGAGGGTCTACATTTTGCTCCCCTGATGGAGGAACTGTCAGCCCCGCTGCCAGTCATCTGCCAGGAGGGAACTGGGTCAAGCGGTAGTCAGAAACCATCTGCTCGAGAAGCTGGGATTATCCCGCCCTCTGCTGATCCCCCAGCCCCCAGGAGCCAAGGGTGTAAATTGAGTTCTTCCAGATCACCTTGTGCTTTGGGAGGGAGCCCCCATCCCCTACTGAGGGGCAAGGACCTGTTCCTGTTGCTTCAAAGCCTCATTTAGCACTGGGCTCCGTTCTCCTTGTACTGGTGACCTCAGCTCTCAATCAGAGCCAGGGATGTGACTGCGCCTGTCAGTTTTGAATACAATAATGCACATCAATGCTGCAGCCAACGCCCTACACACGGCTGTAGGACCAGGCCGCCCACACACAGAATGCTGGCTCCCTGATGCCATCAAAGAACTCTGGCCCAATGCGGAAGGGAGGAAGAAAACACGGTGACACTATGGATATGGTCACACAGTATGGAGAAGGCTTCCTCAGGGAGCACAGAGCACTTGCTTTCACTATAGTTTTTTTGTGGGGTAGGGGAGGGGTTGGGGTTTTGTTTTTGCTTTGTTTTGTTTTTTTCGTAACTCTTACCTAAGCATCAATTTGGGGATGATAAAGATGTCCAAAAGCCAAAAGTGACAAAGCAAACCATAAAAATGAGCCTTAGGGCTCATTTGCTTAAAGACTTGAGAAGTCAGGTGCTATTCTTGGCCACATGGCCCGTGCAGAGTGTTGGGGTGAAGGGAAGTCCTTCCCACTGTGGGCACTCAGGACCTAGGAGGGAGAAAGATCTTTGGCTGAGTTGGGCTCAGGGACCTGTGTTCACTTCCCCACCACTTGTCTAGAAGTGGCCGTTTCCAGACATCACCATCACGCCTCATACCTCTGGAACAGCTCTCTGTCTGAACAGAAGATGCTGTGTGCCAGACCAGCATCTGGGAGGGCCTGCTCACCGGCAGCCAGGAGCCAGGTGGGAAGCAGGAGCCCACTGAGGGTTCCCAAGAGCCCCAGGCCACAAGCTGACCTTTGTAAAAGCACAGATACCAACAAAGAGCCCCTCAGAATGCCCCAAGGCCACCTCATGCCTTTGTGGTCACGAGGCAAGTCCTTGGTAAGTTAGTGGATGTGGGAGGGTTATTTTGATAAGGCAGCCGCACATTTCTCACTAAGGCAGCTGGATGGCCGGTCCCCACCTTTCGAGGGCCCCAACAGACCTCCACATTCTCAAGTCCCACTGTGGCCTCACGAGGTTGCCTGTCATCTCTGAAACTCATGAGCTCCAGAGCTGAGACCACCTGGGCTACTGATCTGCCGTGCTCAGCAACCAGCTCAGTGCCCTCTCGGGCAACGCTGGTGAACTGAAGTCAGTGCGTCCCACAAAACGGATGACGCGGAGGCACCCATGCGTGACTTGGTTCAAACGCAGACCCCACCAGGTTCCAGTTGTCCCGAGTGGCCAGCCACCGTGTGTGTGCTCCTCCCCTGCTTCCCACCCGGAAGTGTGCTAACAGAGGCACATCCCAGCTTCACGTGCTCCTGTGCTATTCCTAAACTAACCTCAACACGGAACCACCTTGCAGGACTTCTCATCTAGACATTCCTTTTTTTTCTTATTCTTCTAATTCGTTTTTTTTTCGGTTTGTTTGTTTGTTTTTGATGGGGGGGGGAGGTAGATAATTAGGTTTATTTATTTATTTTAATGGAGGTACTGGGGATTGAACCCAGGACCTCATGCATGCTAAGCATGCGCTCTACCGACTGGGCTATACCCTCCCCCCCACCGAGTCATTCCTTTTGAGCTGATTCCCTCAGCTCCCGAACCCCTGAAATCTATCAATCTATCATCTGGTAGCAAGAATCACATCCATCAACCACACAAGCGCTAGCTTCAGAGGATGTTGGGGAGCCCCCCTCTACTTCTCCAGAGCAAGGCTAGGGGCGGGGGTGCTGGAGGCAGGGTGGCCGGAGGATTCAGCACGTTTTGAGCATTCAGGAAATATTTCAACAGCAGGCCCCATCGGGATTGCAGTCCAAGTCGGTGTATTTTCTCGAAAAATAGAGGTGCTAAATACAGCATTTGGTTAGTGTCCCACTTCAAATTGCTGATCACAAACTAGTCCAAGCACAGAATTCCTTTCTGTTCATTCAATAACCACACTGAACTAGCTGCTGGGGACACAGCGCTGCAGAAGTCAAAGTCCTGACTCTTTATCAGCCTCCCCCTGTCAATTCAGGACACTGACACACCGACACACGTGAACAGGTACGGCTTGGGAGGCTAGCTGGGACCCTGCAGTGCCATGGAAGCCTGGACAAGGAACACCTACCTCTGCCAGGAGCCCCAGGGGAGGCAGGAGTTGAACTAAGCCTTGAAGTAGGAGGAGGCATTTTTCCAAGTGGATGTGAAAGAGAGCAGCTCAGTCAGGGGCGGATGAAAATATATGGTCCAGGTGAAAAGTGAGTCTACTGTAGCGAGGCCAGGGAGGGGCCTGGTCAGCCCAGGAAGAGGTGTTAAGGCCAGGAGGGTATGTGACCCCTTGCAGGAGTGTTTTAGGAGGACATTGGCAGCACTGTAGAGGCTGGGAGACCCAGGCCATCGGGGAAGAGATGGGGGCCAGAGGTGAAGTGGAGGCAGTGAGGACCACAAGGAAGGAACAGGGAGGACTGGACTCTTTCCCTCCGGACACCAGGCCTGGGCAGCTAATGGCAGGAGGGATCGCCGAACAGGAAGAGTTGAGGATTCTCCCGCCCACCCTCCTCAATTCCTGCCATGGGCAGTCCTGTGTACAGCTCTCAGATGCCCATGTGTGGCCAGAACCCAATAAGCTGGTTATCCTGCAACTAACAAAGAGAAAGTGGAGCAGTTTTAAAGTGTCTCTCCTTTCGGTCTCCAAACCTGTGTCCACTTTGGGAACCCTTGAGTCCAAGCACCAAACTCCCCTTAAATGGCATTCCTCAGTCCTCAGCCATTCTTGGACTTCAGAGCTGAGTTATGCGTCTGCGCCTTGAGGGTTGGGGAGTACCCTGCCTGTCAATGAGCCGCTGGCCAAGAAAAATGCACAGCTGACCCAGAATAGCTTTTCTCAGGTTCTCATGTGAGACAGGGACAACACAGGAAAAAAAAATAGGGAAATGACCCTTGTATATTGGTGTAGACAAGACATCATTTTTGTTTTTTAAACAAGACCAATGAACGTGTCAGTTCATTTATGTATATGACGCTAAAGACCTTTATTCCTAAAGGTCACCGCCCCCTAGTGCACCTGTGTGCCCTACATTCCCGTAAATCAGTACCGTGGGGCTGCCACAGTTAAGCAGTCACACAAGCTCTCCTCTTCCTTACAGAAGACTCTAACTGAATTTTTGCAGTCAGTAAAATGGTCTCTGTCTAGCCATCGAAAGGAACTCTTCAGGGAGAACTGCTGTAATTGGAGAAGAAGAAAAAAACCTAGTGCCACCAGTTTAAGATTCTCCCACCACCCAGGCCTGTCAATTGGCTCTAAAAGCTATGCTAATTTCAAGTCCTTTCAATATTCAGCCGTTTCCCTGGGGCGGACCAGCCCCACAGCCCTGCAGCCTCAGCCACAAGCTGGGCTCTGGGCAGGCACTTTACCTTCTGCGCTCCCCAGCTGCCCCCTCCCCCCCTCAGTCCCCCCCCCCCCCCCCCCGCCTGGGCCCCAGGGAGTCAGGTACTAATCTGATCAGGGAGGCATTTCCTACACACCTCTTTGGACCCAAGTGCATTCAGCTTTTGTAATACCTGCTTTTCTCATACATTAGATTTTGGGTTGAAATGCTAGGGTTAAAAAAAAAAAAAAAAGAATGAAAAGGGAAGGAGCAGATTTTTGCTTGGTGGATAAATGTATTTATATCTAATTAGGAGACCCCACTGTGAAGGGGGTGAAGTGTTTTAGTTCTGATCTATTGAAGGACAAATACCTATTGTGGGCTTGCTCTCTAAGTTGGTAAAAGATTCCCAGAGTTGCTCTGCAATAGCCCTGCCAATAGAACCCCGAGCAGGACCCTGGCTAACAGGCAGTGTCCTTGGGGTTCCCTCTGCCAGCAGGGCTTGTCTGCCCAGAGTTTTTTCATGCAAGCTATGCTCAAGCCAGGACGTGAGGATTTGTCCTGCTCCACCTTTCCAAAAACAGAATAAGAGAGAAAGGAAAAGAAAAAGATGAAAGAGAGAAAGGGAGAAAGGAGGGAAGGAAGGAAGAAAGAAAGGAAGAAAGGAAGGAAGGAAGGAAGGAAGGAAGGAAGGAAGGAAGGAAGGAAGGAAGGAAGGAAGGAAAGAAAGAAAAGAAAGAAAGAAAAGAAAGAAAGAAAGAAAGAAAGAAAGAAAGAAAGAAAGAAAGAGAAAGAAAGAAAGAAAAAGAAAGAAAGAAAGAAAGAGAAAGAAAGAAAAAGAAAGAGAAGGAAGGAAGGAAGGAAGGAAGAGAGAGAGAGAGAAGGAAGAGCATCTCCAGGATGAAGACCTACAAAACACTAAACTTTCCTTTGAGCTTCACCTCCCTTAGAATGTCTCACACTCCCCGTACCCCCGCAGCTTCCCACTGATTCTGAAACAGCAGAACTGAGCAAGGAACTTAATTAAAAATAAAAAGAAACTGCCAACACCTTGGCTTTTACCAGGGACACAGGTACTAAAATACTGATCAATTTGACATTCACTGTCACTTGTCTGAAGAAGCTAAGCATATGCATTAGTATAAAATCCCTTTGTGGCATTGTTTGCATCTATAAGTAACATGGTCAAACTGTAGTTTACCTAAGCTCAGCTCACCGAGAACCCTTTTTCAATTAAATATATAAACATTCTGGCACACATATCTTGCACATTCTGGAGATAAGGAATCCTTTTGGACCACAAGGACACATTCTGGATTCAGGGCCCCTCAGCACCATCTCCCACCCTTCCTGATGCCTCTATCTATTGTTGCAAAGTATTCTTTTAATATGAAAACGCATATATGTGTGTGTATGCATGACTGAAACATTATGCTGTTCACCAGAAATTGACACATTGTAACTGACTATACCTCAATTTTTTTTTTAAAAAGTGCTCTTTTATTCACTGTATGATGCGTTTGTACAAAGGACCGTGTAGGAATGGAGCACTGTGCCACACAATGACAGGGCTGTGGCACTGTCTTGCCTTCAGCTCAACAAGTAGGGAGGGCCAGGCCCCCCAGAAGACAGCAGGTGAGTGGGCGAGGGCCTGGCACGGTGGGGTTTGCAGAGGATAGAGGCAAGAGGGGAGCCTGGAGAGGAGCTTGCTGGGGCGGGTACTGAGGGTTGGAGCGACCCTGGAGGAGGTAAAGCAGAGCCAGTCAGGGTCGGGGAGGGGCTTCTGGTCAGGGCCCTCCAGACAGCAGACTCCTTGTGCATTCTAGATGGCAGAGCAGAAGGATCCCAGCTGGGTCATGACTTTGCAGAAGCCACACTCACCCATAGCAACCCTGAGATCAAGGAGACAGACGGCACAGATGGGATGACCACTCAGTTAGGGAGCAGGACGAAAAAGAAGACAAGAAACAGAAAAGGAGCAGTGAGGGATATGGAAAAAAAGTCAGGGCTGAGTGATATCACACAGCCCAGAGGTGTTACAGGAGCCCGGGTGGCCAAGAAAGCCAAGTGCAGCAGACTGGTCCCAGAAGAAGACCAGGAGAGGGCGCTGCGGTGGGCAACCCGGGCCAAGGGGATGCGTGGTCTCTGCCATGAGCAAACTGCCCAGGGGAAAGGAGACCTAAGAATGCCAAAGGCCCCTCCAGATCCAGGCCCGCAGGCCCAGAGCTACAAGGCTGGGGGTGTCTCTGCAGTGGGCAGCCTCCAAAAGTGGGAGCCAAGGGATGGCAGACTCCCAACAGTAGAGGCAGGCCGACTGGATGGGAGGTCGGGAGGACAGCCCTTAGGCCTGAGTATAGGGACAAGGCCCCAGGCCCTGGGGGAAAGGATTGCCTGGGGCATCTTAGACTGAGACGTAGAAATGCTTAATTAATTAAACTTAAGAATAATCCCCAAAGCCCCACTCAACAAATCTGCTTTTCTTTCATTGGCCACCCGAACATGTAATGGAGGCTGGGACATACAGACACTTAGCTGGGTACTACACTGCTCCACATTAAACAAGGGTTCAATCAGAAGGTAAGAAATACAGCATAAATGTTGGGTGGTCACAAAGGGTGTGGCCAGGAGCCTGGGGTTTGTTCTGAGTGCTGTGGGATGGTTTTAGAGGGTTTTATCAAGCACTGCTGTGATCTGACTTTCCAGTAAGAAGATCATTCCACCTGAGGGTGCAGAATAAACTGTAGATGGGAGGAGAGGAAACAGGGAGAGGAGTTAGGCGCTGTTGCTATAATCCAGGTAAGAGAGGATGGTGGTTGGGCTAGCGTTTCAGCAGTGGAGGTGGTGAGAAGCGGCTGGCTCTGGCCTCTGTTTGGGGGCTGGTGTCGACAGGACTTGCTGACGGATCGGGTGTGGGATATGAAGGAAAGAGAAACTTAAGAGGACAGATCCCAGGTTTGGAGGCTGAACTGCCAAGAAGATGCAGGCCCATTTATGGGGATGGGGGAGATGGGAGAGAAGCAGACGGCAATTAAAAGTTCTCCTTGAATGTACTGAGTCTGAGAGTCCCATTTGGCACCGCCAGTAGGGGCTGCTGAGTAGGTCACTGGAGTACATTTGGGGTTCAAGGCCAAGGTCAACCGAATTTGGGAGCTGCCAGCATAGGGTTGGTATTGAAAGGCCGGGCAAGATGAGTTCACTCAGCGAGAGGGTGTTGATGGAGAAGAGGAAAGGAGAGGGACAAGGGTGAGGCCCTGGGGCTCTCTGGCCTTGAGCAGGGGGAGAGCCAGTGAAGGAGGAGGCACATGAGGCCAGTGCAATGGACGGAGACGGAGTGAGAGCCAGCTGCCACATACCGGGAGCAGCCGCGGAGAATTCACCCTGGGGCTCAGCAACTGATTAGACCCAAGAGCCATTTCAGTAGAGCGGTGGGGAGAAGGCCCTGGAGACAATAGTTGATGAGTAAATGGCCCGGCAGGACGCTCTTCCCCACGGCATCACTGTGGAGGCCAGCAGAGACCGCGCCAAGTTAGGACGCTCAGCAGGGCTCGCCCACTTTTAAACCCAGGTGCCCAGGGTCATTCCAGATAAAGAGTGGGCTCCAACCCTGCTCAGCAAGACCCAAACACTCTTGGGTCTAGAGGGTCTGACCCTTGTTGGGGAATCTCAGACATCAGCCTTCTCCCTGTGGTTGTAGGAGTCATTTCAGCAAAATGAGGCTGAGCCCCCGCTCAGCACAAGTCCCCGTGCTGGGCGCAGCGCCTGCCCCAGCTCAGCTCTTCCAGGGCTGCCCACTGTCTGGGGGAAGGAACTTCGAGCCCTTTGGTCTCTTTCTGCGTCTGAGTCGGCAGCCCTGCTTTAGGGGGAGGGATAGCTCAGTGGTAGAGCATGTACTTAACATGCAAGAGATCCTGGATTCAATCCCCAGTACCTCCATTAAAAAAATGCATATATATATATATATATATATATATATATATATATAGTATATATAAAACTCTAACTCCCCCCCCCCCACCAAAATAATGAATGCAGGTAGCCCTGCTTTGGGGATGGTCAGGTGCTGGCCAGTCAGCACACCATCCTCAACTGGATTTCCTTGTCCCCGGTGCCTGTCCTGCTCCGCTCTCCCTGCATATTAGAGGGTGCTAAGATGCTAAGATGATTGGGGCCAGGGTTCTATTTTGTCTTAAGTTATTTATAGAAACTCTCAAACACAGGTAAGAGTGGAGAGAAAAGAATCCTGACCGGACCCGCGTGTGCAGCAGTTGGTGGAACAGGAAGGTGGTCCTTTGACCCTAGAATTCATTTTGCCAACTGCCTAGAGCAGGGTTCTTCAAATTGCAGGCTGTCAAACACGAGTGTGTCATGAGTCCAAATGTAGTGCGTTAGGACCTTCCTTTTTTTTAATGCAATAGAAAGGAATAGAATAGAAAATAACAGAAATCCCACATAAAAAGCTGAATATCTTTCATGATGCTTGTCTCAGTGATATCTATTATATATTTATGTGCATGGGTGTTCTAGGTTGCCTTGTCAAGTGGATTTGTTACATTGAGGTTAAGCTCCAACAGGGTGAAAGCTACCGGCTTCTAGAACCTCCTCTTGTGTCCCCAAGCCCAGCAGTGACTTCCTCAACACTGCAGCCTGGGCAGGCAGTCACCATGCACTGGCTGCAACAGTTGTTCCTGCTCTAGTGGGACTCCTGCACCATGGATGGACATGTTGGAGAAATAGGTTATCCCGGTTGTGGTTACTCAACCTACAGTCATCAGAGTTGCATCGATTGCACCTAAAAACAACTGTACGCTGCTGTGGGAGGGGGCTGCTCTGGTGCCTCCACCCTGCTGAGTGGCGCTCGGAGATGCCAAAGCCCACAGCTGAGCCCAGATCCAGCAGGTGGACAGACCAGCGGTTCTCAAGCTGCCTGCACATTAGGAGGGTCAAGCTCCCAAAGATCCTGATGCAAGTAGGCTGGGAGGCTGCCTGGGCACTGAGAGGATCTAAAGCTGATGCTGACGTTGGGCCGGGGCTGAGAACCACCAGCCTTGAAGGAGACATGGTGCTCCCGCTCCATAAGCGGAGGTGCTGGAAACCCTCAGACGCCACACCCTCCTCCTCCTTCTGCTGCTGGACAGATGGGCTCTGTGGCTTCAGTGTCCAGAATGGCCGGTTCCCCAGGCTGTGGCAGAAGGTGGTACAACCCCAGCAAGGCACTGGGATGTCAGACCAATTGTTCCGTCCTCTCTGCCTCATGCCGCAGAGACCCAAAATCATTCCTCTGAGTAGAAACACCCCACCCGGCATGTCTGCTGTGCTCAGGGACCAGTGGGGAGCCAGTCCCCTTCAGCCATGCTTCCTTGACGTTTTTCGAACACTCCACACCTTCACAGTTAGATTCATCTTCCTGCGTTCTTCAAAAGTCTGCTGCTCCCCACCCTCCCCTGCTCTTCCCTCACCTTCCCGTGTTCGTCCTCTGTCTCCTTCTCCCCAAGTATTAGAGGAAGAAAGGGGCTATCCAACAATCATGGAGACCAGGATTTGATTTGATTTTTAACTTCTTATAGGAATGTCCAAGCACCCGCTAGAATAGAGAGGTTAGCACAGTGAGCCCCAAACACCCGTTGCCAGCATCCGCGGTCCACCCCCAGCCCCTGCCTGCTTGCACTCCATCAGAGGGGACCTTGCCACCCAAGATCGTAGCCTTTTCCACTATGTGGGTCCTCCGAGGGTTGGGCTCATAAGAAAACAATCATAAGCCTTCAGTAAGCCCTCTGGGCTGCTGAGAACTCTCATCTGGAGAGTTCAGATGCCAAGAACCTCCCCGTGCATCTGGCCTTGGTAGAGACCCTTCACCTATAGCAGCTTATTTCAGGAGAAGAGCTGGGTTGGTGTAGGAACGTGGAGCAGATCCCAGTCTGTCTTCACAGAAGCTGCTGGTGGAAGTCCTGAATCCTTATGGGGTTGGGGCTTGCTTACCTCCTCAGCACCCAGCTGGTCAACACTGCATTGGCCAATCCCCTTGGAGAAAAAGGAACATTGCTTCCAGAATCCATCAGCCCCTATCACAAACCTACCACCTTTGCCACGAGATGAAAAGACACCTGAAGTGTGTTTGTCTGGGGAGGGGAGAAAGGAGGCCAGCAAAATGGTTCGTTTCAAACTTGAAGGGCTTTGTCCAGGTTTTGTTCAATCCCAGGCTCACGGCTAAACTATCTGAACTCCAAACCAAGATAAATACACCTCTAAAGTTAACCATGTTATTACATCAAGGCTGATGTAATGGTTCCAAACCATGAGAAAATAATATTCCAGCATAATGGGTCTCTCTGTTTAGCTGGAAGGAAGGCTGGGCTGCTGGCTTCTTGTCAACTAGAATTTGGCATTTTCTATCATTGTTAAGCTGGGTGTGCGTGTATGTGTGTATGTGTGTAACCTAATTAATGATGTTTTAGTAATTGTGGTGTGAGAGTATAGAGAGATATTAAAATATAATTAGGGGGTGCAAAGAAGGTTCCTGACCCACCCAGAGAAGGAAGGGTTCCAGAGTGATTGTCCCCAGCCCGCCCCACCCCAGAGCCCTCCCAGACTCAGCTTCTCACAGGATGACATCTAGGATTCCAGTGGCCCTCCAGGTCACAGTTCAAAGGGTGGAGAAAGGTCAGACTACTTCACTTTGGGAGACAACTTCCGGGTAAAAGAGGAAGTGGTACCCACCCACCACAGGAAGGTACTGCACGTGCCCCTCGATGCCCTTATGGTGTCTACAGACAGATGACAAGCTGGCCACGCCGAGCTGAGTAGGACACATGCTAAATAAGGATGGTCCAGGGGGAAGGGTAGAGCTCAGCGGTAGAGTGCATACTTAGTATGCTCGAGGTCCTGGGTTCAATCCCCAGTACTTCCATTAAAAAAAAAAAGGATGATCCACTTGGTTGCTGCCCCCACCAGGTCGGAGATGGACATATAGGGACTTTGACAGGGACTTTGGCCACGGGTCCCAGTGCCAATATTCAGCCTCTGTTTCCTCGGGCAGGTCACTCACAGCTCCCCAGATGCCAGGCAGCAGCTCTGGACCTCATACCTTCCCCGGGAGGGCCCCTTCCACACCACTCAAGTCTCCAAGTCAGAGAAGTTTGCCCACCACTGAAATCAGAGGCCTCCCCATTCCAGGTTCTACCTAGAATGCAAACTTTTTTTTTTCCTGAGGGCTTTTTAAACATATCAGTCATCAACATTTACTACCAACCAGGTGCAGAGCTCAGAGCCGGCCCCTGTCCCAGGCCCATGGACCCTTTAGGCAAATCAGGCTGAGGCAGGTGTGGGGACAAAGGTTCGTGGTGTCACAGCTCATTGAATCCCTACCACAAACCTACCACTATTCCCATTTTGCAGATGAGGAAACAGAGGTTCCAGAAGTTCAGGCACTGGCCTGGTGTTCTGTGGGTGGAGTCTGGTAGAGCTATAGGGCGCAGCACAAGGTGGACATAAGCCCACTCTGCAGAAGCCTACTCATTTGCTAGCGCTGCAGGACAAAATTCCCCTGACCGAGGGCCCTCAACTGCAGAGAGATGTTGTCTCGCTGTTCTGGAGTCCAGGTCTAAGACCAAGGTGTCGACAGGATCATTTCCTTCTGAGGTTGGTTGTCTCCTTGTGTCAGATATGAGTCTCCTCCCTGCGTCTCCACATGGTCTCCCTCTGGGTGTGTCAGTGTCCTAATCTCTTTTTATAAGGACACCATCATAGTGGATCAGGCCCCCCTAATGAACTTACTTTACCTTCCTCATCTCTTCAAAGACCCTGTTTCCATTGTCATTCTAAGTGAAGTAAACCAGAAAGAGAAAAAGAGAAAGACAAATACCATATGATATCACTCATATGTGTAATCAAAAGAAAAAAAAAGACGGAAACGAGCTTATTTACAAAACAGAAACAGAATCACAGACAGAAAACAAACTTATGGTAACCAAGGAGGAAAGGGGGTGGGAGGGGATAAATTGGAAGTTTGAAATTTGCAGATACTAACTATTATATATAAAATAGGCAAACAATAAGTTTATACTGTATAACACAGGGAACTATATTCAATATTTTGTAGTAACCCATAATGAAAAAGAATATGAAAAGGAATATGTGTATGTGTATATATAACTGAAACATCATGCCATACACCAGAAATTGACACAACATTGGAAACTGACTATACTTCAATAAAAAAAAAAAAAAAAAAAGACCCTGTCTCTAATACAGTCATGTTCTAAGATACTAGAGGTTAGGACTTTAACACATGAATTTGGAGGGGACACAACCCAGCTCAACAGGTGGCCTGTGGCGGGCTCATTCCGGGGCAGTGGTGGGAATGGGTTGCAGCCAGCTCGAAGAACCATCGACACGGTGTTACTGAGTGCCTGTTGCGCCATGATTGGTGCGAGACGGCCCTGGATGCCATGGTGTGAGCAACACGTGGGAGGAAAGGACAGTGGCAGAGGGAGCAACGTCTCCCCGTTGCCCATCAAATCGCTCCAGAGAGCACAGAGCTTGCATGTGAGGCTTTGCAAATATGTTCAAAACACATCTGCCAACTACACAGACTTCACAGGCCCTCCCGGAGCCCTGCAACCTCAGCTGACACCACTCTCAGCCAGCCCAAGGAAACTGGAGGCCCTCTGGTTCTAATTTCTCCCCCTTCACCCTGCAGAGCCCGTAAGTGTGGGTTCAACAAGAATTTGCTGAGTGAGTGAATGAATAAATGTAAGTTTCTGACTGATTCAGACCTCCTGGTCTGCCCTCATTTCTTTCCTGCTGAAGCTTCCTGGATGATTTCTGGACCAGACTGTTTGTTCATGATTCAGGATGGGGCCCTACGAAGCTGACACCCTGGGGTGTCAGATTCACAGGTAGGCAACAAAACCTCCAATGACACATCCACACTCCAAGTTGCTGGAGGTAGAAGGGCAGACATGGAATTTCAAACACACCAGCGGATGCTCGGGAGGTAGGCATCCAGATTTCCTCTGGGGATGGACAGTAGCAGGACCTTAAGCAAGGAGCATCTGGTGCCTCCTGATGGAAGGGCTTATTAAATGCCGGAAACAGTTGCCAGGCGAAGACTTCTCCGTAGGTTTCACCAGCAGGCCTGCTCCTTGGCTGTCTGGATCAGCTGAGGTGTGATCTTGCCTCAAGGCAGGAGGGAGAACCCGATGGCCTCCTTGGGTCCCTTCCTGCCCTGGGATCTCAGGCAGACATTAACCTCTGGGGAGTGACAGTAGGTGAGCGATCCCCATGGCCCGAAGCCAGCAGTAACAGGGTGGCCCGGTCTGGGCAATCCACCTGGAGCTAACCAACTGGTAGAGTTGCAAATAGCAACAAGTCTGGCAGCTTCCAGGATTACCCATTCGACAGGGCAAGAAGCAGTAGGTGGAAATACTCAACCTCAGAGGAAACAGTAGCTCGGGGTGGAGAGTGTGTCCACAGAATGTCCTGGACACACACACACAGAATGTATTTATGCAGAGGTGCTGGGAAGGCCTCCTTGGGAGGTCCCTCCTCTCAGATCATGGAGAAGAATCACAGCTCCCAACTAAGCATTGTATGAGCCTTTAGCTTGGAGGTAATCAGGTTTATATTATTTTTAATGGAGGTATTGGGGATTGAACCCAGGACCTCATGCATGCGAGCCATGCACTCTACCACTGAGCTATACCCTCTGCCACCCACCCCAGCCTTCAGATTTACTGCCTGATTTTTCCCAAAAAAAAATCATCAAAGGAAGGAAGGGCTGGGGAGACCCTGTTGGTTTCACATTGAAAGACAAGGACACTAAGAGATGGCCAAGATCACATCAATGTGGCCCCAAATGCAAGGAGTTTGCACCAACTACTATGGTCCACATGCCTTTCTTAGTAACTTTTTTGTTCTAGGCACCTCTGAAATCAGCTTGGCTTTTTTTCTTCCCCACGCCTGGTATAGAATCACCACTAACCTTATCTACCCATAAATCACCTAAGCAACCTATACACATTTTTGAGGGTCTATAATTGATGCAGAAGAAACGTTACCTTCCTTCAGAGAGTTTTGTGTTGGGAACACAAGACAAACACAGGGGAAACTATAATAGACAGGGTGAGACAGCCTGTGACCAAGAACTAGAAGCAGTCTTGATGCTCAGAGGAGAGGGATGCCTATGAGGGCAGGGCAACCAGGGCAGACTTCCTGGAAGAGGTGGTGGGACGGGTGCAAGGCCTTGGGAAAGGCTTGGATTTAGAAGTATCGGAGACAGAAGACATTCTGGGCCAAGTGAACCGCAAGTAAGGGTGTGGCAGAACCACAGGCAGTGAGAGGCCACCAGGCCCAGTGCTGAGGGCCCCCAGTGAGGCACAGGTCAGAGGCAGGTGGGGGCAGCCTCCCAGGCTATGAAGAGATACTGGGAGAGATGTCCTGGTTGGCAGTCATGGAAGGTTTCTGCACAGAAGGGGATCTCCCCAAAAGCATCTCTGAAATGACCACCACAACAGCATGTGTCATTTTCCAAGCACAGGGTAGGTGTTCACTGGGCAGCTCACTGTTGAACCACTGATCAGCGGCCAATAGGAACATCGATGAGGCTCCTTCTGACGTTGCCAACATCCACATACAGTGTTTTCCACCAGATGGAACCCCTCGGAATCCCTGCACCTCCCAGGTTTTTGGCCTCCTGTGAATTTCTCAGTACATTCATAACACACACACACTCAGGTACACATGTTGAATGACAGACACACAAGACTATATTAATTGACTTGGCTTTAGTTAAAAAATATGTGTTTAAAACTTGAGCCTTATCGCATCTTCACAAGTTATTTGCATTTCTTACATTTGTTGTCCCAATACTGTATCATGGTGTAAAGGAAATTGCCTTTGAAAATGCAAAGATGTAGAGGACCATCATGAAATGTGTTCAAACAGGGGCTGTCTCCTAGTTCAGAAAAACATGTCCAATGACAGAATACAGAAAATGCGAGAGAAAAATAGAAAAGGAAGAAAGGAAACTTTCCAGATCCACATGTGACCAAAATTCAGAAATATAAATAAAAACATGATTTATTGTGATACAAAACAAAACAAAACAAAAAAACCCAAGCCTCTAAGTTAGCCTCTCAGAAAAGCCTCTGGGTCCATGATTAATTGCTGAACAAACTGATTCTTTCATACGTTCTTCCTGTAATGCATGGGGGCTTTGAGCAGTGGAGACCCAGGCTGATCTGGTTTCCTGTGACTGACTACTCTCACCTTCTGACCTGTGCTACATGCCTCGTGCCCCTCCTCGGCTCCTGGCCTGCTGCAGCCCCTCACCCCAGCCCCTCTGCCCACGTCTCCACCCAGAGCCACTCATTCATCCCCCATGCATTTATCTCTGGAGTTCCTCAATATGGGCCAGCAGGGTGCTGACATTCAGTCAAGGCAAACAGAAATTTAACATGAATGTAATCATATAAGCAAAAGCATTTTATGTTGTGATGAGTTAATAAGGAAATAAATGAGAGCGGTCAAGCAAGAATAAATGACTTTCCCCAAGGAAGTGTCACCTGAGCTTAAACTGAAAGGATGAAAGATTGAATGGGGGATGTGACGTGGGAGGACAAAGAAACCCAGGGATGTGTGGCAGCATGTGCCAAGGCCCTGGGGTAGAAATGGCTCAGTGCAGCCAAGGAACCAGGAGACAGCCATGGGGGCTGGAACATGGTGGTCAAGATCTCAAAATGAGGTCTCACGGGGCTTCAAAGATGATAGTTGGACTTCTGCCCTTTCCCTCCACACTATTCCCTCCCCTATAAAAACCCTTTGCTTCCCCTATAATCACTCGTAGGTAATGGAATCACTTAAACCTTCCTTCTCCCTTCTTATACTCAGTTGGTCACTAAATCTTTCTAGTTCTACTTCAAAATCTCTCCCAACTCTCCACTCTCTCTCACCCTCTGCCTTGGTTTGGGTCCTCAGTGTCACTTAGCTATCTGCTCTGCTCCTGCCTAAAAATTCCTGTCCAAGTTGGCAGGTGTTGTAGCTGGGTGATGAACACATACATATTTTTCTATATGTTTGAAATTTACTAAAGCAACTACTAGAAAAACAAAACAACAAAAACCTTCCTCCTCCGCAGGAGGTCTCATCCTCAAAGAAGGGTATTTATTTTCTGGGCTTTGCACATATCAGCTAAGTATGAAACACTCAATCCAGGAAACAGATTTCCAGTGCATCTAGTCTGTGTGTTTTAGTCTCCCCCCGTCCCAACTACTTTGAAGACCCTGTCTGTCCTGTGTGGCCAGTTGCCTGGAGACCAGCCTTGCCCCTCACAGGCCCACCAACATCACCTGGCATCCACTCGTGATGAAAGTCTTGTGTCCACGCCATTCAGACCCTCGCCCTTGTGTTGGTCCCTCTACCTGGCTCGTCCTTCTGCCCTTGATAAATTCCTACTTGTTAGTCAAGATCAGCCTCAATGTCAAATGCTCAGAAAGCCTCTTTCCTTCCTCCTTCTGCTCCTCTGTACTGGTCTGTATCTCCGCCTCCCCCCTAGTCTAGGGGCTCCTCGTGGGTGAGAACCAGGCTGCCACTGTGACAGTAGAGCCAGTGCACCTCGCCTTGTGCCCAGGGCCCTGCAGAGTGCCTGCCTTGGGAAGATGGCGTTTAAGTCTCCATTTTCGAGCCTGGGAAGCAGGCTCAGCGCACTTAGTGCGGAAGCTGAAGGGGGTAGCCCCCACTAGGCCCCATCCTGCATGCAGCCCCTTGCATGGCAGCCCTCAGTCAGCACCCTGCCCGGGACCTGGCACACAGGCCCTGCAGGACCCATTTGCTGAGCAAATTCAAGGCCCCTCATCACCTCTGTTCCCCTCTGCCTCTCACCCTTCCTCCAGGCAAGCAAAGCTCCGTGGGCAACTGAGGATCCAGCCACAGACTGAAGCCCAGACGCTCTTGTGATCATCAGAGAGACCCTCGTGTGGGGACCTCTGTTACCCACGGGACCCCCACCCCTACGTGTCCCACCTGCAGCCCTGTGTGGCACCCCTGGGAGTCCAGAGCGGGAAAGTGGCGGTCAGGCGTTCCCCTGACTACGCCGACCTGACCAAACTCACTTCCAGGTAATTTCACATGAGTCCCTGACTTCACTTTGTCCTCCCAGAAAAATAAAAAGCAAGACCCAAAACCCTGACAGAGGTCTGTGTTCAGACTTGTCTCTGATGTAACATTGACCACACCCACTCTTCTAATAGATGTGTTGGTAAAATGTTTTTCTAAAGAGCTCACATAAAAAGTATTAAGGTATAATTTCTCCTCCGTGCTCCTGTGGAACGTTCCGGAGGCTACAGCTGAGGGTAAAACAAAGTGAAAGTCTTCTCCCCACAAGCGCCAGCCTGTCCCACAGCTGCAGCTTCTTGCCGTCACAGGAATGGTGGTTGGTGATAGTGTGGCATGAACTTTGCTACAGGTGACACCAAACGTTAAAAAAAAAAAAATTAAGCAGTTATTAAGCTAGGTGTAGACAACCTCGGGCACTGGGTCACACCAAGTGAATTCATCTCTGCTACTCCGTTTATAGAGGCTTTCTCCCTTAAAAACTGCTTCCATAGTTTCTGTGCTTTCATTTTGGTGAATCCCCAACCCCTGCAGGGTCCCTCAGCCATCATGGTGCCCGGGAATCGGTGACTTTCGACAGGTTCTGAGTCTGGGATGAGTCTGCGAGGCGCCAGGTCTTCATAACCCAGAGTCTAAAAGAAGTTAGATTGAGGTGTAAAAGAAAGTTGCTCGGTGTGAGGGAAGAATAAAAACCTTTTCTTCCAGTGAAGAGCTAACATTTTGGGTTTGGGGAATTTTTTTTTTTTTAAGTTTTCAAAGTTTTTCAATAGAAATCCAAAGCTGGGAGTAAAAAGGGATGTTTCTGGCAGTCAGGGCTGTGTCCTGGCTATGATATTAACACAGGGATTAATATCAATTACATCGTCAAGCCTCACTCACCCTTGCAAAGACGGGGAAGATAAGGGGACCCCAGGCTTTCCGTGCGAGGGACTGCCCTGGTTTTGGGCCCCCCGCCTGTGTGTCCCTTCTGGGACTCGGTCTGCCATCTGCACGTGGAGGGTCACACTAGCCCATCTGCCTGCACAGGTTGTTACGAGACTCAGACAGGGAAGGATGCCACATACTCCGTTAGTGTGAGCCACGATGATCCACGCAGAAGCTGGAGAGTCTCTGGGGCTCGGCTATCTGGTTGCCCCAGTGGCTGAGTGGTGGTGCCCAGAGTAACAAACACACCAGAGCTTATTACCCCACAGGCCAGCCCACCCTTGACAGCTGTCAGGGGCCGGCGTGGGTCAGCTCGGGGCAGGCACTGCACTGCTGCAGGTGGAGGACTTTCTGCAAAAGCTGGTTCTCTTCTTCAGAGGCATCTCAATGATTTCTTTTTTTTAAATTGAAGTAGAGTTCGTTTACAATGTGTCAATTTCTGGTGTACAGAATAATGTTTCTGTCATACATATACATACATATATTCATTTTCATACTTTTTCATTATAGGTTGTACAAGATATTGAATATCGTTCCCTGTGCTGGACAGTAGAAAATTGTTGTTTATCTATTTTATATATAGTAGTTAATATCTGCAAATCTCAAACTCTCAACTTATCCCTTCCCATCCCCTTTCTCCCCTGGTAACCATAGTTTGTTCTCTATGTCTGTGAGTCTGCTTCTGGTTTGTAAATAAGTTCATTTGTGTCTTTTTTTAGATTCCATATATAAGTGACATTGTATCATATTTTCCTTTCTCTTTCTGGCTTACTTTACTTAGAATGACGATCTCAAGATCCATCCATGTTGCTGCAAATGGCATTATTTTCTTTTTTATGGCTAAATAGTATTCCATTGCATATATAACTTCTTTATCCTGTCATCTGTCAAGGGACATTTAGATCAATGATTTCTTGTATCTGCTATTTTTATCTTTTCAATGGACCCAGCTCTGGAGTTTAAAGCCTTTATTAAGTACTAGAAACACACCAGAAAAGCATGGCCTACTAACTTCTAACCTGTCCACACCGCTAGCAGAACTACCCTGGGCTGGCACTGGCCTCCGGGAGCCACTTGAGGGCTCACCTTTCAGACCAAAGTCTGCTGTGTAATTTGATTTACTTACAGAAGACCTAAAAGCTGTAGGGGCCTCCCCCTGACCCCATCAAGTCCTGGACCTGGACACATTTCAGGAGGCCACTCCTCTGATGGCACCAGACGTGGACCCAGGCAATGTCCCCAGCACTGGCAGCATTTCTGGACAACCTGATCTCCCTCATCAAGGCTCCCGCTGGCCTCCACCTCTGAAGCAGATGAAATAAAATTAGGGGTTTGCAGCGGCCTAATTTCCTCCCAGGGAGTAAGACAAGGTTTAGAGGAAGGGTTCAGTTTGTAAATGTTCTAGAAATGAAAGAACTTAAAAGTGAGGGATGATTTAAGCTTAAAAATGGTTTCATGCTTTGAGGTTATTCATCAGATCAGCAAGGCTCTGATGCAGAAACCACAGCTGACCTGAGGACGGTCGGAGCCTCAGTCCTGGTCCTTCTCTGGGAGGAGGGAGGGGTCACGGGCCACCTGCTGTGAGCCCTGGAGCTTCATGAACCTGCCTTATTTAACCTTCACAACAACCCTGTTAAAGTAGGTGTTATCACCATCTTACACGCAAAAACTGAGCCTCAGGAAGATTAAGTAATTGCCAAAGTCAACAGCTCCTCACTGGCAGGGCCTGGACAGGAATCCAGGCCCACCCCAGCCCACAGCCCACGTTCTTCCCACTCTGGGCTCTGAGTCCGGGTCCAGGAGCCTCATGCCCACTGCTGCAGCCTGTCGGCTTCAACTGCCAGGTGGCAGGAAAGAGGTGGGATGGATGGGGGGCTGAGGAGCAGGGAGACAGAAAAACGGGCCGCTCTGGGAGTCTTCACGAAGCCAAGACAACAAGGGCTGGAACCACGGGTGAGGATCCATAAATTGGGCGAAGGGTGGACTCAGAACCGGCAGGGCTGGGCAGCTGCTGACTCAGACCTGTCACCCTGGCACCCCCACACATAGCAGGCTTTGGGGGCAAGGGTATAGGAGCACAGCTAAGGGCAGAGGAGGAGAGGGCCATTGTTATAGGGGGTACAGAGCAGCCGGGGGCCCGGGCAGCAGCTACAGGTCAAGTTCTACCATACATGTGTTCAGTGGTCCCCGGGGGAGGCTCACAGCTGGGGAGGAGGGTGTTTGGTGTCCTCAAGGAGAGTCAGGACCGGGGCATTATCTTGCACGAAGCTGGCAGCTGAAGCTAAGAGTCGGGAACATAGATCAGGAAAGGAGAGGCCAGAGAGGAGGGGAAGAGGCCCGGGCCAGAACCCTGGCCATAACTTTCCCTTCCCTCCCTGCACGGAGACCAGCCAGAGGTGGAGAGGAAGGAGCTACCAGAGAACAGGGGAAGCAGAGGGATAAAGGCCAGCCCAGCTCAGGGTATCAAGTGGCCAGAAAGGATAAGGCAGGGGAACTGTGAGGACACCAGCAAATGTAGCAACCTAGGGGGCCTCTGAACTGGTCACTAACCAAGTCACACAGGCCACTGCTGAGTGACGAGGAGAAGGAGGTGAAGTGAGGAAGAGCAACTTCTGAGGTTGATTTTTCACCAATTCAGACATTTACAAGATAAACAGGAGATTTTTTTTTTTTTAACGATAGGGACTATTTGAATATATTCACAGACAAGAAGGAATGAAGCCAGTGAAAGATAAAGATGGAAACTGTAAGGGAGAGAAAGCATTCACTTTGTCAGCTGAAGAGGACTGGAGGCAGGTGGGGTCAGAATGGAAGGCACAAGCAGATGAGGTTAGGTTTGAAAAGAAAAGACTCTTTATCCTCTAAGATAGGAGAGGAGGGGAGCTGAAAATGCAGAAACGCTACGGTGAAGGGGCTGAACTCACATAGGCAGCACCAAGCAACCCCCGGAAAGCAAGAAACGAGGGCACGTGAACACAAAGCCTTTTCCATGAGTCTCTGCCACAGGACGGTGCCTGGCTGTCACTGGCTGTTGAGGAGAACTGGAAAATGTACGGTATTTGCTGCAAAATGTCTTTCATAATGCAAAGGAATGAAACCCTAATGATGGCATTTCAGATGTTCCCTCGAAGTCTAGAGTTGCCGCCAGGCGGGGAGGTCTGGTCAGTCTGTATTAGTTATGCTCAGCCATGCTGGCTGCTGAAACAAACAAGTCCCCAAACCAAAGGAAGCTTATTTCTCACTCATTCAAAGTCCAAGGCCATGTGGTTGGACAGGGCAGTCATCCACGCAGTCATTCAGGGCCCCAGGCTCCTGCCTTCCACCATCTGCTTCATCCTCTGGAGGGAGCGAGCACATGGGCTGTTGTGTGGGAAGCTCCATCAGCAGGTCTGGAAGCAGGGCTATGCTCCCACCCACTTCTCCCTGCTCAACCCCAGTTGCATGGCCACACCCAGCAGGAAGCTAGAAACGTCATCCAGCTGGTGCCCAGGAGGAATGGGGGACAGGTTTTGATGGAAACATAGCCATTTCTGCCACCAGGTAAAGACTCAAACAAAGGAGGGAAGATTTCAGGATCTGGGTTTGCAAGTGGTCACTGTAAGTGATGGGGAACGAACCGCCCCCTCCTTGGGTCCCCTCAGCGAAGCTTTTGCAAAAACCCTGAAGATGCACTCTCCCTGGCCCAACCTACATGTCTTACGTGTGGACACAAAACCACGCATCTCTGCCACAGGACAGGGCCTGGCTCTCGTTGGTTGTTGATAAGCACTGAAAATGTACAGTATTTGCCACAAAACATCTTTCATGATTCAAAGGAACAAAGACCTAATGATGGCATTTCACCCCTTAAAGTCTAGAATTGCAGCCAGGCAAGGTATCCGCCCATCTTCACCCCACCAGACACATCGAGAGGAGTCCTGCTGGTCCACCACACCCACAACAGCTAGGCAAGGTACGTGGTAAGAAGGTCTTCTGAGTACCAATATGCCTCAGGAGATCTCAGCACTTTTCCTTTGCTTTTTGTTCTAGGAATTGGCTTTTTCAATAGGAACAAGAAGTTCCCCCACCCTTTGCCTTCATTACAAACAAAGATATTGTCTTCCATTAAAAAAAAAAAAAAAAAAAGCTTCCCAGACTTGGTCTGAGAAAGTCACGTGGCTCCGTCCTATCCCATTCTGGGAAAACACAGGTGCGTGTTTGCCCACAGGGGCGGCCATGGGAGAGCGGTTAATAACCTGTGGCTATAATCGAGCAGTTCTGTCATCCAGAGTTGTTGAAACCCAGCAGCATTAGAGAGAGCCAAAGAAACCCAGGGCTGATAGATCTAAATGACCTGGAAGGGATGGGTCCGTGGACGTGTGTTGTATAGATCTTGCAAAATCGGTAACTATGGGGAGAGAGGAAGAATACGAGTGAGGCCCAGAGGCATCTGGAAGGGAATGCGAGGCTGTGTCTGGGTGTTGCTCAATGGCGACCTGCCTTCCCAGGGGCTTTGCCAGGTGCTGGTGAAGGATCGGCCCTGCTGATGGCTCATTTCACCCCCTCCCCCTCCGGGAAGGAACGCGGGGAGCTCTTTCAAGGATGCAGCATCCTTTGAGTAGCAAAGAGCCAGCAATGCCGGGGCCTGAGAAGGGCATCTCTCCCATGTGAGAGAGGTGAGCGGACAAGCGTCTACCTGCACGAGGTGTGTTTACAGGAGGAGAACGAGGTGTATATTTGCGTCCAACACCTGTGGTCAGGTTAGAGAACAGAAGCTCATTCATTCCCGACTCGCCCCAAAGCTTCACCCTTCTCCTTTAGTTACCTGGCACCGACAACGCCTGCTCGGCAAAGGCCAAGGAGTGGTGGGCACAGACCCCTAGGAATGGGGGCGCCACTGCCCTGGGACAGGGAAAGTGGGGTCCTGGAGACGGTCCCGGGGCTCACCCTGCCTGCCGCACTTCAGCTGGTCCTGATATTGGTCTGCCGAGTTCAGCCCCAAACACCCACCACGCACTGTTCCCACAGCCCAAGCAAGGCTCACAAAGGGACAGTCAAGGAGGTGGGGTCAGAGCTGCGGACTCAGGCAGCCTGAGAGTTTAGGCAGCCCCAGGGCAGCTAATGAGGCTGGAAACTGCCAACCACCCTGATGGCTTTGAACTCCACAGACCTGCTTAGAAGCCAGTCACAGAGATCGGAAACACAATGCCTTTTCTTCATGGTGGTCAAGAAAGACTGTAGGAAACACTTCCAGTCCTGCTGTTGCCACCAAAGTTGGCAAACATGCACACAGCACCAGTGGGAGCCAGACATCATGCCAGGCCAAGCCCTGTCCCCTAGGAGGTCGGTCACACCATGGACGAGGTGGGTCCTGCCGGGCTGTGGGGTTGCCCCAGCCTGGCTCCACTCACTGTCTCTGTGACTCTTAGGTGACTTCCTTAACTTTTCTATGCTCAGTTTCTTCATCTATAAATCAGAGATGGTAACTAGGACCTAATAAGACAATAATGTGTGTACAGTGTCTAATGAGCCAGGGCGACGGGTCACCATCCTGGAGAGGCCATGCCACATGGCCACATCGGAGAACCAAGCCAAGTCCAAGTCGTTGTGCTCAATCATCTGACCCCCTGCTCTGCCATCCTGTCCACTCCAACCCGACACCAGCACACCAACCTGCACGGGACAATTCCCAGCCTTGAGGGGCTCAAAAGGAGCAGGGAGCCCATGTCCCCAACCATGAGAGGTGGGGAAACCGCTCCCAGAGGGATGACCGTTAGAGGTGCCGCCCAGCCCACGCTCACATCTGAGCTGGCTCCAGAGGCACTCAGCTCACCATATCCCCTGTGTGCCCCACACATCTGCCTGCATCCCATTCCTCCGCGTCCATGATAAACACAAAATCAATCAGCCTTTGTGTTGCCATTGTTTCCACACACCCCTCCCATTAGATTTGAAAACAAAGTTGCCCAGCTTTGCTCTGATTTCTCAGTGTACATTTAAGCACAATAATAAGAAGCTCCTCCAGGGCAGAGTGGAGGGTGTGTGCCAAGACTGGGGCTTGGCACGGAGCCCATGCCTTTCAGGCCTGAGTTACTGGGCAAGGGGTCAGAGAGATGGCAGAGGAGGGAAGCCAAGGAGCCGGACATCCCCCTACCCCGATCCCCCAACCCAACTCCCAGCTCCCAGGAGCCGCAAGTGACCCTGAGACGCTCCTGGAGTCCCCTGCAGCTGACCCTCCAGGCCCACCTAGCCACTGCCTTCTGCCCTGAATTTCTTATCCCCTCTCCACCCCCTTTGCATACATACACACGCTCACACACACGCACACACACACATACACGGTCCCACCTGATGACTCGTTGGACCCACAGTCCCATTTTCTGCTCCTGAGGGTACGGCTATGGACCCCCAGGAGGCAGGTCACACTGTGCGGGTGGGGCCAACGTCAGGGCATCAGGAAGGAGTGCGTTAGGACTCAACAGCCCTGGATCCAAGTCCCATCCCTGCACCCTTCCTTATGCTAACCTCTGAACTCCATGAGCTCCAATTTCTCAACTTGTGACTTCACAGAGATTGTGCAGGAAGTGGATGGATGATGCTTCCCCAGCAGTCGACACTTAGTGTTTAGTGAATGGTCACTATTGTTGTTGCATTTCCCAGGGGCCGTCTGGAGGTAAGCTTTAACCGCACTGATGAAGGAGAGGCCATTTCAACTCCCTTCTTAGGGTCAATAGGGAAGATAGTTTGGTGATGGGGCTGAATGGGACCCTTCACTCCCAGAGGAACTGTCACCTGCAGGCAGGTCCAGCCTGTTAAAGGTTCAAATGCTCTGGGTGGTGGGGAGGGGGGTTCATGCTAGAGAAGAAGAAACAGGGGCTGCAAACATTGGCTTTAAAACAGAGGGAAGGCAAAATAAATGAGAGCTGCTGATGAGTGTCACCAAATTTGGGACTCTGAGCCCAAAGTCCAGGAGAGTGACCTCCCCTCAACGCCTAAGGACAGGGAGGGTGACAGTCATCCTGGTACCACCAGCACCTGGCACATGCCCAGCTCACAAGGGCTCTCACAGCATAGTGACTGCATTATGGAATTAAATCAAGTCTTTCCTAGACACCTATTGTAACTTGAGACTGATTTCTTTAGTAGAGGAGAAGGACAGAGGACACCATCTTAGACTTTGTTCAAGGCGAGGAACTACAAGTTACCATGAAGGGAGAGAGGTAGGAACAATGGAGCTGGTTCACAGGGAAGCGAATGCTTGATGTGCCTAACAGAGCTGTGGATTGGGAACCACACAGTGAGGGGAGGGGGCAGCGTGCTGGTTCTCTAAGAGAAGAGAATGAATAAGGCTGCCCCTCCCCCCTCTCTTCTCCACCCCTCCCCAACGCTCCCCCTCTTCCCACTCCCAGCCTTGTTGGTCCTGGAAAGTTTGGTTATTCTCCAGTTTAGAGCAAGGACAGCAAACTACAACCCATGGGCCAACTCTGGCCTGCCACCTGTTCTTCTAAATAAAGTTTTATTGAAACACAGTCATATGCATTCCTCTCCCTATTGTCTAGGGCAGCTTTTGCTCTCCCCCACCTCGTCACCCTCTCATACTTTCTGCAAAAATGCTCAGAGCACAGGTCTGTGTGAAGTCAGGCAGATTATCCAACCTCTCAGAGCCTCAGTTTACCGTTCTGTCAAATGGTGACAATACAAGCCCATGTCCGGGTTTGCTCTGAGGATGTATGGAAATGCCCTCAGCACGGTCATTCTTGGCCATCATTATTCCATCCCTCTCTGCTCGGGTCACTGAGCTCACTTCTGCTCCATCCCACAAATATTCACTGAGCACAAGGGCAAGCCCTGCTTAGGAACTTGGCGACGGGGTGTACACTTGAGGTAACATCATCTGACAAGGTGATCAAACCACGGTGGGGGCATTTTTCAGGACTGTGCCAGCAGAGGAACCAGCATCTGGTTCTACCTGGGGAAGTGGGGGGTGTGAAGTTTGTGGTGGGGGCTGTTGATGGGTGAAATGTGCTGCGGGGAGGAGGCTGCACAGCTTGGACCCAAGCACAGCCTGGCACGTCCAGAGGAGGGTGGGCAACCAGACCCTGGGTAGGTGGCCATGAGGTAGGACTGCAAAGGGTCTATGCCGGAGAGCCTCCCCGCCTTTTTCCTGGCTTGGCCTCAGAGAAGGATGCCCCGTGGCTGCCACTCGGGGAAACAGAGCAGCACCTTCCTGCTGAGGGAGAAGGGCCAGCACTCCTCCGTGGGCTGTGCAGTGGCGGGTGGTCTCTTCCTCGGAAGATCATCAGCTGGAGGAGCCACGTGCTCAGACCTGGGCTTGGACGGCTCAGTGTGGCGTTAGTGTAAAAGGCAGGACCAAGGGGCAGCGGAGATCTTGGAGCAGCAACACACTCGAGAGAGGATGAGGAAAGACAGCTCGACTGGGGACTGGTCACCAGAGTCAGGCCAGGGGGAGGGTGAGGATGCCTGAGGCATCTATCCTGGACTGTGGACCCTGAGCCTGTGGTCCCATCGGGGCAGAGGCTGCCGTAAGCTAGCAGGAGAAAGAGAGAATGCATTCCAGAAGCCAGGCTGGAGGACAGGAAGGAAAGGATTATGGTTCAAAGGAAATGACTTAATGATGGAGAAACAAGCTGTGTTACTCCGTGTGCGTGTGTGTGCATGTGCGTGGGTATTATGGGGGCAGGAAGCAGGTACTGGCAACGAGGGTCACCAAGAAGAAAGAATCATCATGAAGTGGGAGGAGTGATGAATGCTCCAGATGGAGGTGGAAAGGCTTGGGGATAGGAAAGGTGCAGACTTCGGTCAGTTGTTAAGGACAGAAAAAGTTGGGAAAACGTTGCCTGGGGTTATTGCCTCCTACACAGCAAAGGCATTCTGCAAGGGCAGTGAGAGCTGGCGCAGAGCCCCAGGGTCCCTCATTAGGGTAGCCACATCAGCCTGCTCCGTTTTATTGCCTTTACGTTGCCTCAGAAGAGCTCGCTCCATCTGGTTATGGCTGTTAAAAATGTGCTTGGCTTTCTTCTTAAAAATAAAACCCCAATCAAGGGATGAAAGAAAGTGCTTTGGAGCTAGTCCAGGGACCCATTGCTCACAGGTGGGGAAAGAGGAGGGCTGAGAAGATGATTGAGGAGGGAAGGAGGGCAGGGCAGGCAATCAGGCTGACATCGCACCTGCATTAACGAACTGAATGAGCCAAAAGATGCCTTTTGATGCTCAGACCCAGCGAGGGTCTGTCATTTAGGGCACGCAGAAGGAGTGGTCCAGGAGCAAGGGAGAAGAGGTGTGAAAGTATACAGCAAGAGGCGTACAGCTACTTTTAGCTAGGTAACAGGAGACTGCTATTAAAAGTCTGCTTTGACATGTAAAGCAGCATATGGTCACAACTTCGTTCTGTGCAAGTGGGTTTCTTCCGCCTGCTAAGTCCTGAACGGCCAAAGGCAAGGCTGATCAGCAGGGTCTGAAATGTAAGACCACCTCCCAGGGCAAACCCCCTGCACGGTCCGGCTCTAAGTCACACACACACGTGGCTCTAACGTGGTTCAGAAACAACGTGCACATCATGCAAGATGGTTTCCCATGACCTCCCACCCACCCAAGCAGAGTGTACAAAAAGCAGCAGGGGTCCGGCCCAGCGGTCGAGGTCAGAACCCTCCGGGTCTGCCTGCACCCGCCGGGATGCTCAGACCTCTGAGGTCAGCCTGTCTGGGCGAAGAGCAGCAGTCCTTGGAGTAAAGGCCATCAGGCGTGCTCACGGCCGACACTGGGCTCCCGGTGCCGCCCGGCGGGGTTGTTTCTTACACTCAAGGTCCGCGTGCTCTTCGGGCAAAGGCAAGAGGGGCTCTTCCGAGGCCAGCGCCCCTCCCCGCCTGCTTCCATTTCTCGCCGAGGAGTAGTTTGCTGAGATTCTGGTGAAGGGCTAGGGCTGCCCTTTACTTTCCAAATCGTCTCTCGGCAAACAAAACTCAGTGTGGGAACAGTATTTCCTACACCTTACAATACAAATTGATTAATGCCGTAAAAATGCGACTGAAACCGCGGGCCCTCGCAAACAGTGGGGCTTATGTTGTCTGCTCCGCTCTCCAAAGGAACATTTCCCTCAAGAGTTTATGTATTGTTCACCCTTTTTCTTGGCACATGCTCAACATCCAAAGCCTATAATAAAGCAGGTCATTAAACTAAACAACCCCACTTGGACCTTTTCCAAGGGAGTGATTCAGGCAAGCGCTCTCTCCGCAGAATCAAGTTTATAATGTGTTATCAGACGCTACCCTCCACTCAAAAAGGGGGAAAAACCAGCCCCTCGCTTCTCTTGGTGAAATGGACTCTCCTCCGGCCACTAGGTGGCACTAACTGTTTACCCAAAAAGGGCTGCTTGGGCTTCGGTGCAGCTCAGGACCTCCTGAAATGCCAGCCTGCTGTGCACACAAATATAAATGGGAGGGGGGACTGTATTACGAGAAGCACCCCAAAGTTTAATCCTCGAGGGAACCCTCCCCTTCTGCCCCGATGTGATCAGAAAGGAATTCATCTCTCACTTCATTTGAGGAGACAGCAGGGAGGTTAAGGGGGTCGGGGAGGCGCCTCCCCTGCCTGTTGGTCCTGGTCTGGGAGGCCTTCAGCCTTTCCCGCGCCTGCGCGGAGGCCAGCACCAGTTCAGCCCACCTCGCGCCTCACCGTTGGCTTTGCAGGATCGCTGTGCCCACGCACCCAGGTACCAAGTACCGCCACTGACGATGGTCCTGCCCGCCCTGCAGGGTTGCTAGGAGGATGCAACACGACGACGAATGTGGAATCGGTTTGAAAAGATAAAACAGTCTTCAAACATAGTATTATTTTGTTATTTATCATCAGAAACAGACCAAGGGACTAAAGAGGAAGACAGAGGCATTGGCTGTGCAAGAGAAGTCGTTTTTCAAACTGATGTTATCTGATGCTTGTCAGCACATTCTCTTTGATCAAATTCACTTCTTAGATAACTTCCATCAACATAAATAAATCATGGCAAGTATGTGGTGACCAAGTCCACAAGGTAACCAGTGCCTAGAAAACCCCTTGTGCCAGGATCAGCGCCGGGTGACAGGACCACGGGGTGGGGTGGTGCCGGCGGCGGACCCTGCAGCGGGGTTCGGTTCGCAGGTGGTCAGGAGGGGAGGCTAGGGGACCTCAACACAGCCTCAGGTTAGGAATCTCTGCTTCAGTTTGTGGCAACTGTGAACTGAAAGAGGAGAGCTAGTTGTTCAATTCCAAACAAACCTAAAAATAGTGAGGAATGAGAAATTTATTAAAGCAGCATATGTATTTTTTAAGCAATGTAATACAATTTAATTACTTTAATTAAATAAATACAATTAAAAAGAATCAGACCAGCAGATTTGGACAGCAGCACTGAATTCCAGAGTCTTCCAGGGCTGAAGTAACCATTCAAGAGAAAGCATTTCTGTGCACATGTATATAGCATTGCAAGACTCTTGTCCTGATCTATAGGGTGTTAATGAGTTTTGTTAAAATTTTTTTAACCAAGTCCAGAAAACACTGCATTAAAAATTAAGTGTACTATGAACTTTGAACCACCAAAAGGTGGAGGCTAATGTGCAGAGTTTGGGGAATATGTTTGGTCACGGAGCCCTATTTTGCTGAAAAGTCTAGCATTTCTGGGAACAAGGATTTTGTGCAACATTTTTTGAGGGACTAGGACCCCAGTTGAGTGGAACATTCAGCTGGGTATCGACTGGAAGTCAGGTAGGTACCAATGACTTCCTGGCACTTGCGTAGTAGTACTCTTCAGAGTTTGGTTCAACAGCAGTACAAGTCAAAGTCATGTTGGAGACGAGGACAAGGATGCAGAAGACTGATTCGAAGTGTAGAGTCAGTAATGCAATCATGCCAACGTTTGCTCTCACACATTTTTGATGGTCTAGCTAGACCTCCATTTCAGGGTTTTAGTAGGTTGTGTTGGAATCTCATTTTATGGACTAGGTTTCTGAAAGGTCATATACACATGGAGGCATAAAGGAGTAAGTCAAGAATCCTGGAGAAGAAACTCCATTTAAAATAGCTGCAGTCCCCAGTACCTCCATAAATCAATCAATCAATCAATCAATCAATCAATCTTTAATCCCCCCCCAAATTTTAAAAATTAAAAAAATAAATGAAATCAAATAAAACAGCTGCAGCCTCACAATGAAGCTCTTTGTGGTGTGACTGCAGCCCAGGTTGGTGCTGGGGCAGCCAGTGCGTGCACAGACTGCGGTCCTTTGTCCTCGCTGCAAGCTGGCAGCTGGGCAGCCCGGACAGTCAGGGCCTTAAGAACTGGTGTGCTGCCTCCCTCCCGTTCCAGGTGAGGAAATTGCAATGCAAAAAACAAAGGAGCTCTTCCCTTTGAATTAGAGAGACAAAGTTCCCATATGTCATGTGTTCCCTATTTTTGTCCAGTGATTGTTAATTATATATGCCAAAACTTCTTGTCATTCCAGATTGAAAATTAGATTCAATCTAAGTAGCTGAAAATTAACTTTTAAGTGTTAAAACCGGCATAGAAAAGTCAGTAAATGTGCTGGTTCCAATTTTGAGGAGATGGATAATGAGAAAAGCTGCAAGAACATCCCAAAACTGTCAATGTAAGTCATTAAACAAATTAACCAATTTAACTAGAGGAAGTGAATCTTATGAGGCGCTTACAGATTTTATCTCTCCTGGATTTTCACCATGTGAACTTGAGGAAATTCCTGCCCTTCTCTGAGTCTCAGGCTACAGGCCATGATGCTTTGAGCCTACAGTGCCCGTGACCCTTTGGAACAAGTGCCCAGGGGCAGTGACTGTGCAGAGGCTACCACACTCTAAGCTGGGTGAACTTGCCCACTTCTGGCCACAGCTGTCTGGCCAAGAATTGAGGCCTGACCCAAAGGAAGCCATCCTGGCCATGAGGTCTGCCCTGCACTGGGGAGTGACTGGCCCACTGTGTTGACAGAGCCTAAGGTGGCCCCAGAAACCCTGCCTGCTGTGTTCACACCCACCTTTGTGTTGTTCTCGCCCTTCAAGTGTGTAAGGGACTTGCTTCTACCCAACAGAATACAGCCAACGTGATGGGATGTCACTCCTGTTGGGACATTACATTGCAACTTACAGACCTTATGACTTGCTGGCCTCAAAGAAGGTAGCCATCATGTCAGAACTGCCCAGGGTGAGGAAACCGTGGGAGGGCTTAGGCAGTGAAGACATCCTCCCACCAACAGCCAGTGACAAACTGAAACTCTCACTTCTACGGCCACTGGGAGATGAATTCCGCCAACAGCCTGAGTTCTGAATTGGATCTTTTCCCTTTGAGTCTTCAGATGAGAACACAGCCTGGCTGACATCTGGACTGCAGCCCATGAGATCCTGAGCAGAAGACCCAGCCAAGCAATGACCAGACTCCCGACCCAGAGAATTTGTGAGATAATAATTCCCTATTTTTAAGCCATTATGTTTCTGTAACAATAGATAATAATGTGCCCACCGATCCAAGAGGGCCAGTGGTAGAGACTGAACCTGAGATGCACAAAGAACCAGTCAGGGCTGGCGGCAGCAGAGCAGGTGCAGCAAACATAGGCAGAGAGGGCCTCAGTCACAGAGGGGAGCTGCTGGCAGGGGCAGGAGCACCAGGTGGCCCTGAGGGGTCTCAGACAGCCTGTTCGCCAGAGCAAAGCATCCTGGACATGATTCCAGTTCTGCCTGGGGCCGGCTCTCCACGTGCTCCCCTCCCCACCACTTATTCTATCTTTCCCCGGAAATCTACTCATCGTCCTGTGGTCTCTGTCTCAGACGCCATCCCTTCAGCCTTCCAGTCACCTCCAGCAGAAACCTGGAGGAATCCTGGATTCCTCCTCCTTTACCTCTATCCATCACAATGTCTTTCCAATTTTACCTCTTAAAAATATCTCAACTCCAAACCCTTCTCTGTTTCCTTTTCTGCCACTGGCCTCATTCAAATTCTCATTTTCAAATAGCTTCACAAATCAACTACAAGAGGCTGAGTAATCTCACTCTCCTGGCTCATGTACTCCTCTTAAAATATTGTTAACCGGAGACGAGCATCATCGTGTACCATTTTAGTCGGCATCGACTATAAGCTAAGCACTGTGCATATATGTGTACACATACAGTAATTAAATCTTTCCAAAGACCCCAAAAAGAAAAGTGTCATTATCCCCACTTTGGAGGTGAGAAAATGACGCTCAGAGAGGTTTAGTAACTCAGCAAAGGACACAGAGCTTTGTTGCTAAGCCAAGACTTGAAGCTGTTCTCTTTAACATCCACATTCTTGGCACAAGCTGCTCCCTAAATACAAACATTCCTTACAACTCAGCCTGGCGGTGTCTGTTGTCCTACCCTTAAGGATGAGGTCCCAGAGGCAGCAGGAGATGGAGGGGGGATTTGACTCAAGGTTTCTTGTACATCCTTGCAGTGCCATGGCCCCCAGTGCAGTCCACTTGAAGCCTGATCTGACAGTCACTCTCCAAAGTCACTTCAAACATGAAATTGAATCCCTGCTCCACGATGTGACCTCCAGGGCCTGCCAACACCTTTTCCCATTTTCCCATCGGAAAGGTAGAACTTTTTGCAGTGCCCTATACACAGCTGGCTGCTTCAAGGCTCCTCTTGATTTTGCTCAAATTCTCCCCTTGTCTTTAACAAACTTCCTCTTTTGCCTAGTTTTATCCTTTTTATCCTTCAAAATATCTCATTAGCATCTCCTCCAAGAAGCCTTCCTTCCCCTTCCAGACTAGGTCATTCATCCCTCCTCTGGATGCACGCTGCTGCCACATCACTACCTGGGACTGCAGAGCGAGGCTGGCACCGCACAGCACGACCGGCTCCTGTCAGGGTATGTGTCTGTCTCCCCCAACAACCTGGAGGCCCTTTGAGGTCAGGGCTATGCTCCACTCCATTCTCTATCCCCAGGGCTTAGTCCAGAGCCTGGGACAGGGTAGGATGTTGGTTGAAGTGATGCCTAGTGCCCACAAAGTGACTGCCAGCAGCATTCACCGCACCAGTACCAGGAGTGTGTAGGCTGATTACAGGCTGGGCTGGTTTGTTTATCTTTGAAACTCTCACCACCCACTTCAGCACCCACCTGGCCTAGGAGTTTCCACAAATAGCCGCTGGATAAATATTTGTAGCATAACTGACTCTCCTTAACCTGCCCAGAAGCCTGCTGGGCTCTGGTCCTCCTTCCAGGGAGGAGAGGCCACGATCGTCCCTGAAGCCTGGTTCTCCCCCACGCACATTTCCCCTTGGGCTGTACCGCCTAGTCGACATTTAGAAGCCTCTGGATACAAACAAGCGTGTCTGGGAGCATTTGGAACACACCTGCCAGGGGCAGAAGAATGACCTCTAGTGGTCCTCGCTGGCTTTGTTGGTATGCGAAGCACTGGGACATGGAAGAGCGTTCTCAGCGGGAAAAGATGCAGTCATTCAAAGACTCTATGCCTAGAAAGAACTCTCAATGATACATGAGGGTTCTGGCAACTGCAACAGAATAAACGGCCACAGAACTGCGCGGTAAATATTAAACATACTTCTTCATTATTGGTAAAATCCTCACCTAATGTAGCTGTGAATAAGGTATACTTTGTAAAGACTATGAAATTTTCAATTTAAAAAATGCTTTAAGAAGCTCTGATGAATGCTTGAAACCCACATAAATGCAGACAACAGGCACATCACAGTGCATATTTCTTAAAAGGCATGTTTGTTTGTTTTCTGGTACTCTGGGATCTAAGGGAGGCCTGCAATTGCAAGGGAAGGCATGGACAGTAAATTTTGGTTAATTTCGGTCTATTTCAGCTCTTAGCACAGCAGAAACTACCCATCTCCACCTCCAACCCCATAGCAGGTAGCTGTGTGCATTGTCCCTGGAGCAGTGTGCACACAGCTAGAGTTAAAAGGCATGTTTTTAAATGACTCTTATCTTAAAAAAAAAAAAAAAAAAACTCCTCCCCAAGAATCACTATTATTTTGCAATAAGAGAATTTGAAAGAAATGTCTATTAAAACCAAAGCTCAAGATAAGCAATAAGGATGTATTGTGTAGCACAAGGAATTAAAGGTGTTATCTTTTAATAACCTTTTTTTACTTTTTTCCCCTTCTTTTTTCTAATAACTTTTCTAAAATTGAAATATAGTCAGTTTACATGTCAATGTCTTATAATAACTTTTAATGGCGTATAATCTGTAAAAATACTGTATCACTACGCTGTACACCTGAAACTAATATAATATTGTAAATCAAATATACTTCAATTAAAAAAAAAACCAAGGCCCCAGTTCTGTAAGAAACATGCAGACAATCTGTATATATCAGCATATACTCTCTCTAAATTTAAAGCTTTAACTTAGCCTGTCATGCCATTTTCTCCATGGCAATATGTTACAACGAATGTTCAGAACTGATCAAATCCGTCTTAGTATGCTCATTTTCTGATTTGGCTGTCTGTTTTCTTTGGTGGAAGGAGAACAGCACTTGTTTTTCTGATAAACAGGTAGAGTAGGAAAAAAAAAACTTAGTTCCTTTTCTTAAACAGAAGTTGTACCAGAATTACTATCTCCCTGATTTAGCTCAGAAACACAGTTCCTAACGGCCTCACATGGTAACATGAAGCCAACCTCCTTTAGCTGTTTGCTGATGTGTGCTTATAAACTCTGAAATATACCGAAATATTCTCTGCACCACCACCCAGAGATTCACTTTCCATCACTGACTTGCTTGGGGAGACCTGCACCACGCTGCTCTACCATGTGCTTGGTCACATTTAAATCCTGGAACCTCCATGCGTGAAACCTTAGGGAAGGGGCTCTGAGCCTTCAACTGCAATCAAGGAACCTCAGGGCAAGCCCAATCTCCTCCTGGATTGGATACCTATAAAGCCTTCGGAATCAATATAAAAAGCAATGAAGTGTGCATGCCACGCCCACAAATAACTACTGTGAGTTCCAGGTTTGCACGATCTGTAAGTTTCACCTATTCCACAAATCTGTCCTCCACACCTTGTATGTGCAAGCACTCTGCTGGTTTACTCTTAATAGTTAGATGTGCATCTTACACGTATTTCTAAAAGGATTTAGAAAGAAATTTCATCTTTTAAAACTACTTCCTAGTCACAGTTGAGTGGTCTGTTACCTATGCGATGTATAAAGTTCCTTTATCCCATATAATGGAAAGATTGCTAGAAAATTTCTATGAAAAGCAGCTAGGAAATGGAACCCATGGCTCTGTCACAATTTTAGTCAATTTCCTATAGAAGAACCTGTGGCAACGGTGTCCCCTTCAAAAGACAAAGGCCGAAGGGGGCATCTCTCTTGAAGGCACTGAGCCAGGTGCCACAAGGAAGCAGGGGAGACCTGACCCTGCCCGAGAGGGAAAGTGCGGTACAGATGGTGAGGGCAGGTGATGAGGAGGAGCTGAGGAAAGTATGATGCAGATCCTAAGGAAAGAGAGACAGCCCTGGAGCAGGGGACCACGAAAAGCCTTCTGATGGCCCAGAAGGGTTCTGGGCTGCCACTCTCTGTTGCGGGGCAAAGTCCACACTGAGGGAGGAGCATCTTTATAGGGCGTTGGCCCTGAAAGAATGCGTAGAACTTTATCAGATATTAGAGGAGAAAAAGGATGAATTGTGTGAGAAAAGGCATAGAGTGACGCAGGGCAAGCACTTTGCAAGGTATTACTGATCTTTACAATTGCCTCACCAGGCCTCTGTAACCATCTCCATTTTACAGATGTGTCCAAATCACAAAGCTAATGTGGGGCCAAGCCAATGTTCAAACGTCAGAATGTCTGAGTCCAAGGCCGAGGCAACCTCACTTCCCCCAAGCACGGGGCCAGCTCAGGGGGAATGAGAGTTCGGGACTGCAAGGGTGCAGGATGAGAGGATGTCAGGTGTCAGGATGGGGTCTGGGTGGGAGAAGGGGCTGACAGGAGAGGCTATAGGATTCTCACAGAGAAGAGGTTTGCAGTAATAGTTGGGAGTTGTGCAGGGGGCTTATCTCAAAGGTGCGTTTTCATGGCCCTGACGCACCATGATGGTAAGTGAGGTTGCATGCTTATTTGAGGCAGTTCCATCAGTTGTTTGTGATGCTGGTTAAATGATGTGTAGATCACTTCTGCAGACAACGGGCGGGGGCACAATCTGGGGTCGGGGGCGGGTGCATACAGCAGACTGAAACTGGGAGAGACCTGAGTGGGAACACCGCCATGACCACCAGACCACCGATGACTAGTTATCCCCCAAGTGTGTGAGATCAGGGGGAAAAAAAGGAGGGGAGGAGAGGAGAATTAAAAATGTAAAACTTCTATGCTTTGGAGGCTAATAGGGAGGAGGAGGGGGAGCCAACAAACATTACCTAGAAAAGGGCGGAGAAGAGAGGGAAGGCTGGCCGGACCACACAGCCGCCAAGGTCGGGGCATTCAGGCAGAAGCAGATGCCCACCTCCAACACAGCAGGAAGCTCACACCCGCCACGGGGTTCTGCGGGCTCAGAAAACACATCAGTCTTTAGACCGGGGTCTGGAGAAATGCATCCTTGCCAGGCTTCCTAGGATAACTGTCCAGCTCTAATTTCAATTTGCCTCTGGGTACTGGGCCTTAAAGGGGCCAACAATTCATAAAGAAACTTTAACGAAGGTCTTCATGAAGGCTATCAGATCTTTGAAGTATTTAATTCAGTTTAGCAAACACTTAAGATCCTACCTGAAGCCAAAATCAACATGAGAGCGAGAGCGAGAGCGAGAGCGAGAGAGAGACAGAGAGAGAGAGAGAGAGAGAGAGGGAGATAGTTGAAGGACCCACAGCCTCTTCTCACAGGGCTGCTCACACAATAGGGGCAAAGAAAGAGCAGAGACGCAGAGAGTAACCCTGTGAAGGGCTGATGAGGAATGTCAAGGAAAGCCGCCCAGAACGGACGTGACCGGAAGGCCATTGTTGGCATGTTCTGGGCTCAGCTTGCAGCCAGGAGACCTGGAGGTCAGGGGCTGGCTGGGGAGAGCCGGCAGGAAGGCGAGGGCAGCTGGTAGGGCAGGTCTGGGCGGTATCCTGCAGCAGCAGAACAGTCAGGGTGCAGAGATGATCAGATCTGGGCTTTCAAAAGCTAGCTATTCTATTGTTTGCATATGATTCTTCAATAAAACTGAATTAAAAAAAAAAGAGTGGGCGGGAGTGAAGCTAGTAAAGGAATGAGACTCAGAACAGAGGTGAGAGGAGAAAGCTAAGTCAGGGAAACATTAGCAAATGCTATCAAGACTAAAAACAGTAGGGAGGGCACAGCTTAGTGTTAGGGCACATGCCTAGTGTTCATGAGGTCCTGGGTTCAATCCCCAGCACCCCCATTAAAGATAAATAAATAAAAACCTAATTATATCCTCCGCCTAGTAATTTAAAAAAAAGTTATTAAAAAAAGAGTTGATCAAATGATAAACAGAAGTCTAAATATACAGTTTTAAAAGGCTTAATAGTCACCAAGAGAGGAACTAAATTAGTGATACTGCTGTTGAAAAACGGGCGTGGGGGTGAGGGGGACAATGAGCTAAATCCAGTGACAGCAAGTCGTCACTGGGAACAACTGAGGTTGAAAACCAAGAAGGAATAGCATAAGATGAGGGTCTAGAAATACCATCTAACCAATGATCTGAGACTAGAAATGGTTAAATATGACTTGGGAGGAAGAGGGCTGGAGCAGGGAGGAGCTCTTTAGAGCTTCCATTACAAGCACTTCGAGACCATCAGAATTTTCTAGAACATGCAGTTACAACTTTGATTACCTAATTCTAATGAATTTTTAAAATAAAAATACCAAAGTCAAGCTTACTACTGCAACGTTAACTGTATACATTAGTACTTTTCCGCTGTTAATACTTATCCGCTGTTAATACTTATCCACTGTTAAGCTTCTGTAGTGTTGTATCATAATAGAGCCTGCAACCCATAGAGGTGAATTTACTTTTTTTTATTGAAGTATAGTCAGTTACAATGTGTCAATTTCTGGTGTATAGCATAAAGCAGAGGTGAATTTTATGTCTCAATTTCATTTAATTTAAATGTATATGTCATAATTCACCTAATCTAAAGGAGTGATTTGTTTCCCACAGATTCATGTCATTGAAATCAGAATGGATTTACTTAATGACAGGTTTTATTCTTAGTGATATATAAATTACGGTGATGTCTTACAATCAACGGTACCCTATATCTGATGAAATAGGATACTTGTAGGAAATTACATGTCAAGATATTTTTCCCTACATCACTCACTTTAAAAAAAAAATTTTTTTTTTTTTTACTTTTTTACAAACAGAGGTACTGGGGATTGAACCCAAGACCTCATGCATGCTGGGCAGGCACTCTACAACTGAGCTATACCCTCCCCCTGCCACGTCACTTTATGAAAATAGTCTGTTACATCTTTTTCTACGACCCTGCCACTCCTCATTACAATGCAGGCATATGCTGGTCTTTGGGGTCTTCTCCTGAACGCCTCAGGGCCCCTGGACCAGCTGTCCCCTAACCTGGAAAGCTCAGATGTCGAGCTCTTCCAGGGACATCTCAGCTTAAATGTCGCTCCTTTGCAGAAGCTTGGTGCCCATCCAGCTGAAATCATTCTATTGCCCTGAAACACTTGCTATCATATTACCTGGTTTTATGGTCATCAAAGCACTTGTTCTGATATTCTCATTTATCTGCGTCTTTCCTCACTAAAGCATAAACTCCAGGAGAGCAGAGCTTTTGCCTGTCTTGTTCAACACGATATTCCAGCACCTAGAATAGAATCTGACACCAAGTAGGCACGCCAAGTATTTCTAGAATGAATACTTGAAAATAACGTTATTAGGCTATGGACACAATATCTAGTCATGTAGCAAGTAACTATGTTTCAAGTTGATAAATAATACTGCTTATTTTTCTATGGAAAAGAATCTCAGCTGTATAAATTATTTTGTTAGGAAGATCCATCTCTGATTGCTAATCCAATTCAATATAAATTTAGAAATATACTAACAGCGTAGACCAAGGAAAGTTTCCATAACATGAAACAATTCATACCACCCTTAATTTATCTGTCCATGTTCCAAATCTACCTACTTTTGACGGGATTGATATCAAACGGTTAGCAAAACTAGGATGAAAAGAAAAGGGTTGTTTCAGAAAATTCAAGAGTGTGATCACCTTCACCTTTTTAAGTTTTAAGAAGAAAGAGCAGTCATCTCTCCCAAAGGACAGGTGAAGTTAAAATTACTGTTTATACTTTTAAATTTACTTCCCACAGCCCAATTAAAAAAATGAATTGAAGTAAAGTGTGACACTGCAGAACATCCAACAAGAATAATGAATAACTTATTGTAAATTTATTTAATACTTCCATTTCACATGTATGACAAAAGGATAAAATTAAAAAGCTAAAATCCTCAGTAAGTGTATTTGTCTGCTTTTTATTCAAAAAAGCCCATGATTCTTTAGGAGGGGATACAAGATTGTTTTCCAGTCAGATCATAATTTCTGTAATAATCATAAAGTCAAAAAGTTCCCGCTCTCCCCACCCCAGTTCACTTTTGGCACCTATATGTGAAATGTCACTTCAGGAAAATGGGGAAAAAATGTGCTGAATACTAGGTTTTTATCACAGTACTCCTTTCCTGATGAAAAAGCTTCTGATTGCTGAATTTAGAATACAAGACACAAGACAGATTAACAATATCTCATCAATAAAAATCTTTTTCAACTATATGGCTGTCTCAGAAAAAAAGATTTATATTAGAAACAGCAGCCTATCCTCAGAGGGAAAGGGGCTACCCTTCCTCATGTCTTCTAATTCAAATTTAGAACTTCTGAGCAAAATTCTCTGAGAGGTAGCAGAATGTCTGGCACCGGCTCTGGCTTCATGATTTTACAATACAATTTTAAGTCATCACGTTCTTCAGAAGAACTTAGGTAACACTTCGAGAAACCAAAGAAAAAGTTCTCTCAACCTCTGCAGAGAGAAGTTGACCAGGACAGGCTGGGTTGATTACTAGTGGAGAAGGAGGGGCCTTCTGTGACTCTAAGACTGGCGATTAGGAGAGGATTTAGCCAAAGAGGTAAAAAAAAAAAAAAAAAAATTCTAACTAGAAAAGTGTATCATTTAAAAAGTATACTGCTCTTGATTTTTCACTTAGTCTATTAAAAAGAAGCTCCTACACAAAAATCAGAATGTACTGGAGAAAAATAGCCAACACAGACTATAATCGGCCAACGTTTAAATATGAGGAATACAGCTTGCATTTTTCATACTGAGGAGGATTTATGAGCTTGGTTTTGACCTGTTCGGCCCAATTCAGATTTTTTTTTTTAGCTCTGCTTCAGATCCACAGGGTACTGCCAGGAGACTCATCTCCCAAGTCCCTGACTTTTCCAGCATCTAGAACCTGATGGATTTTTCCGGGTACTACTGTTGAGCCGACAAGGGTGGGACGAGTCTCGCCCCACCCCCTGTCTCCCAAGACCTAATAAAATAAGACATTTTTATTTCAAAACAAAAGATGCTAACGTTACAAAACTAGGCAAAAACATAAGATGCGACGACAGTTTTTTTTCTTTTTAACTAACGCCTGGCTATTTCCTACCTATAGCACCACGTATGTGGTTAACTTCGGGAAGGAAGGGAGGGAAGCACGAAGGAAGGAGGAAACTCTGAAACCTCCTGATGAAGCAGCCATTCCATTGCACGGTCAAGGGCTTAGTCCTTCTGCCAGCCACCGATTCACTAATATTTTTCCGCATTTACCGAAGCGTGTGTGAATGAGGCTGGAGAGAGCAGGCAATGCTGGTCAACTGGAGTCTCCTCTTAAGGAGCCTGCCCTCTGTCCTGGGTGGCCACCCGCTCGTCCACCGTCTTGGCATTCACAGTAAGCAACATCGTTCTTTCAAACTTTTCTTGTTCTTGCTGCTTTTCTTGCCATTCTTGTCTTTGTTTTCTGACATCTTCTTTGCTCTGATTTCTCTCATTAGGTCAAAGAACACCTGGGGTGGGGAGGAGAAAGAATAAGCCATTTAATGCTTTAATGAAGCAATTCGACAAAGCAGGATGCGTAGTTCCATTTTAAAGCATAAAGCCGAATGTATCCCTATAAACCATGGGCCATCAAAAACAAAAGGTCTAGAGCCAGTAAGAACAACTAACATTAAAAACCATATTCTAATTCTACGAGGTGAACTCTCTGCTCACATAATATAAAGGGTCAAGCTAAGGGCAGAAGCATCGTACTACTGTTACTACTGTCCTGTGGCTCATTTCACAATGAGCAGGGGGAGGGTGGAGCTCAGGGGGAGAGCACGTGCTTGGCATGCACGAGGCCCTGGGTTCAATCCCCAGCACCTTCATTAAAAATAATTAAATCAATACCTAATTATCTCCAACCTACCCCGCCCCCAAAATAATAAAAATCTATTCTGAGGATAAGTATGATGAAGGATAAAACTTCACAGGACAGATGGACAGCAGTTCAGGAAATTTACAAGCAGTGAGAGTGACAACCGCAATCCCTTCCTGGCATTTCCAGCTACCAGCAAAGGAAAGAAAGGCATGAGCACCTGCCACTAGGGCCTGTGTGATGGATCACTGCACTGATCAGTCCTTACAATGACCCTAAAGGTAGGAACGTCACCACGCGTGGCCGTCCCCAGCCTAACTCCATAGCAGCAGACTTGGGAACTCGGGATGGGGGGTGGGGAGAAGGCGGCAATGCAGCTTGGACAAACTCAGGCCCCCGCACTCTGAAATGGGGACAGGGAGGGAGAGGTGTCCTGTCTTGCCACCCTCCCCACCCCGATTCTCAAGGGCTCCTCTGCTCCTCGTGACGTCAGCAGGCGGGAACTTTATCAGAGCTGATGAGATGTGTCCTTTGAATGCCAGTGTGTTACTTAGATAAGGGTTATCGTTCATCCCAATAGTTTGGGTTTTGCCCTCTGCTACTAGAAACCAGGCTCCAGTGCTGATTATACCCCAGCAGACAAAACATGCCTCCTACAGAGAAATATCTGAGATTTCTCAAAGAGAAGACGGAGACTGAAAGTGTGACATTGAGTGTAGACTTATTATCTTAGGACATTTACACAAAGCACCAAACTCCTTTTATTTTCATGGACATAGCTTCTCAGGAAAAAAAAAAGCCAGATCAAGCTCTCCGAGTGCGGGGCTCCAGGAGCACTGACCACCAGCTCCGGGCACAGGAAAGGACCCCCCCCCCCAAATTGGATCAGGCTGACCTCCGCACCCCTCTCCTTCAGCCTCTCAGGAAAGCACCCCATTCGTAACAGCCACAGTGCACAGCTTCAGATGTCACAGGTTTTTCTTTCTGTTCTAACAGGAGGAGGGGAATGGCATGTGTCCAACTTAAAATGATGACAAAGTTCTTCATCAGCTGATCTTATCGACAACCTCCTTTCGCGTAAATTGTTTACAAGTGAACACAATGCTGCCAGTCATGGGTTTCTGCTGGTTCCTGTTTGGCAGGTCGGGCTGGTCCAGGACAGGAAGGGGAGATGACAAGCTGCCGTGGAACAGCTCCCCGCCCCCCCACGTCGACCGCTCCAGACCGAGAAGGTCTTCCTGACTTTTTTAAAATGAAGTATGTGCCTGGATTCCCTGTGTGTTTTCTACAGCTAGAAAACAATCTGATAGAAATGAAAAGATCTGGAATAGCACACGAATCAACATAAGAGCTGAGATAATAACACAAAGGAAAAGCAGCTGACCAGAGGAAGACTTCACACCAAGCAGATTTATGTTGTTGGGGATGCTTCTAAGCGAACCCCTTTGAATAGCAACATTCTAAATGCCAATGTTCTTCCAGCCTCATTTCAAGCTAAAGCAAAGCTTGGTCACAAATGCCGTCGGCTTCAGGTAGGAGCAAGGGGAATTATTTCTCCATAAGAAAGAGGAATCTGAGAAGGGATTTGGGGGATTCAGATGCTGATGCTGCATGATACGGAGCAGACACAGCCGCTGGTTGGCTGCCAAACTGATGTGTTTAGACTTTACAGGAGCCTGGATCATGAAGGAAGAGCTAAAGAACAGAGCGATGGCAGAAGGGAAAGCCTCAGCTCTAAGTCGTCTTAGCTCTGCGGCCACCACTTTGAGTCTTAACTTAAAAATAAAAGGCCTAATGATAGCAATCACAGGAAGGTGGGTTTTCCAATTGTCCATGTTCGTCATTGTCAAGGTCATCCTTTCATTAGCTTCAGAGATCGGAATGGGAAAGTATGCTGGGGATGGGTAAGAGATCCCTGGAGGGTTGATTCCTGGGAGAAAATACTATTTAGAGACTAAGATACAAAGACAGAACCCCTTGGCTCCACCAGTGGACAGTCAGGTGAAAAGAACAAATCCAACCAGTAAGTCAGTGAAAGCAAGATGAGTAAACACGTGTTTCTCTGAAGAACCTCCTAAGAGGCCGCTGGACACAGCCAGTCCTGCTCCTGAGGGACACCAGGCCACAGAGGACAAGGCGGCAGCCCTTCCAGGGCAGCCCCTACAAACCGAGCGCCTCACCCAGCCACACTTCATGGTGATGCCGACAGGAAGCATCTCATGACGGCTCAGGACTGAGAGGACTCTGAGCCGTGAAATCCAGGGTCAGACCCTCCCATCACACTGGCCAGGACATCTGAGAAAATCAGTCCTCCCCTACTTTCCACAAAACGGCTCCCTCAAACCCAGCCGAGGAGACGTGTAGACGAGAAAGGCGTGGGAGCCGGTGCCCACCTTGTCCACGTTGGCCCGCGTCTTGGCCGACGTCTCCACGTACTGCACGCCCCACTCCTCGGCCTTACTCCTGGCCTCCTCCACCGGCACCTGCCTCCGCTCCTCCAGGTCGGACTTGTTTCCCACAACCAGCAGTGGAATTTTATCTTCTTCGGCCTTCACACGGAGGATCTGTTCCCTAATGTAACAGGTCAAAGATAAATCAACTAAGAAAGCTGGAATAGGAACCCAGTTCCACCCGACCATCGGAAATGAGAGGCTTTGCTAAGGCCGGGGAATTGCTACACGCAGCGCACAATCCTAGGAAGCAGCCCCTCAGTCCTGTCCTAAACTAGGCCAGCTTTTCCAAGTCTGGTTCTCAATCTGCCTGCATCACTGGATGCTCACTACAAACACAGAGTTCTGGGCCCCAGAGCAGGTGTGTGGGTAGGAGCCCAGGAGTCTGCATTTCATCAGGGTCCTCAGTTTATGCTTAGGCTAAAAAAATTAAAATTAAAATTAAAATTAAAAAAAAAGGCGATGGGGGGGAAACTTGGGAGCCTTGGGGATAAAATAACCTTAAAGAAAGTGTCTTCATATATAAAATGCTTAATAATTCCCCTGAAAAAAAAGGTAAGATTTCTCCTTGAGAAGAAAAGCTACAAAATCAAGTGTTTTTCATATGGAAGGGAACAGTCTATTAGCAGATCATGAAATCAATTTGTGGGCCACAAATAGTAATTTTTTTCCTCAGTGAAACAGACTCTGATAGAATAGCAAAGAAACATTAGAGGGAACCTCAAGCAGTAAAGGGAAGTATGGCTTTGTGAAAGCCGTTTCAGTTACATCTGCATGTGCGTGTGCACCTGCCGCCCCCACCCCGCTGTGTAAGGCAGTAATCCTATTTCAATCTGCATCATTTTTCTACTACAAAGTGGGGGAAAAAATGAAAGGAAATACGCTGAGGCCTATGGAGAAGTCCTTCAAAAACATCTTCTCTAAAAAAAAAAAAAAACCATTACCTGTAGTACATTAAATTTTACCTCTACTAAAAATAATCAGCTATCTAAAATTACTTTCTAAAAACCAAACATTTAAAAAATTAAATATTCCACTTCCATTATTTTGATCCAGTAGGAACATTTCTACTTCTACACTCCAATACATTCCAAAAAGAGAGCCCTTCAGAAACACCTTTTGTGGAGATTTGCATTGATTTTTATATAATATAGGGTGATATTTTATAATAAAAATGTTTAAAAAATTTTCCATACAGTCAATTTAAGTACAAGATACCAAATATTTCAAGAATAATGAAAAAGAAGAAAAACAAGTGGATGTTTGAAAACTGTCTCTAAGTGGCTTTGCCAATAGGGGTCAAAGGGCATCCTACACATTTAGAAGTTATGTGATCAGTATAAACAATGAACAATGAAAACTGAGAGCTTTCTGGCTCATTAGTCTTGCAGAGCCATGACTAATTCCCTCATCAATAAACATTGATCCAAAAATCCAAGTTCTGGTCTCTTGTAACAAACCTATTTCTCTGGTTTATGGACTGTGTCCAGGAAAAGTTTCAAGGAAGATAGGGCATATTAACATTTTGTTTTATGCTGGGGCCTTTCCATTTGGAAGATAAATGCAGAAATGCTGTGTTTTAAAACTGCTCACAGGCATGAAGTAAAATGAGTGAGTTTAACCATACAGGCTCAGATAACCCACGCCCATCTTTCTGTTTCCAATGATGTGCCACCTGGACAGCTGTGGGACTTTGTCCGGAGTTTAAGTCACCAGAACTAACTCCCCCTTCCTCTTTCTCTTTCTTTTAGGTGGTCATCTGTCCTTTGTCTTCTAGGGATCCCTCTTCTTTCAGAACAACCAAAACCTTCCCCCAGGATGGGGTGAGACTCCACCCCACCTCCGTGAGGAGGCAAGAATGCATCTGTGTGCCTGTGGTGACCTGGGGGACAGGACAAGAGTGGCGTTATTCTTCTCTGGAGATGGCTCTTCTACTGACCACCATTTCCTTTACTGGTGAGTCACGGGGCCAGTGGAAAATCAAAAGGCTCGGGACAGGGAACAAAACAAGGTAGTGTGTGCAGCTGTCCTGTCTGGTCCTCAAGAGGCATAAAAACAGGATTCTGTGGATGCAAATACAATTATGAACACACGGACAGTAGCCACATACAGAGACCTCTAGGTATGTCAGAAAAGTCCACAAATTAATAGGACTTCTCATAGGGAGTCCTAGGCATTTAATGGATCACCACGGCACACAGCTATAGTTGCCGAGAACTGAGAAAGCCAAGCTCTGAAGGCCTGGGACTGTGAAGTCTAACAACTGACGCCCTCCTTACTCCCTTCCCTCGCTGGACTGGGTTCCCCGAGTCTACCCTCTGAGGGCTGCCTGGTTCATGGATGCTTCCTTCCAAGTCCTGGGGGGATATTTAGCTTTCACGTTTGGTTGATCACCTTAATTTCCAACCAGAACTTACTAAAGAATGAAATGAAAAACCAGTTTTTTTTTTTTCCTTTTTAGTTCCCTGTTAGACTCCAGATCTGATTCTTAAAAAGTCATCTGGATAAGTCTATTTTTAGTCTTTTGAGGAATCCCCATACTGTGTTCCATAACGGCTGCACCAAACTGCATTCCCACCAGCAGTGCAGGAGGGCTCCCTTTTCTCCACACCCTCTCCAGTATTTATCGTTTGTGGACTTTTTCACGATGGCCATTCTGACTGGTGGGAGGTGATACCTCATTGTAGTTTTGATTTGCATTTCTCTGATAGTTAGCGATATTGAGCATTTTTTCATGTGCCTATTGGCCATTTGTATGTCTTCATTGGAGAATTGGTTGTTTAGGTCTTCTGCCCATTTTTAGATCTTTATAAAGAGGGCAGATGAAAAAGTACAGCTGTGTAAGAGAAATGGGAAGGGTACGGGATAAGGAGAAAGATGCCCTTCCCATTAGAATTCCTGTAAGAGATGAACTTAAGGTACCTTTAAGTACCACGATCTCAAATGAATCACAGCAGTGACTCTTCCCACCATGAGCCCACGCGGGGAGGGGGGCCTGGGGACACAGCACAATGAAGGGCTCTGCCCTTAGGGGATTTAGTCGGATCACTGTATTTCATTTCATCAACTAACAAGAGTATTTTCAGATAAAGGAACAGAGTACTGAGTACACTTGCCCTGGGTCACAACACTGCGACAGGGCAGGGAGTCAAACCCAGGTCTGTGTAATCCGAAAGCTGGGTTCTCCCACTCAACTGTGCTCATGTCCTCACAGGAGCAGCAACTGGTCACCGGCTCACCGCTCTCACTCTTCTGCCATCTGAGGGTTCATAAGCCTCAGAATAGAGCAGAACTGTTATTTTTTAAGCAAAATTATGAAAAAGAGACAGTTAACTCATGAATCTCTGTCTCTCAGGATTTATGTGAAAACAAAAATCACAGGATCTTTTGTTTTTTGGGTTTTTTTATGGTTACTGACTTCTCAAAAAAATTTTATTCAAGTGTAGTTGATTTACAATGTTAATTTCAGGTGTACAGCAAAGCGATTCAGTTACACATATATATACATTTTTTTCATGTTCTTTTGCATTATAGGTTACCACAAAATATTGAATATAATTCCCTATGCCATACAGGAGGACCTTGTTGTTTATCTATTTTATATATAGTAATGTGTCTGTTAATCTCCAACCCCTAGAGTATATGGCTTCATCCTCTTTGGTGACAATGGATTTTTAAGATAATTTATATTTGGAAATTATAAAACAAGGAAGCCCAAAGAGATTATAACAAATGGTGAACTATAAGGTGCCGAGATTCAAAAAACCCCAGACCATTCTTTAGACAAACTTCTTCCTAATAGCAAGCTCAGCCCTGTGCTCCTGTGCTCAGCCCCAAACCCGTTCCAAGTCTAAGACGGGAAAGGAAGGCGAAAGGCCTCCTGGAGGCTGGAGGTTACTTCATTCTAGACACACCTGAACTCGGCAGTGGCTGTGAAGGACTCGTGCTCTGTGATGGAGAACACCAGGAGGAAGCCTTCCCCGCTGCGGAAGTAGTTGTCCCGAATGGCTGCGTAGTCCTCCTGCCCAGCCGTGTCCAGGATGTCGATCTGGACTTCTTCCCCATCGAGGACCACTTTCTTTCTGTAACTGTCAGCTTTGGTAGGTTCATAGTCTTCTACGAACTGAGGAAATCAACAGCGTTAGGAATTGGCATAGTTTTAAAAGAAAATCTGCTAAAAAAATAAGCTTCAACATATGGGTACTTGGCCTATAATCAAGCGAGCTGTTTATTGAGTGCGGATGACAGCTCTCACACTATGTGTAAGGAGCTGTGAAACCGTTCCCCAGCACTTCTGTTCTTTATTGCTCTCAATTCTATCATTTTTCTTTTTTTTTAAAGACAACTCAATTTTTATTTTATTTTTTATTTCATGTTTGTTTTGTTTTGCGGTGGGAGGTAATCAGGTTTATTTATTTTTTTAATGGAGGTACTGGGGATTGAACTCAGGACCTCATGCATGCTAGGCAGGCACTCTACCACTGAGCTATACCCTCCCCCATCAATTCTACCATTTTTCAATTTTGTTTTTAAACAACAAGAGAAGATACTCCCCTTTTACAAAGGAGGAGACCAAGCAGAGAGCAGAACCCTTGGAATATTACTGTCAGTATAAAATTATAAACATTGGCAAAGGGAAGAAACAAGAGCTCTTATTTATAATCAACAGGAGTATAAAACTCATCTGAAACGTAATTTGGCAAGAGGTACCAAGAAGCTTTAACAACTATACAACGCGAGAAAACTCCAAATGGGTCAAAGATTAAATGTAAAAAGGAAAACCCTCAAGTACTAGAAGAAAGCATGGGTGAGATCCCTTTGTGACCTTGAAGTAGGAAGGCCTTTTTAACTATGACTCAAAATCCAGAAGCCATGTAAGAAGAAACTGATAAATTAGACTACGTAAAAAGTTTAAAGCTTCTGTATGGCACCACACACTATCAACCAAGACAAATGACGAAAAAGCAACAAGTATTTGAACCCCTATCCCAAAGAGCTATATATAAACAGTTCCTAGAAACAGTGAGGAAAAAAAAAAATCAATAATCCAATGGGAAAAAGTGGCCACAGACATAAACAATTCACAGAAAAATCAATACAGATGATGTTAAACATATGCAAACATGTTCATTCATTCATTCGCACTAACAAAGAAAACAAAATTTGTAACTACATTGAGATACCGTGTTTCGCCTACCAGACTGGCAAAACCCACAAAGTCTGACAACATACGCTGGAAAGTAGGGACAGTTTAAAGACTAAGAAAACCATGTATGTATATGTGTGTATTTGCCAAAAACACATCCTGGAAGGACAAAACAAAACACATTGAAAAGCATTAAACAGAAAAACCGAAGCAACTGAACCTAAATGGATATTAAATTGGTAATGTAGCCCCATATTAATTTAAGAGACTTTAGGACAGAATATTTTGATAGAGTTTAGAACAGAATATTTTGATAGAGTGCATCCCACTGAAAAAGACTAAGGACAAAAAAATTTCAGAGAGATGTTAAACTTCCCTCAGTGGTTATATTATTTAGTAATAATGATATTACTGTTTCAAAGCTATTTTCTTTATATTGTGTTATATATAAAGTAAATCATTATTTTAACAGTAATAGGAGTCAAGATATTCAAGAAAAAGGTAAATTAATGACAGCAATTTACCATTAAAACTGAATTCATGCTGGTATAACTGGATATCTAGATGCAAGAGAATGAAGCTGGACCCCTACTTCACATCACACACAAAAATTAACTCAAAATGGATGAAAGACTTAAATGTAAGAGCTGAAACTATACACTCTTAGAAAACATAGGTTGAAATCTTCATGACCTTGGATTTAGCAAGGCATTCTTAGATATGACACCAAAAATACAAGTGACAAAAGAAAAAATAGATAATTTGGATTTGATTGAAATTTTAAAATTCCATGCTTCAAGGGACATCATCAAGAAAATGAAACAACCCACGAAACAGCAGAAAATATCTGTAAAACATGTATCTAGTAAGGGGCTTGAATCTCTTTAACTCTTAAAACTCAACAATAAAAAGACAATTTTTAAACTAAATTAAGTGCCAATTTAAAAACAGGCAAAGGAAGAAAAAATGAAAATGAACACAGGGAAATATATACAAGATCTTGCGGTAGCTCACAGTGAAAAAGCACGTGACAATGACTATATGTATGTTCGTGTATAACTGAAAAATTGAGCTTTACACTGGAAATTGACACAACATTTGTAAACTGACTATAACTCAATAAAAAGAAAAAAAGAATGAAAGTGAAAAAAAAACAGACAAATGATCTGAACATTTCTCCAAAGAAGATATACAAATGGCCACTAAGCACATGAAAAGATGCTCAACGTCATTAGTCATTAGGAAAATGCAAGTCAAAACCATAAGGTACGACTTCACACCCACTAGGATGCTATCATCAAAAAGATGAGCAACAATGAGCACCGGCGAGGATGTGGAGAAATCAGAACCCTCATACGCTGTAAAATGGGGCAACTGCTGTGGAAAACAGTTTTGCAAGTTCCCAAAAAGTCAGAGTGACCATCTGACCCCATAGATTTCACGCCTAGGTATATAATCAAGAGAATTTGACATGTCTACACAAAAACTTGCATATGAATGTTCATAGCAACATTATTCATAATAGCCAAAAGTAGAAACAATCCAAATATCTATTAATTGATAAAGGGATACACAAAACATGATCTATCCAGATAATGGAATATTATTCAGTCATAAAAAGTAATGAAGTACTGATTTGTGCTACAGTGTGGATGAACCTTGACAAATTATGGTAAGTAAAAGACATCAGACACAAAAGATCACATAGCCTATGAGTCTATTTATATGAAACATCCAGAACAGACAAATCCATGGAAACAGAAAGCAGATTAGTGTTTGCAGAGCTGGGGGGGGAGGGGGACTGGAGAGTGACTGCTGATGGGTTTGAGGTTTCTTTTGGGGTGATAAGAATGTTCTGGAATTAGATAGTGATGATGGTTATACAATTCTATGAATGTACTAAAAACTGCTGAACTGTACACTTAAAAGAGTAAATTTTACAGCATACGAATTGTATTTCAATTTTTTGGTAAGGAATGAAGTACGGATAGGCACTATAATATGGATGAACCTTCAAAACGTCATGTTAAGTGGAAGAAGCCAGGCATAAAGGTCACATGTTGCATGGTTCCACTCACATGAAATGTCCAAAATAGCAAATCCATAAAAACAGGAAGTGTTTGCCAGGGTCCAGGGGTAGGAGGGGAGGCAATAATGAGGAATGACTGCTGACACGTAGGGAGTTTTTTCTGAGTGATAGAAAGTTCTAGAATTATATAGTGGTGATGACTGCACATCTATGTGAATAAATGAAAAATCACTGAATTCTACACTTTAAAAGGGTGAATTTCAGGGTGTATGAATTCTTAATAAAGCTATAATTTAAATTTTTTAAAAATTGAACTCAAAATATTGAAATGAACTTATGGACCCTTTGAAGAACACTCTTAAAAAAGCCTTGTATTGTCATTTAACAGCTACTGATTCAAATGATCTTAAATCTGAAAATGAAGATATTAGAAGAGTTTTAGTATTAGGTTCTCTTACATTCATATAAATATCTAACAATAGAGATAATATGAAAATTTGCCTATGCGTCACAACAGTGCCCTCCTTTTATAATTCCTTTCCAAAGAGACAAATGCATGACCTAAAACAAACAAAAAAAAACCAAATACCCCAATGCCTCGTGCAAATCTCTAAATGCCACCATAAAGCACCTCAACTGCTTATTTCTGAACTTTCAAGGATAAAAGCAGCAAGAGTTCCATTGACTCCCGGAGTCAGAATGCCCTGATATGACTGCCTACCTCTGTGAGGGGTAAGTGTGCTTATTATTAGAACATTAGATTACAACCCTGCTGTTTACATTTTTCCACTTGAAACAGGAAATCCCCAAAGTCTTGGTATCTGTTAGCAGGATCCATACTACTGGCCTTGCAGGGCTGTGTGTGATTCCGTATCAGATGCCCAAGACCCACGGATCTAAGACAAAACTCAAGGAGACCCCTTCTTACTGAGCCATGTTTAAACTGACTTAGCCAGACACTGAAAGTCTAAAGAGGTGACTGCCAACATCTGCCCATCACCAACCTCCCTTTACCAGAAAAGGCAAATAGCTAAAAAGTCTTCAAATATATATATAACTGGATAAAGAAGTTGTACATACATACATATACGTACATACACACACACACATATACAAATGCACACAATGGAATACTATTCAGCCATAAAAAGAATAAAATAATGCCATTTGCAGCAACATGGATGGACCTGGAGATTGTCATTCTAAGTGAATGACAGCCAAGGATAAAAAGATTCAAATCTCTCTCTGCCACACTGGCAGTTCCTTCCAATTTTTCCAAGTCAGAACTTAGAAATAAAGACATCTGAGACTATGGCTCCTTCCATAATCCAATTTTCCTGAAAATTCCACCATGTAAGCTAATTTTTTTTAAACAACGGGTAAGGCAAGGGACCAGGAATAAAGAGCTTGAATGGCTCATGAGACTTTAGATACTGGTGTCTCCAAGTGTATATTCAGTTTCCTTTTCTAGGAAATCAGGCTTGACTCGCTGATCTCCCAGACAGGAGTAACCATACCTGGCCATATGTCAAAATTGCTGGGAGAGCTTCATAAAAAGAAATACTCCTAGTCATCAACTCCAGAAATGTGATTCAGAAGGTATTTTGTTAAAAGGTTCCCCATATATATCCTGAGGGAACTCTAATTCAAAAAGATACATGCACCCCAATGTTCATAGCAGCAGTATATACAATAGCCAAGACATGGAAGCAACCCAAATGTCCATCAACACATGACTGGATAAAGAAGTTGTGGTATATTTATACAATGGAATACTACTCAGCCATAAAAAAGGAATAAAATAATGCCATTTGCAGCAACATGGATGAACCTGGAGATTGTCATTCTAAGTGAAGTAAGCCAGAAAGAGAAAGAAAAATACCATATGATATCACTCTTATGTGGAATCTGAAAGAAAAAGAAAAAGAAAAAAGAAGACACCAATGAACTCATCTACAAAACAGTAACAAACTCACAGACATAGTAAATAATCTTATGATTACCAGGGCAAAGGGTGTGGGAAGGGATAAATTTGGGAGTTTGAGATTTGCAAATGATAACCACTATACATAAAACGATAAAAAATAAATTTCTTCTGTAGAGCACAGGGAACTATATTCAATATCTTGCAATAACCTTTAACGAAAAGGAATATGAAAACAAATACATGTATGTATAAGCATGGCTGGGACATTATGCTGTACACCAGAAACTGACAAATTGTATCTGACTATATGTCAATATAAAAAAAAAAAAGGTCCCCCAGGAGATTCTATGGAAAAAAGGTTGCCCAGGAGACTCTATGATCAGCTAGGTGTGGGATCATTGCTAAGGTCTCTTCAAGCTCTAGAAGTGTGGTTCTAGGATTATGCTGTTTAATATAGTAGCCACCGGCCACGTGCCAAGGGCTCAGTAGCCACGTGAACTGGACAGCATAGATACAGAGCATTGCCATCATCCCAGAAGGTTCTATCACAGAGCATTGCTTTAGGAAATCAATTAAACACTCCCCTAAATACACATCACTTCATCTCTCTTCTTTTCTTGCTGTGATTTTATTTGACCATTTCCTCAATAACTGCTCCTTTCTGGTTCTCAAATATGTTAGCAAGTGAGAACAACAGACTAAGGTCAGGCATAGCTTTCCCGTTTCTCCAAAGAAACGAGGAAGAAGAGGGAAAAAAACTCTTGATTCTTCTGCGCTTAGATTTGGCATCCTTGGGCCTCTCAGTCACCTACACGGTAGAGGAATCTCCCTCGTCTGATCTGCCACAGCTCCGCCTCTGATCCAGGGCTTCTCAACAGCAGCACTGCTGACATTTTACACTGGACAATTCCTTCTCTTGTGGGGTCTCTCCCGTGCACTGTAGCATGTGCGCCAGCATCCCGGCCTCTACCCACTGGGTCCCAGTAGCACCCCCGCCCAGTCGTGACAACCCCAAATATTTCCGGCCAAGTTCTCCTTTCCTCATCTCCATCAGCAACTACTTCTCTAATCCTGTCTCCCTCCTCTTAATTCCTCTCCTCACCGCCCCTTCTTCCCCAGTCTCTGTTATAAAAGAAAAACACTCTTTAGCAAGAAAGTCACATTATTAAGCAAAAACAAAGACTTTCAAAGCAGATTTTGAAGTCTGCCTCCCAGAAGAGGTTTATGCAAAAATGTTTTGGGTAAATGAAACAGATTCTGCTAGCTTTCCCCACTTTGGCCCCTAGTAAAAGTAAAAGGAAAGCTAGCAAGCATCAGAAACAAAAGTTCCCCGTGATAAGACACAGTGGGGAATGGCCCAGGAGGAGATGGCGGTTTCGGTCTGAAGCTTATTCACTGTGGGGCCCTCTTTTAAGAAAAGAATACAAAATTATACACATAATATTAAATATAAAAGTGATTATCTAGAATGAGAAAAGAAATTACAATTCATTATACATTTTTTAAAATGCACAAATACTGTGGCGAGCCCACCCTCAGGTGACCCTTGATGCGTCATGCCCTTGTGTGACAGTCTTCCCTTGACTGCAGAGGAACCCGTGACTGGTTCTAACCAACAGAAAATGGCAAAGGTGATGAGATTACCCCCTGACTACATTTCTGTGTATAAGATTCTGTATTGTTGTTGTTTTTAATGGAGGTCCTGGGGGGTTGAACCCAAGACCTTGTGCATGCTAAGCATGTGCTCTACCACTGAGCCATATCCTCCACCCACATTTCTGTGTATAAGACTCTGTCTTAGCGATCCAGAGAGGTGGGGAGGAAGCAAGCTGCTGTGGTAAGAACTATCTATGGAAAGGGCCACGTGGCAGAGAACTGTGGGCGACCTCCAGGAGCTGAGGGCCTCCGTCCCACATCTGCCAGCAACCAGGGAGCCTGGAGGAGGACGGGACCCTCAGGTGAGCGCACAGCCTCGGCCGACCCCCTCCCTGCATCCTGTGAGACTGTGAGCAGACTAGCTCAGCCGGGCCAGCCTCCTCACCCCTGGAAACTGGAGATAACAGATGTGTGTTGTTTTAAGCTGCCAAGTGTGTGGTAATTTGTTACACAGCAATAATACAGATACCATTTACATCACAAAACCCAGCGAAAGAATATAATTTTATTAATTAACTGCCTGACATACCTCTAGAATACCTTCCTACTTGGCTGATATTTGAATTATCTTGTCATACTTCCTGCAGAGAATTAAAAAATAATTTATTCTTCTAGCACCATTGGTCCAAATTTCCCTTTTATTGATGGTTTAGAAAGGTTATTTTCAGCTTCACAACTATGTGACGTCACTAGTCATGAAAGTTTGAGGACTGTTCGCGACTTTAGGAAACCTCTATCCCGCTTCCCTGTAAGAAGCTGTAAGATCTGGAAGAACATTCCAGACTAGTTTCTGACTCCTTAAGTTTTGCCCCTTGTTCCTCCTCCACTGCCCACACACTTTCAATGCCAGATGCCAGAGGACACACTCGTACCAGGACACACCCTGGCCCCGCACCTCATACCACTACGCCAGGTGAGCCAGCACAGTGGGCGGTGGGAATATTCCTGGAAGCCCTTCCTGCACTGGGGCAGCTAGTCATAACCCAACCACATGCCAAGCGACTCCAGACCACACAAACATACACCTTTAGACCCCAGCTAAGTGTATCCTTAATTCAGCTTCCCTCAGTTAGATCCCAAATGTGGCCACTTCAAACCCAGCCCGCATATGAGCAAGTTGGACAGAGGGGAGAGAGTCCAGAGAAAAGAGATAATGATCTTAACGGATCATGGTCATAGTATTTTTTTCTTTTGCAAATTGTATAAAGCACATGCCCTTGTGGATATCCTGCCAGTGAGAGGCCCTGAGGTTCAAGTTCTGGTCTGAACACTCAAGTGCAGTGTCCGCAAATGGCCATCAAGTGGGGACACTTGTTGCCATAGGGATTAAGACTGTTGTCACACTGGACTCAGCAGCAGTTACATCATCCACAGTAAGTGATGTAAATCTGGGGCAAGGATGGCGGGGCGCATACCCTGATCCATGGGAGACCTAGAGAGAACCTGATGTCCAACACTCAGAAAAGATTCAATTCTTACAACAACTCAGCTCCCCCTTTCAGTATCTCTGCAGACTGACTGTCACAAAGCTAAGCCTCTGACCTGTTCATTACATATACCCTTAGAGGCCCCTGCCCCCCCAGCTGCCCCCAGTCATAAAGAAAGGTACAACGGTGGAAATGATGCGAGCAGGGACCCCTCACATCCCTGCCAGCATTGAAATTACTTACCTAAAATCAGCAACCCAGATCTTACGCTGGTTAGAACCCCCTGGAAAGCTATTCAGAAACCCCCTTAACACCCCCTTAAACGCCCCTTGATCCTCCATCCCAGGGGGTGGGTGGGGCGGCAGGTGAACATTCGGAGAGGGGACGCTGCCACGCAGACGACGGGCAGCAGGCCGTGCCTGGCATCTTACCTCGTCATACATGAACTGGAGCGTCAGGGCCGACTTGCCCACCCCTCCGCTGCCGACCATGATCACCTTGTGAAGGGCCAGCGAGTTCTGGCCCTTACTCTTGTTTGCGGCCATCCTGCTGGTTTTCTGAGGCTGCGAAGCCCGGACAGAAGACCCAGGTGAAGAGCTGCCAATGAAGAAGACAAAGACTTAGAGGAGGGTTGGTTTCTACCTCAGTGAAATCAAATGAAAACCACACACTCCAGAAAAGCCTGACCCACACACTCCAAGAGCGGAGCCATCTTTCCAGGCTCCAGGCAGAGATAAACGCCCTCCAACCACTCCGGAAGTCGCTGACCGCAGCAGAGCCAGGACCAGAGCGAAGGCAAGACAGGGAAGAAATGGGTGGGCGCATCCAATGCCCCATCCCTGGAGACGCAGGGGAGCCCAACCCAGCCCTCAAACTCAGCACACCCAACAGTGCTCCACGGAAGTGGCAGGACCACACGTCAGATGACCCTGTCATCCGATGCCACAGCTCAGGGACCCCCACCTCCACCTCTGTGTCTCATCCCTCTCCTCTCCGTGTTCCTCTGACACACACCCCCCCACGTGGCCCACCACTGGGGATCGAGGACGAGCTCTTAACAAGCTGATCACCTCTCCGTAGATTGGGTACCCCTGTAGGAAACACAACTGTCCCCAGATTTGGGTGACGTGGAGATCAACGTGTTAAAAGGGATAAGTAAACATGCTTCTAACAATAAGCACCCCTTTACGACACGTGACAGTTAAAAGGAGGAAAACTAAATTATTTACTCCACGTTTATTTACACTGATGGACTAAAATGAGTTGAACTTTTCTAAAATAACCATCTGTTAGTCTAAATCAGTTTAACCTCATCGGAAGTGAGACTGAAGGAGGAGAACACAGCAACCTTGGCAGCGTGGGAAGATCAAGTATTCCAAAGAAGTAAATTTAGTAGGGGGAGGGTAAACCTCAAGTGGTAGAGAGCATGCTTAACATGCTCAAGGTCCTGGGTTCAATCCCCAGCACCTCCTCTAAAAATAAATAAATAGACCTAATTACTTCCCCCACAAAAAAATTTTTTTTAATTTTTTTAACTAGTAAATTTAATAGGTTCCTGAAACTTCTTCTAACCTGAGTGCTAATTTTTATTTTAAACCATTTGTATGGACAATCTTTTATATACTTCACAGCATAAGGAAAAAGGACATAGGATGAAGGGGGCCCAAGGCTGGCTCTGCCATTCATGAGACGTGTGAGTTAGATGCTAGTTACTCAGTTTTCCTACCTGCAAAAACAAGTAAACCACCACCTGCCATGCAGCATTCTTCTGAGTATCAAATGTGATAATGTGGGCAAGACCTGAGCCCTGTGCCTAGCACATGGTAGGAACTTAAGAAAGGCTGGTTTCCTTCCCATCTGATTTTAAGATAATTTTTTTTCTAACTATAATATTATGGGTACCCATTTCCATTACTTCTGACAAAGTAACTTGAAAATAGCCCCAGAAGAAAAATAAATATATTTAAACACACACACCCCAATGGGCAACATAAAACAACATCAGTTTAAATCAGTCATTCCCATCCTTGGCAGCACAATGGAATCGCTGGGGAGCTTTAAAAACATCCCCAGAGATTCTGATGGAATTTGGTCTGGGATGCCTGGGATGTCTGGGATCCCATCTACAAGCCTCCCAGGTGATTATAGTGGACCTCCAAAGTTGAGAACATCTATTAAGTGCACAGCTGAGCTGAAAAGAAAGTAAGAAATCCCCATGTTGGGGAGAAAAAAAATCAGAGCAGTAAGAGCTGATATTTCTGTGGTCCTGGAGGGCTGCTGTTCTTGGGAACTTAGGATTTAACAAGCACACGGGGCTAGGAGGCCAAACGCCCTTGCTAGATGAGCAGTTAGAACCAAGACCTCTTCTCAGTTGAGAACTGAGAAGCCAAGACCTTGAAGGAACACACTTTTAGGTAAAGAACAGACTAGCAAAACATCTGTCCACTGTCGGGGAGGAAGAAATTTCTTTTACTCTTCTAGGTTCCTCTGGCTGGTCTAAGAATTCAACTGACATGAGACAGATTAACAGGAGAAAACCAAACAAAGTTTAATAACATGTAGCCATGGGAGAGGACCCAGGGAAACTGAGTAACTGGCCAAAATGGCCCAAGCCCTCACCTTAAAGGCTGTCCTCAGCCAAAGAGGATGTTGGTGTAGGGAGAGCCAGTTGTGGGAGGTGACCAGGGAAATCCCAGTAAACAAGGCCACCGCTGTTATGCAGGTTTAAGTCACTGCCTTCTCCACTGGTAAGAGTTTCTAGAAATTCGGTCAGTTGCCCTGGTACAGCAAGGGAGACATCTTTATAAATGAAGCTGTACCTAGTAAATGTCAACTGCTTCTCACAAAACTCCTACTTGGTTTTCAGATTTTTTTCCATGTCTGCTGTGTTTTAGAAAGTAACCAGCTTAAAACTACTCATGTGCCAAAGAGATATATTTGGGGATGATAAATTCTGCTCCCCTACACCACCAGCAGGGGAATAAAATAAGGAAGCCTGTCTGCCTGAGCCCTGGCTGTAAGGAAGGTGTACCCTGAAATCCGAAGCCAAGAAATTAACATAAAACGTAACCCCGGGCTGGTCACAGTGCTGGAGCACAGGGCAGAGTGCTGAACACAGCCCCTCTGGGGGCAAACATGCAGTGAAGATGGCCCAGGATTCCTGGAACTAAAGCCCGCAAACTGGAGCCCACAGTTCCAACCTATGAAACACCCAAGAAAATAATTCTACAGGAGAGTCAGCATCCATAACAGGCAGGACTTTTCAGACAGTCATTAGAAAAGGGGCTATTTGATCATTTTAAAGAAAGACAAAACCAAAATGTGAGGAAAAACTGCAATATCAAAAGACCAAGAGCTGAACAAGAACCACTCTGAATGTCTAAAATACTTTTTTAATTATTTAAAGTGAAAAATAATAAAAATGTAGGAGAGGAAAGACAAACCCATCTTAGTTCATTGGTTGGGGCTGGAAAATCAGACTGACAAAAGACGGATTAAGGAGAGAAACACAAACAGAAGCTTATTAACATGTGCGTGTTGCACACACACACACAGAATCAGTGGCGGTGACTCGAGGAGGGCGGGCTTATATAGCATCTTAGCCAAAAAACAATGGATGTTGTAGAGAAGGGACAAGACAAAGGAAAGGGGCTTTGCACGTGGAGGAGTGGCAAACGGTGGGAAGGTGAACATAAGGGGAAACTAATGGAAGATGCGGGCTAGTGAGTAAGACGTGTTATGTGGGTTCCTCCGGCGCTTCTCTGGGCGATCAGGTGATTAAGACTTGCTCCGCCCTTCCTGATAGAGAGGGGCGGGCAGAGCTTTTGTGTCTGTTACTTTTCAGTTGCCCTCACCTCAAAATAATTCTTATGTCAATGTGGCATATTTCAGGGTGGCATACTCTGAACCCCTTCAATGCTCAGTAGAAAATTTTAAAAAGACATAAAACTATCTTTAAAAAAGAAAAAACAAAATCCTGTCACCCAGAGATATTTGCTATTAACAATGTTATTTCCTGCTCGCACTGTAACTTACATATTCTTATATTTTAATCCATATATTCCTATATTTAAAACCTTTTCGAGATTGTATTTATGAAGCTTTGCATGTTATTCTTCACGATATATCTTTCCGTCTTCTTAAACAGAGGACTAAGCCTTTCCTGGATGACTTAAGGATCACCCGCACCATGAAGTCACGTGACCGGCCTCGGGCGGCCCTGAGTGGACTCACACACCTGCCCGCTCTCCTTGCACTGGACCCTCAGTTCACTTGCCTACACCAGGCCATCTTTCCACTCCCCTTTCCTAATTATGTGCTTTTTAATGAGTGTTCTAAGCAATTAATTAAATAATTAAGCTAAAATAGAGTAAGTGGGATAAGAAGCGGGTCTCCCCTAAAGGCTCAGGAAGGTGAAACTGCTTCTGGCCTAATTTCTGGTCCACAGCTGTTCACCACAGGACTGAGGCTGGGCCGTGAGGTTGGAAACTCCAGACCATCACTCTGTCACCCGATGTCTCTGAAGCAACCCTGCTTCTATGAATGATTACAGCTGCAAGAAAATGGAGAAATAATTTTCCAGGTGGGGGAGGTGCTTTCAAACACATGTCAACATCTAATTCTGAGCTGCTATTTTTCAAAAAAGAAAGACAATTTCTCTAGAAGAAACCACAACAAATAACTTGAAGACTATTCAACAGATTCACAGATATCTGCTAAAATACCCAGGCTCAGAGCTCAAAACTTAAAATAACCATGGTGGATAGTTCCAACCTACATAACTACATCAGCGCTTGACATGAAGGTCAAGACGTGAAAAAGGCAGGAGCGTCAGCCAAGCGCCCATCCCTGAACCAGTCCCGGAAACTGCCGATGCCGACCGTCCAGACTTCTGGGATTGGAGAGAATAAACCACTGTGTGTTTAATCCGCTGTGAGTCTATTTATTGTTGCTGTTGCTTTTATGTATACTGAAAGCAGTCCAGAAACATAGTCTTTGCACTCAAGAAACTCAAAGTCTAGTGGACAGGCAAATTAGTAAATGATTACAATATGGCATGATAAATTCGAAGGCAGGAGCATCCAAGGGGTGCCCTGGGAACACAGAGAAACGACTAGATCAGACGGGAGGGTCAGGGAAATGTTCCTAGAGGGAGTGACACGAGAACTGACATTTGAAATCATTGACTAAAGAGAGGAGGAGAAAGAACAGGAAGAAAAAAGGCAGTGAGGTTTAGGAAGCTCATGCTGATGATTTGAGTTTATAACAGATATGCCTAGCCAATAAATGTGTTCCTAGAAAACAACACAGCTATCCTTTTCCCCACATTTTACTGTGAAAAGTTTCAAGTTTTCAGAAAAGTAGAAAGAGCTGCACAGTGAACGCACATACCCACCACCCAGATTCTACAATTAACATTTCACTCCACTTGCTCTACCACAGACTCAGTCACCTGGCAGCCCTCTACCCACCCATCAATCTGTCTTGTTTTTTGATGCCTTTCCATGCAGGCTGCAGACATCAGGACATGTCATCCCTCACTTCAGCAGACACCCATTTTTCACAAAGCAAGTATACTTCTCCCAGAACTCTCTCTAAGGGGCTTGCAAACTTCCTGCTCTCTTCCATGACCTATCTGGGGTCGGAGCCAATATGCGAAAGCTACAACACAGACCTTCCAACAAGGGGAATTTGGGCCTGTAACACCAGGACCTGGCATGGCCCTCACCTGACAAGTCTTTTACCAGGGAGTTGACAAACATACCCACAGACACACTTTAATATGTCTCCATCTACCAACAGGAAAGCTCTATAGTGGGCTTCATTTTTGTTCAAAAAACATTTAAACACTACTTTGTGCCAAGTTGTGCCCTTAGAAACTCAATCTCCTAAGGGAAGTTATATATAAATAAAGCTCTGAAGTATCATTGCTCACATGTAATGATAAAGATGGTACAAGGTATAATGGAAAGCATAATGAACTCCGGAAAGGCTTCAGAATTGAGTGAGAACTCACTTAGCAGGTGGGGGTGAGAGAGGGAAGTTTTCCATGCATAACACAGGGCACATGCAAAGCAGCAGAGGCGTGAAACACCATGTGTGTCCGGATACCACATCATATGGAGGCGCAGGTATGGGGTGGGGAAGTGACTGGGTATTGCGTCTCAAAAGATAGACATGTTCATCTACAAATGAGCCTAAGATGTTATATTAAGAAACATACTTTAGAGAAAACGGGGAGCCACTGTGGGGTGGGTCCTCCAGCCCAACTTAACTGTAAGGCACTGGATCAGTAAGAATAAACATGTACCCTCCTGCATAGAAAAACAAGACACTTTCATTTAGATTGCTTGGTAGAGAGGCAAAAGAGTTGGGAAATGTTTTTCCTATGTGATGTTCTATGATACCTTAGAATCAGATCAGCTCCCTACCAATGGCACTAATTCAAATACAAGAACACATGTTCACTTGAGAAATGAAATTCTGAAAGCAAATCACAGTACATGTACATAAGCTATGCCAATGTGTGTTACGAGGAAGAAGTGGCTTCTACTGAACTTTAATCCCATAGGCTAATACAGTCATTAGTCTTTTGTTAAACTTAAGCTAGGAGAAAATGAATTGGTAGGTAGAGTCTAAACGCCACTTTGTCTGTATCATGTTGTCATGAAAATCAAATAAGAATTTGACGATGCAGGAAAAAAACTTCCTCCTCCAGTCCTCGTAAAATTCAGGTGTCCTCGGTACCAGGTACATGAAAGCACGTGGGAAATTATCACATACTATACACACACAAAGAATTACATTTAGCACTTTTTCTTCAGGTAACACGGCTCGAAGGTAGCTTGGATATTACTAATAGGCCGTCGACATAATATTTGAGTCTCTCAGAACATTACTCATGTTTTTAATCCTTTAAATAACAGTCAAGAAGGAAGACAATCCTAAATCTGGAACAATTTAAGCACTAAAATAATTAAGGACAGAATGAAAACAGACCACTGAAAAATGAGGAATTCATGAATCCATCTCTATAACAAATATTAAACAAACAAGGGGAGAAGGGAGGGTTCTTGCTTAGAGTAGAACTCCAAGTCCAAAGGCAGACTGATACACACAGAGGGGGCACCTCGGCTGGAAAACCAACATTTTGCAACTATCATAGTAGAATCATTAGTAGATGCAAAATCTAAAGGAGAGATTTAGATGAGGAACAGGATATGTATGGTCTTAAAGCGTCTCCATGATTACTTATGAATCAGACTCTGCGTTTTAACAAGCAGCACTATTCTAAGTGTCAAGCCAAATCCCAACTATTCATACCACTTCCTGCCACAATCCAAATCAGAAACAATCTGATCTAAACTAGGGTCATGAAGGACCCTCTCCACAAAAGCAACACTCTCAAATATGAAGGGACACAGGAAACAGATGGGTTGCAGGGACTGTAAATGCTGAATGTGAAAAAGTAAAATGCAGTGACACTGTCTATCCAGGTAGACATCATTTCCATTAATACTGAAAGTTGATATATAATCTTCTTATTTCTCGGCATCTAACACCAAATTATTAGATAGTTGTGACAAAATGACTGTATATATGAGTGTGCATGTGTGTAAGAGTAAGAACCAACAGCACTGAATCCCTACATCACTGTCCTTTTAATGACACGACACACACTTGTGGTTATTTGTAAACAGTCTCACGTGCGCTCCTTGGGCAGTAAGGTAGTGTCTTGTTCATATGTGTGTGTCTCCAGGGCCTACAATTCTGACCTACAGTAAATTAGAGACCAGAAATGCCCCGAGAATGAATAAAGGAATAAATGAATGATGAGGGGAGAGTTTCAAGAAATAAAAATGAGGACTCACTTTAAGCAATTTTCCGTAACACGTACTATGTCACATTTCTCATTCACATTCCACTAAGGAAATACTGTCTTTTGAGTGACCTATTGTGAACAGTGATTCTAGAAGATAAGCAATTAAAGCAGCGGCCCTCCCCCGAGGCTCGTTTTGTGGTGTGACAATAAATGCTGCTAGCTATGATAATGATCATAATTTTAAGATGTACATGTGCGCACGCACACATATGCTCAGGAGCCAATTAGAAGAGACCAGTCAAAGGTGGACAATTAAAGATCAATAAAGATAGTAACTGCAATGGATGGAAACACAGCACATTTGTTCACAAAGACACCAAAACAGCACCTGATTCATCACTTTTGGAGGATGAGTGAAACAACTCATTATTTTAAAAATTGGTAAATTAAGGGAAAAAACTAAAAATGTATCTTGCTTCTCTTATACAAACTGTACAGACAGGTAACCAAACAACACATGAAGCAAAGTTTCCCTTTACAAAATATTCTAACTAATCAAGGAACAATAGGACTTGCGCTATCGCCATTTTGCAACTCCTCATGAATTAAGACATCTAAGTACTGAGTATCAATGACTGCTAATGTTACAAAAAAGAGACAACCTGACATCTTGAAAAAGACATATAACCATCAATGATGTAGTCTTGCCAAAAAAAGCTTCTAACTACTGATTTACGGGAGGTGCAGGAGACAAAGGAATGCGTTGAACATACCACACAGGCACACTGCCAGCAACACAGAAACTGTAGGAAGCTCTATGGAACAAGCCACCCGGTTTCTTCAACAAATAAAGTGCAAGAAAAGAGACCTGGAGAGGGACCCTGTAAACTGTGAGACCTAAGAGCTATACCAACTGACCAAAACATGTGCACCTTATCTGGATTCCAATTTGAACAAATAAACAAGAAAACTGGGGATTCTGAACACTGTATTTGTAGATATTAAGGAACATTTATGATTAAAATTTTTTTCAAGTGACTCCATTTAACCTCTTTACAAATGAAGCTAAATGATCTATGGGATTTCCTTCAATGTTATCAAGGGGGAAGAGAGTGAGTAGGGATACAGATGAAATAGGATTAGCCAAAAATTGATCATTGACTGATGCATCAAGGTAGTTCATCATACTATTCTCTGTACTTTTTGTATATGTTTGAAAATTCCTACACTAAAAAGTTTTAAAAAATAATGAGGACAAAAATACAGGTGCCTAGGTCCCATTCTCCCTAGAGATTCCAATTTAGGCACATGGGAATGTATGCTTCTAAGCTGCCCAGACAATTCTAATTCACACCCAGATTGAAAACCATTCCATTAGACTTTAAGCTCTTTGAGAACAGAGTCTGTATTTTGTTTATCACTACCTCACTCATTACCTATCACAGAAAAAACATTATTAATTGAATGAAATTCACTAAGATTGCAGCCATTTTCTCACCCTAATTCTAGAAAAATTAGAATATGCATCTGGACAGAACCACGAATCTAACATCAACTGGAATTCCTACTTTCTAACAACTGTTAGCTGACAGTCTCACAGTTCACACTATGCTACCACCTCTGTTTTTGCAAAGGCCATGGCTCGTTGCTATCTTAAGAAAGCTGATTTACTTTTCACAGTCTGATTCAAAATTATTTTCTAGTCACTTGATGGAGATGACGCAGTATCATTACTCAGCTCTCTGATATCACTCCTAGAGACGATCTCTTTATTTTCGTTCAGCCCATCAAGTGAATGCTTTCCTCTTCACATTTACCTCCTAACTCAAGAATCTTATTCATCACAGAGTCTTCTATTTAACTTCTGTTCTTCAAATTCAAATACTACAAACATTTCCTATACTCATTCTACAGTTTTAAAGTTCCAGAAGTAGGGGAGCCCTGAGTAAATGAGAAAGAAAAATTTTAAAAGACTATCTGTCTTGGGAAAGCACAGAATTCCACCAAAGGCGGGACAAAATAATGAAGACTTCAAATGACATGCTCAGTAGGGAGGGTACAGCTCAGCAGTAGAGCATGTGCTTAGCATGCACGAGGGTCCTGGGTTCAATCCCCAGTACTTCTGTTTAAAAAAAGTAAATAAATAAAAATAAACCTAATTACCTCCCCCCAAAAAAGACAATGTAAAATAAATGAGTAAATATTTAAAATAAAGTGAAATGCTCACTTCCACATAATGAAATCAATTTAAGAAACAAAGAGAGTGATTCTGATTTGAAAATGAATCTTTGGATTTTCACAATTTAGAACAGAATAAAACTCCAGAAACCAGGAAACAGGTTTTTTTTTTCTTTAATACTTTATCAAATTCTATCAATACCTAAATTTTCATTTTTATTAAATCAGTTTTGGAAGATTTTTAGTACGTTTGTAGCATATTTTTGCAATCCCAGGTTAAACCACCCATAATAACAAGTGGATAGGCATGTTACACCTTAATTTCCAAGAGAAATGCTTATTTTTGACAGGTATACTCCCAGGACTAAATTCTACTTTAGCTTCTTGAGGATGGTCCAGTTATCAACTGTTACATTGAGAAAAAAAAAAAAGTACAAATTGCTCCTTCTTCTCTCAACAAAACCTAGAAATTCAATTCAGGACAATTTTTTATTAAAGACTTGCTTAAGCACTCCAAATCTTCCATATTATATATGTGGTAGAAGAAAGTATCTCTGGCAAGACTGCAGGTCTCCAGATTTAGTGTTGTCAAACCATACTTAGGGCATATACTTTCATATACTATCTTATTCCTTCCCATAAATCACTAAAATTTCTCCGAAGCCCTCTGAACTCGCCTCCAAAATCAAAACATAGAGAACTATTTAAACAGACCCTTTTGCAAAAGCACATCTGGTAAAAATGAGTTTTTAAAAGATTTCGCTAAATGATTTAAGGTACTGTCTGCCTGGCATCCTTTTCTAGAAACTGCTCCCCTCCGCTGTCCTCGTGGTTTTTACAGGAGAGGGGTGAGGGCTGAAGGAGACATGCCAGGTTAGTATGTGGCCCCGTCCCCTGGAAGAAACTGATCCCAAAAAGGGCACCTGGCCCATGTGGGAGGGCAAGGTCCACGATGGATACAGCTGGGAGAGGGAGCCCCAGGCAGAAGCAGGCGAGAAGCAGGAACCCCGAGGCCCTTTGGACCGTGCACTGCCCCTCCCAAAAGGAAGGGCAGCTCCTTAGCACCAGCTGATGCCTGGGAGTTAGGAAAGTCAGGCTTCTGATTTTTTTAAAAAGGCACCAGAAATTTGGACTCTGTTGTGAAACCTCTCTAATTAAATGTTCATAACTCAATCCGCTTTTAAAAGCACTGTGAGCAAACGAAGCATGTCTGCAGGCCACTCATTTTTACAAATTGGCAGCTATGCTTTTTGCCAAGCAGTAAAAGCTGATCTACAGCAAGAAAGAGAGACAGAGCCAGCACATGGAGAGAGACACTGCGTCGGTCCTGGCAGCATTCAGGCCGCTGGTTCCAGCTGCTCCTGAGTCCCGGCCACATCCTCTGCCCCTTCCTGTGACTTCATTTTTCGTTTCCTCTCTGAGTCAATGCCACACACTGGTATCCTCCCAATAAACTCTCCTCTGTGGCGTGAGGGTGTTAACTAACGTTTCTATCACTTCCAGCCGACGGGTACCAAGTGACTGACTGTACATATGGCTTTAAAAGTATACAAACAATTCAAGTCCAGGGAGTCAGACCCAGGCAGGGCCACAGGCAAAAGTACATGACACAAGAACACTCCCTTCTGAATGGATAAAGCCTGAACTCTACATACAGCAACTGCAGCTAAAGGTGCTTCCAAGGAATTCAAACACTCTGCCCCCTTGTGTGGTTGGGACTTCTGTCCGCAATGAAGGAAACCCCAAGTGAAAGTAGCTTAAACAAAAAAGTTACTTATTGGCTCAGATAACCACATGTTCAGGAATAAAACTCGCTCCAGGGACTCAAATGAAGTCTCCGGAACCCAATTTTCCTGTCCCTATCGCTAGCCTCCATCCTCTCCAACCTCATCATCCACTGCTCTTCCCCCACCCACTGCCCATCTCCCAACCCTAAGGCTTTTTGCAGTAACATTCACAGACTTAATTCCTTCTCCTCTAGGTTTCCACTGAAATGTCGCTTCTTCAGAGAGGCCTTCCTAGACTCCGTGTCTCAGGGAGCACCGCCACCCCCCGTCATCCTCCACTACAGCTCTTTGCTTCTTTGCAATAACTTTCTTTTTCTACTTACTTGTTTTTCGCTAATTCATTCCGCTACGATTAAAGCTCTGTGAGGGTGGGCACCAGGTCTGCCCTTTCCCCTCCTGTATCCTGCACTGTGGGACTCTTTCCCTTCACCATCATGTAAACCATGCTGCAACCTCAATAATGTGACTCTCACCCAAACTATGACTATCATAAAATCTAACACACGATGCATATGTGTGGCTGGGACATTATGCTGTACACCAGAAACTGACACATTGTATCTGACTATGTTTCAATCAATCAATTAATCAATCAATCCCATAAACACCAAAAAAATAATCTAACACACAATACAAACTTAACACTTGGATTCATCTGTATCATTTCCGTTATTTATGGCCAAAAGTCTGAAAAGTTTAAGCCACTATTTCTTTATTTCAAAGCAAAGTCTGACAAATGGATAACATTCATTTGTATTTTTTAAGGTTTGAGAATTTGTCACTAAAGAATTTTCATCTCTTCTAAGATTGTTATTTAAATATTATTTGAACTCATTATGAGGTTATCATTACTACGTAAGAGACAGGCTTTGAAAACTGAGACTACCAGATCGTCGAATAAAGTAAGTTTATCTATTAAACAAGTCTCAGCATAAACAAAAAACTGAAGCCTCAGTGGCTGGGTGCTTCCATACAATATGCAAAGTCCCTCTGTTAAATCTTTTCAGTAAATGAAGGTTCTCAGTCTTGACTTTCCTAGTTAGCAAATGTGCATTTTCTTATTGCTTTTCATGAACCAGGACTATTCCAGGAGTGACAGTCCTGGCAAGAAACAACTGAAGTCATCACAGAACTCAAGAGTTCTCTTTCTGTATACTCAGCGCTTCGTACTCAGACTAACTTAAAGAAGAAAACTCAATTTTCCCTGCCCCTTGCGCAGCTGCTATTGTCATTAGCACTGGGGAAGAGAATATTTTTATATTCTTCTACATGTATGACTCAGTTTCCATGTCTATGAAAATAAGGAAGCTGAATTAAATGGTCTAAGTTCCTTTCCAATTTTTTTGCTGTTTTTCCTGAAATTAGATCTGCAAAACACATTAGCACTCCTGTGTGCCTAAGGAAATTTGTTTTAAGTATATCTGTTCTCTAATGCGTATCTCTTTATCTGTTCTCTGGCCATAGGGGGAAAATGAAAACTAAACAAAAACAAAGTAAATTAACTAAAACAAAACCAGAAAGCTCTGAGTCACTCATCATAAGCACCTGGCCTCTGGTTTGTACCTCTCTGCATATGTGATTCCTTCTGCCAGGACAGCCCTTCCTCTTGATGAAGAATCGGCCTAAATACTTCCCCCACCACCTTCCGAGCTCCCTCCCAGTGTGGCTGACCCTCTGGTCTCAGTGGCCCCTGTGTCTGTCGATACACCTGCTGCTGCACTGAGGTAAAGCGGTGATGTCCTTCTAGACAAGGTCTGTCCCTCCCACCACACCGAGAGCTGCCCATTCCCCACCTCCGTGCGCGTGTGCCCGGTACTAAGGAGGTGCTCAGTTCACGGTGGATAAAAAAACAAGTTCTCCATCTGGGGTGGGAGGCTTCAAAGGGACAAGTGGTAACTGGTAAACTGCAAAAGTTAATTCACTTAAAGGATGACTTTCCCGAACTACAAAGCAACAAGAAATGGTGGGAGGTAATTTATAAACTCTGGTTTTTTAAAGAATGTATAAATTAGTCCCGAAATAAAGACCCTTCCCACCATACCCTCTCCCCCAGTGGAATCTGGGGCTGTCTGTCACTGGCCTTGGAGAGGTCCACCAATTTACATGGACTCCAGTTCCTTCCACCTGCAAAGGCAGCCTTGGAGACATCAGAGCTACTCCATCTCTCCGTAGCTGAAGGTCAAATTTGGAATTAGCACACATGGCTCTGTTCTGAATTACTTACCCAAATAAAATCCTGTTTAGAGTTGTGCTACTGCTATTTCTGCTTCTACATCATCTACAGGGATGTCATACGCACTCAGACTAAGCTTGTGTAACCTGCAAGGTCACTTCACTAGTCGGAGGCAGGGCTGGGACTGGCACCCCAGCAGTCTTGCTTCAGAGTCCACACTGGGCTGCTCCATCAGTGGATCGGGGCGGGGTGGGAAAGCCCTTTAAGCATGGTGTGAAATACTGGAATTTATGGATCAGAAAGCTCATCAAGAGATAGAAATGCACAGACAACTAGAGCACAAGTTCTAAATCAAAGATCTGGAAGGAAAGGTACAATAAAAAAAAACAGTTATTATACACTCAGAGGAATTGAAAGCAGGCACTTGAACAGACATTTGCAGATCCATGTTCAGAGCAGCATTATTCACAACAGCCAAAACATGGAGGCAACCTAAGTGTCCACTGATGGATGAATGGAAAACAAAAGCAGTCTCTCCACACACTGGAATATTACTGAGTCTTAAAAAGGATGAAATTCTGCTATAACCTACAACGTGCATGAACCGTGAAGACATGAGGCTAAGTGAAATAAGCCAGACACAAAAGGACAAATCCTTTATGATTCCACTTATATGTGGTACCTGGAATAGTCAAATTCACAGAGATGAAAAGTAGAACAGCGGTTGCCAGGGGATGGGGACAGGCAAGATGGGGGGCCGGAGTTGAATGGGCACAGAGTTTCAGAGTGGGATGATGAAAAATGTTTAGGAGACGGAATAGTGGTGATGACTGTACAGCAATGTGAATGTAACTTAATGCCACTGAGCTATACACTTAAAATGGTCAAAATGGTATATTTCACATTATGCCTATTTTACCACAGTTTTTTAAAAGTAGCTCTATACCAACTACAGTGTGGTTCAGGAGGAAAAACTGCTCCCCTTGAGGTGCGGAGTCTGCCATGAGGAAGCCAATCACCTTGGTTAAGCTGCTTTTCTCAGCCTCAGTCTGATCTATAAAATACACAGGGTATCTGTATCCTCAGGGTTACTGTGAAGAAATGAGAAAACACCTGGCTGTGGGTAAGCACTTTGCTTTTTGAATATCACTCTCATATTCTAGAAAGTCTTGAGAAAGAAATTAGCCAAGAAGCCAAGGCAGGGCAGGCTGCCAGGCCTTAAAGAAGGAAGAGATAAGGCGAGGGAGGTTTCTTTGCTCAGACTCAGTCCCCTGCCAGCCGAGGCGACACCTGCCCAGGGCACCACACCAGAAAGGAAGAGGCTGGCTCCGGCCCTTGCTCAGCGCCTCACTCACTACGTGACAAGTCACTCCATTCCCTCGGCCAGAAGAACAGGGACCACACCTGCCCCGCCTCCCTTATGCCATAACTGGGGAGGAACTAATGGGGAAACGTGCACTCAAGGCTCTGAGTCTCGGAGAACATTTCCGGTATGGAAACAAGCCTAGGAGCCAGGCGTGAACAGATTGAGGTCCTTCAGTCCCTTCCTTCTTCTCTGTCACCCAAACATACAACATCATTCGTGGTCAGAAGCATTCCCAACGGGCACTTCAGGACCCGCCAGAAATCCCCTCCAGCAGCTCCTGAAATTTCTCCAGCAGAAACAATCTTTCTCTTCCAGGCTGTGCCCATGTATGAAGCTTTAGGGAACCAGCGTCGGGAAGCTGCCATCTACCCAGCCAAGCTTTGGGAAACACAATGCTAGGATGGGGTCCACCCTTCTCTCAAAGGGCAGCACATTGCTGAGCACCCCTCTACCGGAAGTGCAGGCACCCCCATTCTTCCTTCATCAGTACGACAGAACAGCATCCCGACAGAACAGCATCCATCCCCTGAAGTGACTAATCCCACCCCACCCGGGTGGGATTGAGCCCCAGGAACACCAGCCAAACCTTCAAAACCCTCCACCACTTCTAAGAGTGTTCCCCGACCTTCTGGCTTTCCCTGACACTTGGATGTGCCCTGGGGACACCACATCTTAATGGGATGTTGTCCTTCCTCTCCCACCATGTGTGTCAGGGCCAGGGGAGCTAAGTATCCCTTCTCCCTCCCCGCTGTGCGTCCAGTTCATTACTCCCCTCAGTCCAATAATCTCCTCCCTCCTCTTGCAAAAGCCATGTGTCTTTAAGGCCCAGGTCATCCCCAGTCCCCATCTCTTGCTACATCTCAGGACTTCCTCATCACCTCCATCATTTACTGACAGTATTTGCTTCTGGTTTCCAGGCCTCCTTTCTACCCCAACTCCCATCACCCTTCCCAGTGACTTCTATGTTCCTATGGATGAACCACCCCAGAGACTGGCCTCTCAAGTCCTTAAATGTCCCTTCTCTAAAAGCTTTTTCCTTCTCCCTAACACTGCGGTGGTAGTTCCCTGAACTCCATCATCATCAGAAAGGGCTCCTGCCTCCAACCTTCTAGTTCACTTGCTCAAATCCCACCCACTGCAATGCTCTGCTTCTTGACATCTGAAAACATTGGCCTCCATCATCTTCTCCTGTGGCATCAACTCCTTCTGCGCTCCACTTCCCTCCTTCCCTAGCTTGGATCCCAAAGCCCGGTATCATAAAAGTAAAGCCAAAAAAAAAAAAAAAAAAAACCATCGTGCAAAGACGGTCTCCTCCCTTGTTTCTTTCACGATTCTTTTCAGCACCTGCACCTGGCAAGCAAATGTTGCTGGAGCGGGAAAGAAAATCATGCAACCAGCTTTGCAAAACTTCACGGTAAATGTGTTTAGGGTCATAAACCAGGAATGGGCATTCATGCTACACTTCCTAGAAATGTTACTGTGATTCTCCCCTACGCCCTCCCTGTGCTCACTGTGACCAATAGCCTTACCTCATTTTCCCCAGACAGAAGCCATCAAGCGCAACTTCCCCGTTGATCCTCCACCAAATCTACAAACAAACCCCCTTTCCCCAGCATCCATGCCCATCTCCTCCTCCATGTGGCCTCCAGCTCCTCTATCCTTCAGCAAAGGCCAACCCTCCACACAAGCTATGGACCCCTCCAGTTGCAGAACGAAGAACGGCATTCCTGCCACTATCCACTTCTTCCTGCATCATTAATCAGTCTTTAACCCTCTGGGGGATCATCCCCAACGGCATACAGACACATTCTGTTTAATCTCCATCCTAAACCTATATACCTCTTTGATCCCTGTGTCCCTCTAGCTAGTGACACAATTTCTCTGTAGCTGATTACCTGTACCAATGCCTCTCCAACAAGTTAGCTGGGAATCTTGTTGAAATGCATCTTCTGATTCAGCAGGTCAGGATGCAGCCCAAGATTCTGTCCTGCCTACCCACTCCCAGACGATGCTCCTGGCCCACAGCCCCAACTCTGAACAGCAAGGCAATGGGTTTCCTCCTCTCACTACATCATTTGTGAAACTGGTTCTAATCTGACATCCTCCCCCAGCATAACTTCAAGAAGGATGGTCTTGTCAAGGTTACCAATAAACTCCATGCTGCAAACTCCAATAAAAACTTTGCCTTCTAAGGGGAGAGTATAACTCAGAGGTAGAGTGTGTGCTCAGCATGCATACGGTCCAGGGTTCAATTTCCCATACCTCCATTACATAAATAAATAAACAAACAAATAAATCTAATTAACACCCCCTCTCCAAAAAAACAAAAACAAGTTCTGCCTTCTCCTCTCTGACTGTTTTGAAAACGAGCATGTAGCAACTGTGATAAAACTGGGCCTGGAAAGAGGAAGGCCCCTAGTGGGCTAATCAAAGATGCCCTCATGGCATCTCCCTCCAGACACCGTCGCTCCTGGACTCTGCAACCCCACATCCTCCCAAAGTGCCTGCTGTTTCTCTGCCAGGTCTTCCTCCTCTAGCTGTTTCTAAGTGTCAGTACCCCTTGGAGCTCAGTCCTCCCCCTGCTCTCCTCTCCACTCTCCCCCTTGGTGATCTCATCCATTTCAGCAGCTTTATCTGCACCTCCCAAACTCTTAGGACCCAGCCCAGAGCACTCCCCTGATCTCGAGACTCATTTGCTTCCCTCCACCTCACCGCCACCTCTCCCTGCTTGGGTGTCTCGCAAGAATCTCAAGCTTAACATTCCAGAAATAGAACTCTGGATTCCTCCCCCTTAAAACCTGCTCCTTCTCCACGATTCTCCTTCTAGCAGTCAGTAAAGTACCTAGTCGTACCCAAGTCATCACTAAGGCTAAAACGCTGGGGGTCATCTTTGATTCTCCTGGCCTCTCCCCCAACTCCATTCATGACCAATTCTACTGATTCCGCCTTCTAATCCCATTTCAAAGGCTCCCGCTTCTTCCACCTCCTCTGTCACACCCTGGTACCTGCCACCAACCACTGAACAGCCACAATCTCCTAGCTGGCCTCTCACTGCCTCTCCAGCCCCTCTTCGATCTATTCTCCACACAGACCCTACTATACACAAAAGCCCCTCCAAATTAGTGTGTTCACAGCCCTTGAATGGCTCACCAGGAATGATATCCAAAACCTCTCCTCACCAGGGCCCACGAGACCCTGCACCCACCCTCCCCAGCCAGCTCTGCCTTCTTTCGGTTCCCTGAATACGCCAAGGGCTTTGCTACCTGGGATGACTTTCAGAACATTCTCTGCTCTCTTCTGCCTTCTCCTCTTTGCTTTCCGGAACACCTGAAGCAAAGAGGTCCAGTCAAGAAACTGAAGAAAGACCCCGGTGGCTGCCTGGAGCAGAAAGGAGGAGGCGGAGTCTGGTAGGAGATGAAACTGGAGCGGAAGATAAGGGCCAGATCATTTAAGACCGGCAGGTCCTGTAGTTTAGGGATTTTCAACCTTCTGCTGAGACACTGGGAAGCCTTTGAAGGGTTACCAGCGAATGGTGGTGTTATTAGAAGTGTGTGTTCAAAAGATCTTTTTGGGGAAAAACAGAAGGGCCAAGAGCAGACGTGGCAGGTGCAGCAAGCCAGGCCGAAGGGAATGACAGTGGCCATGGGGAGAGTGGCTAGATTTTAAAACTACTTAGGAGGTCATGATACTGTAATTTCTAAGAAACATGTATTCGGTCATTCCAACAACCTAATTTTAGTTTTTGTAGGCATTCGGTCTTCGTCCACAGCATGTGAGTTTCTGACTCACAGCTCCCCAAACCCTTGGAATTTCCTGAATGATAAGAGCAAGGGAAGTGTCTTCTGTTATATCTGGTCTCTTGTCCTCAGTTCCTGAAACCAATTCAGAGCCATAAAGATGAAGTGGGTGTCTTGTTTCCACCACAAGCCCCTTTCCCCCACATCTGGGTAAGGCCAAGGAGGTGACTTTTGGAAAACACCTAAGGACCCCAGGGAAACCATTCTTGAAAAGCGGGTTGGAACTTTCAGCCCCACCCTGATTTCTGGGAAGGAGAGAGGGGCTGGAGGTTGAATCAGTCACCAATGGCCAATGATGTAATCATGCATGCTTATGTAATGAGGCCTCCATAAAAACCAAAAAGAAGGCAGTTTGGAGAGCTTCCAGGTTGGAGAACCAGAACGCTTCCATGTGCCAGCACGGGGGGCCCCAAACTCCACGAGAACAGAAGCCCCTTTGTTGGGGACCTCGCCCTGTGTATCTCTTCACCTAGCTGTTGATTCATATCCTTTGGAATAAAGTGGTCATCTAGTGATTAAATGGGTTTCCTGAGTCCTGTGAGCTGCACTAGCAAATTAACCCAACCCAAGCAAGGGGTTGTGAGAACCTCTGGCTTACGGCTACTTGGTCAGAAGTACAGGCTAAAACCTGGGCTTGTGACTGGCATCTGACGCGGAGGGTAGTCTTTTGGGACTGAGCCCTTAACCTGTGGAATCTGATGCCACCTCCGGGTAGGCAGTTTCAAAACTAAGTTGAATTGTACGACACCCAGCTGGTGTCAGAGAATTTCTTGGTAGTGTAGCCCCACACACATAACCCACATTGGAATTGGGTGTAGATTTCTTAGAAGTTAAAAAAATGGCAGATCTTACTGAATGAACACAAATAATTCGAGATTTTAAAAAGGCTTAATGGAATTGAGTGTATGTATGTATATGAATGACTGGGACATTGTGCTGTACACCAGAAACTGACACATTGTAACTGATCGTACTTCAATTAAAAAATAATTAATTAATTTTTTAAAATAAAATAAAAAATGTAAAAAGGCTTAATATGCAAGTGTGAGTAGAGGTACCACATTGGCTAAAATCCGTTTCTAATAACAGGATCAGCTGATCCACAATAACTGACTGGCCACCAATCTTTTCCTGTTTTTACTGGTAGGGGGTAGGGGGTGGAAGGAAGGAGGGGGTTGATGGGAGAGGTAGGATAAAAGAAAACAAAGATACTAGCTCATAAATTAGGGCAGGGAGTGGGAAAAGGGCCAAAAATAGGAAGAAAGGAAAGGTAAATTGTGCTGACTTTCCCAGACTGCCTGATGGTGACTCCAACCTTCAACTGGGTTGGAATGAACAAAAGCAATTCTCAGAAGACTTCATTTTCTAAAGTTACAATTTAACATGATTTATGAAGCCTCTTATTATCAATATGCTTGAGTCACAGGACATTTCTTATGTGAAAAATACCAGAATCATAGAATTTTGTAGAGATGGAAAGAAACCTAGAGGTCATTTAATCAGGCTTCAGGCTCAGGATTCCTAAATTCTTCTCTCCATGTACAGACACTTCAGAAAGATTTCATCCAGAAGCTAAAAGAATAAGGCCCCTCTGTCCAGGTGGATAATTAAACTGTATTAGAGTTTCAAAACTGAAATGAAGAATTGCTAAGCAAATAAATATTGTCCAAAGATTAAAGGTAACTGGTGGAAGGGTATAGGATCTATGTTCTCCAAGATTTTTTCAGCTACTTTCCCAGTGGGTTTTACTTTTAAAAATACACAGATGATTAATGACTAATTTTAAGCTGTTCATCACAGAGATCATTTTGGCAACAATTTTTTTTACCAGTTTGTTTTAGGGTTAAAAAAAAAAAAAACTAAGCTGTTCCATTTGGTTTAGGGACCAGTGAGGTTTTAATTTCTAATTTCCAAAGCTACTGCATATTTGTCTAATTTAATTCTAGCATATGAGAAGGAAGGACCAAAAGAAAGAACATAAAGTTTCAAGTATAATACTAAAAAGTTTCTAGAATAGGAAAGACTCCAGCTGTATTTTAATCCCCTATAGCACATACTTCAGTATGCACATGAAACAAAACCTTAAACAAGAAATTGTGGTAGTGAGCCTCCAAGAATGCCAATGGTCCCCAAGCCTCCCCAGTGTAGTCCACTCCCACATTGTACCGGGGTGGTCTATGGGCTGTACATCACGTCCAAGATTACATACCAAGACAGGGCAGTTTCTGTCTTGATCATCGTCTTTCTCGCTCTCTCTCCCTCTCACATTACTTGCCCTGAGAATGTGTTGGGAAGAGTCCTACAGAGAGGCCCACCTGCTGAGGAACTCAGGCCTGCAGCCAATAGCCACGAGATAAGCTATCTTGGAAGCTAATTCTCCGACCTCAGTCAAGCCTTCAGATGACCAGACCTGAACCTGAAGCACCCAGCCAAGCAGCTCCCAGATTCCTGAACTTCAGAAACTGGGTGATTATAAATGTCTGTTGCTTTAAGTTTGGGGTAATTTATTACCCAGAAGTAGAAACATCGTTCAAAAGACCAACAAACTTTAGAGGGAGTCAGCCACACAGGCCCAAACCACTATTTTCCTTCAACTCATGCCATATATTAAGCAAAATTACATAGCTTGGAATATTTTAATTTGGATCAGACCTAACTTAGTATTTTGTATGTCAATTCCCAATCTAGTGGGTCTAAAATGTATCTATATAAATTGCCCACAAAGCACGGACAAAAGCAACAAAGACAACAATATATTAGCAACGATCAATTAATAGCACCTTTTTTTCTACATTTAGAGTTCCATTTTTTAAAACGGCAAAAACTCCCCAAAGATTTGTCTGCAACTCAGGAGACAGCTCACATTCAAACGTCCAAGGCCAGATATTCATCTGGTATTGGTGAGATCAGTGGGTCTGTGCCAAGCAGACAGCTGATGCTCAGTAAATATTAGTTTCCCTCGGCCTCCTTACCCACCCCAGCCCCCTCCGCATGATGAGGGAAGAGTTCCATCTTCTCTGGTACTCGGTCAGCTCTCTCTCATTCAGACTTCTCAGCAACATGCATTCACTTAAAATAAAAAAAAAAATCCAAGGGGCTGTTTGTTTAGAAGCACAGACTGCCCCCAACTTAACAATTCGACTTAGGATCTTTGGACTTTATGATGGCGCAAAAGCGATACATGCTCCATAGAAACCATGCTTCCAATTTTGAATTTTGATATTTTCCCGGGTTAGCAATAAGCAGTAGATACTCTGTTGCGAGCCGCAGCTCCCAGTTAGCCAGGGGATCATGAGGATAAACAGCTGATACACGCCCATCCCATGGCCATACTGCCATCCTGTTCTTCACTCTGAGTCCAGTATTCAATACATTACATGAGCCATTCAACACTTTATTATAAAACTAGCTTTGTGTTAGATGATTTTGTCCAACTGGAGGCTACTATAAGTGTTCTGGGCATGTTTAAGGTGGGCTAGGCTAAGGTATGAGGTTCAGTAGGTTAGGTGTATTAAATGTATTTTTGACTTAGGATATTTTCAACCTATGATGGGCTTAGCAGGACATAACCTCATAGTAAGTCAAGGAAAATCTGGAATTGGAGCCAACGAAAAGTGGGACTCTTGCATATCCTCTCGAGACCAGTTACACTGAAGTTTGAGGAGAGTTCACCTCCATCTCTCCCAGAGCGGCAGTTCTAGGTTATTACATTGTCTCCAAATTTAGTTTTCAGGAAAGGTCTCCAATTATGTTTCTAAGGTCCGTAAATTTGATAACTGAATGCAGAGAGGTATTGTGGGATTGGGTGATGTGGCACAAAGAATTATCTCAACTCTCTGGTTTGCAAACTTCCAGAATCTCAAGGCATCTTCAGCCAAGACAGGAACTTTGAAGAATTAAGGCAAGAAATTAGAACTTTTACACTTTTTCACCTTCTACCAAGACCCATTTAGACCCCATTTACAGTTCTAATTCTTAATTTCCTATCTTTATGTGTCCAGGTCCCATATTCCCAAAAGATATTTAATAACTTATCCCCCCCCCCACTTTTTTCCACACAAAATCCTGGGAAAGATTCTACCCCATGGGCTTAGAGAAACCTTGCTGACATCTCAGATAAGAATACCCACTGTTTCCAATGGGAAATAATAACGTGACTAGAAAAGGAAAGAAAGACCCAGATGTGGTCAAAAGAAATAGACTAGCTGTCGCAACTAAAACCACACACAAGGGACGTGTATCCCTGGCCTTATTCTCACGCCTACCACCATCTCACCCCTACTACCACAAAGAACACCCCAAACATTCCTTATTTCCTTTCATCCTAATAAGTAGGGTAACTATTATCACCTTTTTCCCACTGTGAACTCTGCAGCACAGAGAGGTGAAACGCCATGCTCAAGATCACACCACTAATAAAGTTTCAGAACCTAGGTCTTCACACCTCGCCCTCGTGTTCTTTCCAATAATTCAAGGCTACCTTTCACAGTCACACCATATCTGAGAAATTTGATATTCTAATTATATGGTTCCAGGTTTAAGGAACGTTGCCTTAATCTATTTCGAGCTTTGACATCCAAGAACCTTGTTGCTCTGCTTAGAACAGGGGTCATTTACACATCTAAAAGATATGCTATACTCTCTGATTATCAGTGCCCACTATCCATTCTCAGAACCTAACCAAAAAAAAAAAAAAATGAGATTAGGAAACTAGAACAAAGCAGAAAGTTCACTGTTCTATAAGGGTTGAAATCAAGTCACAGATAACTCAAATGAACAGTCAAGTCTCTTCCACTGGCCATTCGAAACACCAAACACAAGAACTTCTGTCCAGAAGTTTCACCTGATAACATCAAAGTTCCAACATTTCCAGCATTCACCTGAAAATTAGCACAGAAAGGACACTGCTCAATCAAGCAGCCTGGGTGCAGCTCTCTCTCTGCCACTAGCAGTTCTGAACCAACCACGGATAACCTTATACACCTAAAAGAGGGCAAGAGAGGAGTCCAAGCCTGGTGCAGGCAAACACTCAAACCCATGTGCTTCCTATTAGAAGCCACATTCAGTCTCAGCCCATATCAGAAAGGAACTAAGGAGCCGGGCGGAGGGTGGGGGAGGACAACTTTATGCTCACTTCCAAGCAGGACCAAAACCAAACAAACAAACAGTCCAACTTTTGAAACACAGCCTCAGTTCAGTCCCAGTTCTTAAGTTACTAATAACTTTTTGCAACATTTACAGCTCTTACGCTGACCACAGCGGCAGCTAAGGGACTGAGGAAGTGGACCAGCCCCAGCTGGAGGCCCAAAAGGGCAGAAAGTGCAAGCAGAAGCCATTTGTGGGAAAAGGGAAGAAGCAGCGAAAAGGGAGAGGCTGGGGCACCGCCCCCATTTCCTCAGCCCCAAGCCGGTCTGGGAGACCCGGAGGCTTCCTCCAGAGGACCTCCCGGGGCCTCTGCCCCCAGGTCACCCTCCGGGCGCGACGTGTCCGGACGCCGGCCATAGCCGAGTGCGGAGCGCGGGGGCAGGAGGCCACCCAGCCCAGGGCGGCGCACCCTACTTCCCCAGCTCGTGCCCCACCTCGCCCGGAGGTGGCCCCGCCAGGGCGCGAGCACCCTTACCTGGGCTTGTCCCGCGCCGCCTCGGACGTCAGCACCGGCCCACCACTCTTAAACCCGCCCCGCCCTCTCCTTCGCCTCCTCCCGGGGCCGGACCCCAGCCGTCCCCAGCCGATTTGTCATTGAACGGCCGGGGCTCGCTTCCCCACCCTCCGAGCGCGCCCCCGGCGTCGCCTAGGCAACCCCGCCTCTCGAGCGCGCGCTCTCCCTTCAGCTCCCACCCGCCCCCTCAAGGCCGTGCCTGTCGAAAGCCTATTAGCCAATCAGAAGCGGAGCTTCCAAGCCTTGGGCGGTTGGAAAGGAGGCTTCGCCAATAAGAAGCCGCCTCAGAAGGGAGGGGCGGGCTCGGCAAGCCTGCCCCACCCACCCTCATTTCTTTCTTTCCGCGGCAGACGGGCTCCACGTGACCGCTGCTGCAGTGAAGGAATACAGAGCTAGTCTGGGCACTCTGAGCGTGGGCGTGCGGCGGGTGCTCCCCTGGTGGATTTAGGTCAGGGCGAGGCCAAAGTCATGGAAAGCAAAAGGGAAGGACAGACCTGATACAAAGAAACCAAAGAAAATTACGATGTGGCACGCGGGTGTGGAAGCGTCCAGGCGGCTGTCGGGACGCCAGCCAGGGGCTCCCTAGGTGGCACCTCCGCCTGCTGCCACGACTTGCATGGCTAATGACATCCCTTTAGCAGTAATGAAGTTACCAGTGCCTAGCCATAACTTGGCCCAGGTCACTTACAAGGGCCAGAATCCTAATACCAGAGTAGCCTTGATGAAGGAAGTACAGTGGGCAAGCTAATGGCCAACAGTTTTTTTTTACCCACAATCTGTCCCCATCATGGTCCTTCAAAGCCCGGGAACGTGTCACTTCTATCCAAATAGGATTTGGGTTGATTTTCCGAATCACCCCTTTCTAGAACTGAATTCTACTCCCACTCTACTTGGCCTCCGCAGGATTTATGGCCCCACTGATCCCTACCAAAACCTCATGGCATGTCACACGGTATTGCAATTAATAGTTTAAATGCCTGCCTCTATAATCCCTAGGGATGGAAACTATCTCTTGTTCAATTTCATATCCACAGCAGCTAGCACCATGTAATCAATTCTTTCCTTGTTGATAATTATACATCAGGGGGCTGTGTGTATTGTATGAGAGGCTTTGTGCCTTGATGAAATTGTTATGTATAAGCAACTAACAGATCTAGGCCCTCTCCCAAGAACTGTATCAAAAAGCACACACGCTTTACTTTAGTCTTAAGTAACAGACAACAAAAAACATGTCACCAGAATATCTTAGTGTTAGTCTGCTAGCTTAAGTATCTGTTTTACCCTTCTCATACTCATTAAGGGCTTATATTGCATGCTAATTATATGACAGAAACTCCAGGTACTAAAAGGGAGAAAGGGTAGGAGGCTTCTCAAAAAAAAAGAAACTCTCAAGTATTCATAACTTAGAAAGGGAATCAGACGAACTTTTTCCTATGGAATAATGATTAAGTGCACAGGTTTGGAATCAGGAAACATTGGTACAAAGGAGGGCTTTAGCATAGAACTAGCAGTTACTTAATTAGGAAGGTACTTGATCTCTGTGGGCCTCAGTTTCTCCAGTTGCCCAATAGTAGTACTGGAACTCTGCAAGTGTGAAGATTTAAATGAGACTGTATGTAAAGTTCTCAGTACAGTGCTAGGAACTTGATGAGGGCTCAACAAATGTTAGCTTAAATTGTGATTGCCACCAGAGGCCAAAATGTACACTCAAGCATCTTATAACGACATAGGGACAGCATTTTCTCTCAAGGCTCACTGTGGCTGGGTGTGTGTGACACCACTGTAGTGCAACCAATGCTTGCAGCCTGGTAGAAAGGACCTGCTGTGGTGATGCCATTTTATTACATGCAAGTTTAGGCAGGAGAGCGGCTTGCTGCAGCCTGCGCATGTGAAATGATTCACCCAGGGAACAGGATCAGGATGGCCACCAGCATTTTCCTGTCCCTACACCTCCAGATCCCACAGCAGTCACAGACGGTTCTCTTGCCTTTCCTGGAGTGTGTTAACTGCCATCCCTATGACTAGTGATGGAATGTTATGCAGGATGTACTGGGCTTTTCGAGAAACACTGCACTTATTCTGTCTCCCATCCCCCACCCAACCACCTACCCACCTACCTCAGCCCCTAGTCCTCTGAGGAATTCCACTGGGGCTCCACCATAGGAGCATCTATTCATTCCTGTTAAGTGTGATAGATTCAGAGGGGAATGGTAGGACCCTTTTGGAAAAGCTGTCTCACAGAGGACACAGCCCAGGAACAGGTCCCCCCAGGGGATGAACACTGGGAGGTGACCGACCACAGAGCCTCGGTGTCTACTCCTGTCGGGTCTCAGGGGATACCCTTGTCTGCGGAGCTTCTCCTGAGGGAACTCTGATGCCCTGCAGAGGAACACAAGATCCCCAGCAGGACCTGTAAGGTCACTCTAACCCACTGCAGCTGTAGAAAGAACAATCTAGGTGCTCCTTCATTCAAAATTATTTACTGAGTATTGTGTGAGTCTTCAGTGCTGTGTGACAAACATTTCCATTTCTCTTCCCTGGCCACTGGGTAGGCTTGCCCTTCCTAGCTCCCTGTGGTTGAGTGGGGTGATGTAACTAGCCCTCCCCAGTGACTCAGAAGCAGAAGTGACACACAAGTCATTTGGGGGCTGGAGAACTTATTTGTCAATGTGGGGCCTTCCCAAGCTCTCATCTCTATGCTAAGGCCACTGGGAATGTTTGGGAGTGTGGCTGCATCCCAAGCCTGGGACCCTGCAACAAGCACATCCCACCTGCCAACCTGTGATAGACACTTAGCATGACTGAGAAATAACCCTTTGTGGTTTGAAGGCATTAAGATTAAGAAGTTGTTTGTTATCGCTGTAGATCTTAGCCTGCTCTGACTGCTACCAGGCCCTAAAGTGTACCTAGCTGGGGATACAGTGGTGGACAACTCAGACATGAGAACCAGCAAACAAGCTAATTACAAATTGTGTGTCATTACAAATTACTTTTGACTGAGTGGTCAAAAAAGATCTCTCTTAGAAGGTGACATTTAAGCTAGGACCTGAAGGGTGAAAAGGAACCAATTGTGGAAAAAGCTAGGAGGGAGGGGAAGGAGAAAATATATCGAGCAGTGGAACAAGCTGTACAAACTCCTAAGGCAGAAGAAAGCTTCGTCCTCTTGAGAATAGACAGGAGGCTTGGACAGAGGGCCGTGAACGGGGGAAAGTGAGACCACACGAGGGTGGAGGGAGGTGGGAGTGAAATTATATAAGGGCCTTCTAGGTTATGATAAGGAAACTGGAATCATTCCAAATGTGACAGGAAACTACCGAGGAGGTTCAAGCCAGGAGGGTGACATGCTTTGCTTCAGGTTTTAAAAGGACCACTCCAGCTATTGTGTAGAGAATAGGCTGTTAGGGGCAGATGCAGGAATGGAGGTGAGAAGGCTGTTCTGGGGTCCAAGCAAAGTGGGATCTACAGAGCCAGAGGCTGGAAGGGTAATCTGCCCTCAGTTAACAGGAGACCTGGGGAGACTGCGGAAGGAGGGGAGTGAGAGCACTGAAGACTAAACAGAAGGTCCTCCTGCCAAATTCCAGAGGAAGCAGAGGCAAGGTGGGAAGTCAGGACCCCCAGACGTGCTTTTACCCCAGGGAGATGGATGCTCAAAAGCCAGGCAGAATGGGGGATGGTTTGGAGAGGACAGCTGGCCAATTTCCTAGAACATCAGCCAGCCTAAGAGACATGTTCCCAAGAGCTGGCAGTAGTGCATAAATAGATGGCATTATTAGAACGAGTCTGACAAGCTCTGACATCCCAGTGGGCATGTGATACTTGATGACCATCTCGATTAGAAAAGTGGGGTGGGGGGGTGGCTGATCTATAGACGGGAAAAAGCCATTCTTGCTACCAACAGTTATGAGAAGAATCCTCTGTAAACAGCAAGACTAGATGACTCAGAACCAGTCATCTTTCTACTCTGTTTCTCCAGCCCTCACAGTCCAGCGCTTCCTGCTACTTCATCCTACTCTTAGGAACAGGTCTCATGGGCTCATTCACTTAGGCCTAAAGACAGTTCAGTGGGTACCCACTTCCTTCCTGGGCATTTGCATCATCTAGTTGATCAAAACCTGAAGTCTTAGGCCAGTGAAAGTATGTAACGGAGGACCCGAGGTCTCTAATTCACACTACTAGGATGGAATGACTTATCCCTCCCTGAGAAAAGCCTCAGACTCCTGAGTTCTCACCCAAGGCACCAGTGAAGGGCAATACATTTTCACAATCCTCCTCCTTCCTTTCCTTGCAGCCTTTTGCTGGCAGCTACCAGGAGAAGCCCCTGGCACACACTTATTCCCAAACATATTCAAAATCTTGACTTTGGCGCTCGATTTAGTTATTGCCACTGAAAAAGACTTACCAGGGGGTTTCTAACACTTTTTGCTAAGTGTTTTATTGAGAGCTTCTCTTTCTCCATTACCATCTTTCTACGTGGTCTCTGCAGCCCCAGCCAGGCAGCAGGAACTAAGCAGATGTTCCTGGGAGTTGTTCTGCTGGAAAGGCAGAGGCTGCGTAATTAGCTAGAGGATAAGCTTTCATCTTCCAAAAGAAATCAATCAACTTAGGAAACACATTTTAAAAGATGATTCCTTTCTATTTTGAACTGTTGAATTAGCTGGACTTATCCTTCTGCCATCATAGCTTACAAAGAGTTATCTCCCAGAAATGAAGTCAAGTCTGTCTTGTCGTTAGTAAGTCTTCATCATGATCACTAAACCCCAGCACATGCCAGCTCACGTTCCCCCCTTCCAGCTTTGTGGAGACACATGCTCCACGCTTCCAAAACTCTGCACAGTAAACCACCGCTGCAGATCCGATACTGACCTCCAGGTAACCAGATAAAAACCCCCGCAGGGTGACAGCTGCAGAGCCCTTGATTATGAGATAAAATGGGAGTGTCTAGATTCTATGTTGAGCTCTTTCCAACATGAAATATTATCCCCAGTCTCCCAGGAAGCCAGCCCCACCCAACAGCATGAAAAGACCCTGTTAGCCCTCCCTCTCTCCCAGCTAGCTCTCCTGACTGCATCGCAAGGTCCTCCCTGGATACTGCCTCAGCCACAAACGCCCCGGGGCCTGGACTCAGCCACAGAACGCCAGCTCAGCCTCCTTGGTGACTCAGGCACTGGAGCTCCTGAGGGTCCTGTCTCAGCCACCTGTCCTTCCCCAAGGGACCACATCTACACGGGTATCTCACCCATCCAGTGCAGGCTGGCAACACCCTACCAGAGCCAGGTCCCCAGCCCAGAGGTTCTCCTGACCTACAGATGCCCATGACCCATGGAGTCAGCCAGCTCTGGGCAGCTAGACAGACAGACAGGCAAACAAAAAGGACATGAGGAAATGAAAACTTGAGTTAAGAAGAGGTATGAGGAGTGGGGAGGGTATAGCTCAGTGGCAGAGTGTGTACTTAACATGCACGAGGTCGTGGGTTCAATCCCCAGTACCTCCATTAAAAATAAATTAATAAACCTAATTACCTTCCCCCCAAATAAATAAACCACAAATTAAAAAAAAGAAAAGAAAAAGGAGAGGGATGAGGAGATAAGTGATGTTGGCGGTGTGGGGGAGCAAAATTTGCCACCTCAAAATCTGTTGCTTTTGCTTACAGATTATTTTGAGCTGAAAACAATCAAGGTCTACCAAAAGACTCAGGGAGAACCTATGACCCTCCCCCTAACTGCCTAAAAGAATTTAGATAGAGAGCCTGTTCCAGGAAGAACTATCACCAGAGATAACCACAGTGTAACATGGACAGATGTGGCAGACCGGGAAAATAGCAAGGCTCTAATCACAGAGGCCCTCTGTGTCCCATTGTCATTGCAAGGCCCAGCAAACATTTGTTTAGGAAACATTTGTTTGTTTCATCTTCCTAGAAATTCCTTCCCTTCTCTTTGACATCCCTAACCCTTACCCCATTCTCCTGCTCTCAGATGGCAGGTAAGCCTCAATTACCTAACTTACCCTTGGGCCCCACATTTTTAAGGAGCCCCCCATATGTCAGAATTAAATTTGATGTCTCCTGTTAATCTGTCTCATGTCAATTTCATTTTTTTTTCCAAAACTTTTTTTTTCAATTTTATTCTTGGGCCAGCCAGAAGAACGTAGAAAGGCAGAGTAAAGTTTCTCCTCCCCACAGCTGAGTGCCTTTGGCAGGCCTGTCCTAAGAAGACAGCTCTTTGCTCTCTCATGTAGAGGACCCTAGAGGACAGCCCAAGGTCAAACCCAGGCCTGGAGCTTGGCCTTCACTTGTTCTGCTCTTGGCCTAGTGTAGTCAGAGCGTTCCTTGCGGCCTCCCAGTATGGTCCAAGGTTCGCTGGGCCACCTGCCTGCTGCTTGAGGCTGATTCTGTGGGACTGCATTTCAGCCCGTCCCAAGCCCATACTCCGGCCACCCCATCCCAACCACAGCAGCAGGAGCTTGAGAGGGGCAGCGCCACCCAGGACTGGGACTGGCGCTCAGCCAACACCCATGCAGCCTCTATCCCTCTGCCTCTCCCACCAGTAAGTGCCAACTCCCGCCCCGAGATTTTTTTATTAGCAACACTTTTTGTTTTTTAATGTGCTGTTCTTTTTTTCAATGGACAGCCCCATCTCTTCTCTGCATCTGCTCCAGAGAGCAGGGCAAAGCCAAAGGGTCAGAGGTCTGAGGCATGTGGGGTGACCTGTGGGATATCAGGGATCTCTGAGCCAGGAGACTGCTGCTTTGGAAAGAAAGCAAAACTACTATCAGCAGAGTCATACCTCCAACTCCTAGTTCCTTCTCCAGAAGCAAGACCATGAAAACATGAAAATGCACATCTCTGAGATGGGGGTGGGGAACAGTTCCCTTTCTGGGAATACATTTTTCTGCAGAGTTTTAATTCTTTACAATGGCCAAGAATTAATTTGGTAGACAGGAACAAAATGAAAGCAGCAATGAGGTCAGTGTGGCCCCCAGGGGTGGCTTCCACGGAAGCCAGGCCCCCACTGGGAAAGCTCAAGAAGGATGGGGCTGGCTAGAGTAACACTCCTGGGGGGTGGGACGAGGTGTACATACGAGGCCTTACACAACCTGTGCAGGTGACAAATCCATGTGTGTCACTCAGGGTCATAAATCTGGGGAAGCAATTTACTCTCCAGGTAGGTCTGCAGACCCAGAGGCCGGGCCTCCTCAGCTCTCCAGCCCGATGGGAAGGGCTAGCCAGCCAGAGGTCAGATTCCTGCTCTCTGCCTGTCAGGTCTGTTCCTGCCTGCCCTCACTTCAGACAGGTAGGAGAGGCCCTGAGCTCAGAAGGCCTCAGGGAGGGGTTTGAGGCCATGAGGAGCCTCTCAACTGAAACTGCCACCCACCCCCCACCTCAGCACTCCAGGCTGGCACCTCGACAGATCCTGTGCCAAGCAGTTTACAATGGTCACTCCGCACAGTCTAAAGGGCAGGTGTGATTCCCTACTTACAGGTAGGTCAGTCAGGCCGAAAGGCAGACCAGGCCTCAAAGCAGGTGTGCCTGACAATGAAATCCACACGCGTTACCCCAGTCTTTACTGCCTTCCCACCCATGGCTGCAAGGCTGTGTGATCTTGGACAAGTTACCTCCCCTCTCTGGACTTCAGTTGTCTCTATACAGTGACAGTCTCAAGTCTACACTGAGCACCTGCTATGGGCCAGAGCTCAGCTAGGCACCAACTGTCAGGGAAGGGCCCCTCTAAGGTCCTGTGCGCTAACCCCTCCCAAGTGGGTACCTGGACAAGGTGGAGGCCACAACTTCAGCAGAGCTAGCTCAGCTCCCTGCTGTTGAGGCCCCTCAAGACTCCTGGCCCCCCGATGTTTCTGCTCCCATTTCATCACAGCCTGAAGCCTTCTCTGGGAACTTCCTTTGGAGCAGTGGCTGCTGTCTAAAGGACGAGGCTTGAGAATCTCTCCCCAGATCACCTGAGGCTGAAACATGGGAGATGCCATCTGGTCCAGCATCATATCTGATGGCTGCTGTCAGCCACTCACATTTACTCGTGAATTTCTTTAATCCCTCCTACAGCTGAGATGTTATATGTCAAAGTGCCTGCTACAGTGTTTGACCCACAGGAAGCATCAATACTTGTCAATGGATGGATAGATCTTGCAAAACCAAAATTCTGTATCCACTCAATAACTCCCTATTTCCTCCTGCCCCCAGGCCCTAGCAACCATCATTCTACTTTCTATCCCTATGAAGTTGACTACTCTAGGGACCTCAGGATTCCTATAGATGGAATCAAATAGTATTTGTCTTTTTGTGGCTGACTTATTTCACTTCATGTAATGTCCTCAAGGTTCATCCATGCTGTAGCATGTGTCAGAATTTCCTTTCTCTTTAAGGCTGAATAATGTTCACATCAAATTTTGTTTATCCATTCATCTCTCCATGGACACTTGGGTTGCTTCTACCTTCTGGCGACTGTGGATAATACTGCTACGGACACGGCCAGGCAAATATCTCTTTGTGATCCTGCTTTCAAATCTTTAGGGTTTATTCGCAGAAGTAGACTTGCAATCATACGGTAATGCTATGTTTAATTTCTTGAGGAACCTCCATACTGTTTCCCACAGTGGCTGTACCATTTTACCTTCCCGTCAACAGTGCACAAGGGTTCCAATTTCTCTACATCCTTGCCAACACTTATTTTCTGCTTTTTTCACAGTAGCCATCCTGACGGGTGTGAGGCGGCTATTTCTCCTATTTCTGAACCCAGCTTTTAGCAGGCAATCCGTGGGTGTTGGACCTGTGAACTGGATTCTGTCCTGAGCTTTCTCCCCTGGTCCTCTGGCTCCCTGGGAGGCCAACGGGCTGTTTCTCTCACTGGGAGGGGGGACCTCAGGTCTGTGGCTCTCCGGGATTATTTATAGCTTGGGTCACCTCAGTCCATCGTCTTGGACAGGGTCAGGATGGGCGCTCCCCCAGGAGTGGAGGAGAGGGCAGGGGTAGGGTTCTGCCCAGTGGATATGCGAGGTCCCTGTGGCTTTCCCTGCTGGTGCACCATAGTGGACACGCCCTGTCAGTCCCGACAGGGCCAAGGACATGCACAGCCCTGAGACTGATGGAATCAGTGGTGCTGTGGCTGCAGCTTCCCTCCCAGCTTTCAGCACTGACTTTGCTCCTGCTCCTGGTTCCCTAGGGAGGCCGTTCCTCCTCCCCCGGAGCTGGGCTCTCTCTCCTAAGGGCAGACTCAGAAGCAGCCTGAAATCCCACCATGAGGGCACTGTCTCCAAATGACCCCAACACTCACACCTCATGCCTGGAAGCCAGCTTCTCACTGACTCAGCAGCACACATAGGAGAAGGCACGACTGAGGAGGCTAGGACATGGAAATGGTAAGCTGTGATGGAAAGAAGGCCTGGAATGATCTAGAACAAGACTGGGGATGGCAGGCTTGCATATATCCTCCTGTTCCTCCCACTGAGAGAGGTGCTTTAACATGACTTTGGAGCCACAGAGACCTGGGTTCAAATCACAGCTCCATCAATACAGGCTGGGTGACCTCAGGCAAGCCCCTTCACCTCTCTGAGCTTCTTCCACCACCTGAGAGTGGTAACACCTGAATCACAGGGTCACCGTGCAGCCTCACAGGGCAATCTGGGTCCCGCCTTCCACCCACCACCAACTCCCCTCCCAATCCCCTACTCACACTGCTGAAATCCCGCATACATTTAGGCCATCGGCAAGAGGAGCAAAGCGTGAGATTAAAGGGTAAGATCCTTCCTTTTCCTGACAGGAGTTGGCTTGTTCTTAAGGGAAAAAACAACCCCTTCTGCAGCACCACCTCCACTCCATCCTTTCTTTGTGTTTGGGCTTCTAGGGAAACAACAGGTCCGATGGTGGTTTCCTTCCAGGATCTCACCCCTCCCTCCAGAAATTCCCCGATGGTTGCCAAGCTCAGCGATAAGAAAAGTGAACCATTTCCAGAAAGAGGCCAGCACATTTCAGAGACGTGAATCAAAGGCAACGCCCCTCCCCACCTCTGCGTGCACAGTCACAGGTCACCTGGGCCACACGCCCGTTGGCATGTGACTGCCTGGAATGCACCGAGATACTGGACAGATAAGGGTTGAGATGGTCACCTCCTCCACGGCTTGTTGCTTCTGCCCCTGCCCCAAAATCCTGTGCGTCAAGACTATGGGTGGCGGGGAGGGCTACTGGGCATCCAGTGTACACCCAGAACTTGGAGACGGAGATTCCCACATTTGATAAGCATTCATGTAACACTGTGTATTGCCCACAAACCAGCTGCCAGGCATTGTGCTGGGTATTAGGGCACCCTGTAGAGTGCAGGGATGGGAACCCAGGGGAGGGCGAGACTATCTTTGCCCTCCTCCCTCAACCCCCTTGTTGCTGGTGTTCAAAGCTCTGCACACTAGGCTCACTTGAAACAGGGAGCAGTGACAACAGAGGGAATCCGCACAGAAGAGCAAAGTCCCTGAAGAAGACACTGCCCATCAGAGTCTGATTACAGCTGCGAATGCAGAGAAGTGGGAGGGCACAGGGAAAGAAAAGCTGGGTTCCTATGGAAGGACCTCCATCTTCCTTACCCAGGCCAAGTTCAAGACAACTCCAAAGAGTGAATCCAAAGTTTTATTCCAGGAAGGATGACGTGAGCAGCAGAGGGCAAAGAGGCCTGGACCACAGTCTCTGACAAAGCCTCCCCTGGAGGGCACCCTCCTTCTTTCTACGTCCCCCTCCCACCCCTCCCGGGTCTGCCTCCCCCAAGTAGCTTCACACAGAATCAAGACCCAGCGTTGCCCCTTCGACCACCTTTAGTAACCTCCTTGCCTCCCAAGGTCAGGCCGCCAGCCTCCTCCCTGGCTGCTCCCCAGACAGCGCTCAGCACTCTGAGGTGCTCCCCCAGTCATTTCCATCCCTCCTCCTTCTGCCCCGTCCCACCCCTCCCTCCCAGTGCCCCAGAACTCCCCACTGTCCACTCCTCCTTCAAAGTCCACCAAGCAGTGGGGCATCCCTGCTGCCCCACCCTCCCCAGAGAGGTAAGATGCCCTCTCCTCCAACCTCCTTCCACCTGAGAGGCCCGGGACTGCACCTGACACCTGCAGCCCCATGCCTGCTGGAGGGAAGGGAAGGGCTGAAGTATTTATTGAGTACCTACTGTGTGCTGGCTGCTTTCATGAAGTTTGTCTCAGATAATCTTCACAACAAATCCATGACACGGTATTGTCCCATCTCATAGGGAAGGAGACAGAGGCCTCAGATGAACAAAGGATTTCAGAGGACTTCAGGACAAAGAGCCATGATGGCAGAGTGAAGCAGGCAGCTGGATGTGTCCCAGGAGAGGTGGAGCTTTGGAGAACTGTGCTGGAAACAATGAAGAGGATTCTGGCAAACACAGAAGAAGGTGATCGAGGAGGAGGCGGGTACTCAAGGCAGAGGAGCTGAGAGAAGCAAAGACCTGGGGTGGGGGGAGCCCAGGGAGTGCCGGGCCAGGAAAGAAGGGGCTGTTTCACAGAGGAATCGGGGTAGAGTTAGCAAAGTCTAGTGGGAGCAGAAAGCCTGGAGTGACCAGAAGAACACCCACGTGCCAGGGCCACGGGGAGGCTTCTGAGCAGCGGGAAGCGGTGCCTTAGAGACAGAAGTCCTGGGTGACAACCTCCACGTAGAAAGCCCTGCCCAGGAGCTTAAGGGGCTCAGCCTCCAACTATGGCTCCGGGAGTCAGGCAAACCCACTGTTGCCAGCCTTCTACGACTCACCTCTCCTTCTCCCAGGAGCCCTCCTGTGCTGAGCACTCCTTCACTCGGCTTCCCTCTGCCCCTGCTCTTGTCTTCCTGTGACTGGAGTCAGTGCGTGTGCGTGCGTGTGTGCCCGTGTGCACACATGCACGTGCAAGGGCAAACCAAAGGTGGGGCCCGCTTGCCTCTTTCTCTGAGATACACCGAGATTCGCACACAGCTCCGGCTCCAAGAAGCTCGGCTCCCTGAATGGCTGCAGCAGAAGCCGCCGCAGCCCCGTCCGTCAGTCAGCTGGGGAGCACACGTCCCTGTTGAAGGTGGAGAGCTAACACAGACGCTGTCGGGAGACAAGGACTATTAGCCTGGTGGCTGAGGAAGGGCACCTGTCTCGCACTGGCCACCAAACCCACCCAACGGAAATGACCTTAATAGACAGAGGAAGGCCCCAGTTACAATTTGGGGGTCATTCCCGAATCATGCTCACTGCACCTGTCCCAGAGTGATCAGAGGGTGGATGTGGCTCATGCCCTGGCCTCCCCGGCGCACCCTAGACCCTGAGTCTGCAAGGAGACCAGGCAGAAAGTTCCCTCTGCCTCTGACCCCACAAGGCTCTTCCGGGCACCTGGCTCTGACCTTGGTTGATGCCTCAGCTCTGGAACTGACCATGTGATACGGCACCCCTGGAGCTGCCTGTGGGCTGAACGGGGGCTGGGGCCGGGTGTGTGAGCAAAGTAGGTCTGGGGGGAGCTTATGGAGAAGGCGCAGCTGCCTGGAGAGCCCCTTGCCCCAGATACACCCCTACTGCACTTGGGGGGGAGGACAAGGCTGAGGGAGGAAGAGGCCTCGCAGGGGGCCAGCCCTGAATTGTAGCTGCAGCACACAACCTGCATCTTCTGTCTGACAAGTGATTGAAGGTTTGGCCAAACCACGATCAGACAGATTTCCCCTCAAGCCCCACGTTAATTGGTTTTTGGATTCTACAACCCAAACTGCCAAGCTGGAGCTCCTGGGTGTCCCACAAGGGCTTAGATATAGAAGGCTTGACCCTGAAGGCAAAACTGTCAGACACCTGGGCTGTACCTGCCTGTGCAATGAGCCTGGGAAAGCAGATCTGAGGGTGCATCCGAGGTCCCCAGGCTGGTGGGCTTCCGAGCTTAGGAAGGCCCGGTGGGACAGGCACTCAGCCAGCCACCTTGGTGGCCGCTCTGAGTGGATATGGTCCAGGCCATCTGCCCAGAGGGGCAGCTGCACCTGGGCTGGGAGCACCTGAGGCTGTCTGGGGTGCTGCTGCCTCTGCCCTCCTCCTGCGATGGCCCAGCCCAGCTTGGCCCTGTCTGTTCCAGCCTGGCAGAGTCAGGCAGAGGAGGGCAAAGCCACTGGCCGCCTGTGTTCTCCATCTCTCCCTCTCATCTTCCTGGGGAGGAAGGAACTGATCAGGAATTTTAGTTATGTAGTCCTACATCATGCTTGGAACATAGTAGGTGCTCAATAAATGCTACCTTTTCCTCAGTTGGTGGTAGGAGGCCGTATACCGTTGGTTCAGAGCTGGACTCTGGAGGCAGACCACTTGTGCTGCCGGCTCTGTGGCCTTTCGGCTGCCTGAGCTTGAGCAAGTCACCAACTGCTCTGAGCCTCGGGATCCTCACGTGTAAACGTTCGGACAACAATCGTACCTACTTCATAGGCTGCCACAGTCCCTGGCTCATTGTAAAGGTCATATAAGTGTTTGCTATTATTTATCTTAAGAGAAGAATCCAGCTGTGTCCAAATGAGGGGCGGGGACAAAATAAAAGCTTAAATCCAGTCTTAGGGGGTTGGGACATGTGTACCCTGCGTTTCCACCCTGACCAGTGCTTCCACTCTCTCATATGTGTTCTGGGGATGGGGTCCCAGCTCTGAGAAGCAATAGATAATCCCATGTGTGAGCGCCATCCACTTCCCTTGTGGATGGACCCCTGCAGGAAATGCCTCTGTCACATAATGAGGGGGTCAGATTTTTAACACAGACTCAAACAGTAAGTAACTTTTCCCACCAAAGAGGCAATAAATTTCTACTCCCTTCTCCAAAGCTGCATACAAAATGCTGATCTTGACAGAGGTTAGAATACAGCTTCTACAAAACCTCTTTCTAATCCAAGAGAGAACGCGATCAGATTGGGGAGGAAGCGCCCTGGCAGCTGGCAGCCAGCGTTCCCCAGACTGTGTCGGAGGGAATCAGTGGATAAAGACTGAAGACAGCCAGATTGCTTTCTAAACAGGAGAGCACCTGACAGTTACGGAAGGCTTCCCACACGCCACAACTGGTCTGGCGCTTCCCAAGCCTGCCCTCAGCCAGTCCCACAGCTGCCTTACTGGCTTCTAGCACCACCCCACCTTACAGTAAAGAAAACAGAGGTGCACCGAGCTGTTTGCCCAAGATCTTGTACCCAGGAAGCTGCAAAGGTGGGATCCGGACTAGGGCTGCCCCACCGAAAACCCAGCGTTAAACTCACAACTCCACTGCTCAAATAGAGGGAAAAGTCACCCCCAAGGGCACTAGGCCAGGAAGCAGCCTTTCTGGCAGACAGACGGCAGCACATGCAAACTGGGGCCACACAACAGTGGAACAGGGAGCTGGAAGAATGGTCTCCAGCTCTGCTGAGGGTATCTGCTCTTTAGGGAGAAGGGCATGCAGCCTGACGTGTGCTGTGTGTGCTTAGAAGCCAGACCCAGGCTGGGTCTAAAGTCCCTGTTCTCTCCACCACATATCCTTTGGTCCCCATGTTCAGGTGGAAGCAAAGTGGTTCTGCCATCTAGATTTCTCTACTGAGTTATGAGGACAACCCAACAGCCACTGTGGAAACTTGCTCATGGGAAGTATGCTACATCTGCTGGTTAGATCTGTGCTTCCAGTGACAGAAATGCGAATTTCAACGTTCTGACCAAGCTCACAAGAAAAGGAGAAAAACCAGATCCTCAGGAGAGGGTCACCTCTCACCTCCTGCTGGCCGGCCACTGGCCTCGCCCAACTTGCTACCGGTGGTGGCTGTGAGCTGCGGTGGGTGAGCAGGTCTCAGAGCAGCCTTCAGCTCTGGGGGAGGGACAAGGCCCCTCCCAGCATCTTTTCAAAATCCCGCCCCCCCCAGCACTACCTAAATTATCCTGTGAGAAAAGGGATTCTTATCCACACACCTCTCTATTCGCCCAAGGTCAATACACACTTTATATTAATGGTTAGAAATTGGTTATTCAGGAAATAATTCTTTGAAAACAACTCCTAACTAGCTGTTTGGCAGAAATCCTTTTTCTTAGATGTATGTCCAACTGAGCACCAGCGTGGAAGGTCCCCTGTCTCCTTCCTGCACTAGTGTGTGGACAAGACAGTGGAGTGCAGGGACATCTGGGTTCAAATCCTGGCTGTGACCTCAGCCAGGTGCTTGGCCTCTCTGAGCATCAGTGCCCTCCCTGTAAAGTGGGCAGACCACCCCCCGCCCATGCCCTGTGCCAACAGACCGGACCTCTTCCTGCTCTGTCATTGCCAATGTCATCATCATCATACGCAACAGTGAAAACTTTTTCCTGCCTCTCCCTACTGAAGACCCTTTCTGAAGTCTGAAAGGGGAAAACTGGGCCTTCTATTGACTTCTAAATATGTCCCTGGCTTTTTTGGATTTTTTTGTTTTGGATTTTTTTTTGTTTGTTTCTTTGTTTTTATTTGTTTACTTTGGGGGGGTAATTAGGTTTATTTCATTATTTATTTATTTTTGAAATGGAGGTACTGAGGATTGAACCCAGGACTTCCTGCATGTTAAGCATTCACTCTGCCTCTTAGCTACACCGTCCCCCTGATTTTTTGTTAATTAAAAAAAAAAAAACCAAAAACCCCTGGGTGGTCTTTGTACCTCTGTTCCCTACACACCCCAGCATCCCACCATGTAATTTATGTTTCCTTTTGCTGATACATCTGTTGTGGTGGTACTAATGGCCAGTAAACCATTTTACTCATTTTTTCAAATCACCCACTTAGAAACTGTAAAGTAAAACCTCTTTTCTTCAACCCCCTGCTCTGTAAAAGCACTCAAGTTCATGAAATTACTCATCTTCATGGGGGATATCTGGTAATGCTGGACTGGCAATAGGAATTCATTATGTGAACAGTAATTCACTATCCTAAAGGCTCCCTACATAAAGCTGGGAAGTTTATAGCTGTTTCGGGCAATTTGGGAGAACCTCGGTGACAGTAAATAACTTTTATGTTCTTACAAGAGAAAAACCTAAGACCAGCGGGAACTCCGCATGATTTCTTTCCTGGGGGGGAAGCTCTTGCGTGAGAAGGAAGGAATTGCTTGGTCTAGGTTCTAATCCAGACTCAAAGATGTATTTTCTGTTTAGATTCAGCTGATTCGAGGTGAGAAAACACCCCAGGTCTCTGAGGTTAGCTGTTTTCCTCTCCTCGAAGATGATCTCCAGAGCAGGGCACTGGACAAATGCTGGAGATTTATTTCTAGACTTAGTGGTCCTGCCTTGTGGTTTTGCCTCATGAGTCAGCACCAGAGGAGTTTCCCCATCTCTGATGAAAGCAGGAGGTGAGCTCTGGACCAGACACACTGATGTAAGACCTCCCACAGTGGCATGGGGCACTTGATCTGGACAGAAACACACACTGTGAGCGCTAAAAAGGCGTTTCAGGGGCCATCTGGCTGAGGATTCTGAAAGATAGCTGCACGTTGGAATCATCTGGGGGACTTTTTAAAAAATTTGGATTCTGGGCCCTGCCCCCAATGACTGATTTGGTGTGTCTGGGTTGGGGCCCAGGGATCTGCCTGTTTAGCCAGCAGCACAGTTTGGACCTGCATTTGGAGATCTCTGATCTACCCTGCCCCCTTAACTGGTACAGCAGACCTGGACCAGGGATGGAGAAGCACCAGTCATCTGGGTTATTTATTTAAATTACAGAATTTAAGTTCTCCTTTAGTTACAACTCCCCCGACCACCCCGCACCAACACAGATCCAAGCGTGACCCCACTTCCCGGCCAGGCATCCTTCTCCCCGGCAGCAGCACAGGGTGAGAGAGAGAGAGAGGAATGTGTGCATGTGCCGGCCCTCTCCCTCTGTCGTCTCACCTCTATCCTATGGGGCCAGTATTATTCCCATTTTACAGATGAGAACACCTAGCCTCAGAGACGCTGAGTCATCTGCTCAAGGACCCATACCCGATTAACTGACAGAGCTGGGATTTGAATCCAAGTGGTCCCTTCTGTGGCTCATGCTTAAACACACCAGGGGCCTCTCAGCACTGGTCTAGTTCAGAGTTCTGTTACAGCCTCCCCTCTGATCACCCAGCCAGCCCAGTCTTCAGCCTGCAGCTTATTCCCAAAGCTTGTTTTTCTAGTTTTCAGCTGACTTTTCATTGGTTTCAGCGCAGGGACCTCTGGTTCACTGTCTGGCTCTTGCAGAGTTGTTCAGTATACCATGTCTGTGCCCTTTAACTGCATAGCAGAGTATTTGGTTCTTGGGGCTGGGGCCAGGGACTTAGTACATGCCTGGTCCCTGTAGATGGTCTGGAATGACACAGTGGAATGACAAATGAATGGCCTGAGCATGTGTGTGGGCCCAGGCCCTCAGTCCTAGCTTCCTGCAGAGCTCTCTGCCCAGACACACAAGTTCACGACTGCCCCTGACGCAGCCACAGGGCAAGCGGTGAGATGAGGCCAGAGAGATGGGTGGAGACTGGTCCACCTGAGAGCATGGGAAGGCACCTGGATTTGGTCCTGAGAAATGAGAAGCCACCGAAGCTTTGCTGCAGGGAGAGCGGCATCCTGTGTCCTGTTCATGACCTGTGCTGCCAGAATGATGGTCCCCAAAAGGAAAGAGCCCCGCACTGTTCCTGGGGTAACTCCGGGGCCTGGCTCTGAATGACATGCAGAGGCACTGGTCGTATTTATCTGTTCACTTGTTTATTGTTTGCTACTTTGCACTAGTTAGTGAAAGAATGAGAGGCAACCCAGAGGGAAATCATGATTCAAATTTTACAAATGTCTTATTCTGCCCCAGTAAACACACCATCCAACCACGACACACAATCCCGGACTTGACAACAAATCCAGGAGGGAGCAGGACTAAGGATTATCTTTGTACAGTAGAAAAATCTTTTGCTGAGTAAATTTAATAGTGCACATGAGACTAGGGAAGAAAGTTTAAATTACACAGGGGAAAAAAGCTTAAATTAACATATTTTGGTAGTGCCAATTTAACTACAAACAACTGATACTTGAACTGCCATTTGTTTAACAATACTCCGTAATTCAGTAAGCTTCTCACCCACAATCATAAAAAAACTCATTTGAATTAATAATATTTAACTATATTTGGATCCCTCAAATTAAACTATCCCAGTACTCAGTGTATCGGTTTGTAATATATGGAGGTTATCGTGATCAGCCCAAATGAATCACTGACCCAACACACGTCTGCTCGCGCACATCAAAATCAGTCCTAGTTTTTAGTTGACTTTTCATATTGTGCAGCCTGATACCTGAATCTACATTTGACTTCAGTCTTTTTACCTCGTTAATGTTAATGCTTCACCTTTGCGGAGCTTTACTTGACCAGATGTTGTCAGTAGAGGCAGACACACCGATTCTGTTTCTGCAAAGACAACAAAGAAGAAAGAAAAGAAAATCAACCTCTGAGAACACTAGGCTTTATGGATCAGGGGCCTTTGGAATATTCATTCTTTCAATCCAGTAATTTGATTTCTGCGAATCACCCTAAAAAAATCATGCGAATGCAAAAGCAGCTATGTGCAGTAAGAAAGACCACAGGGCTCCTCAGCTCGGAAAAGAACAGGACTCCAAATCTTGGTAAGGGAATGTGTGAGGAAAATATTGGACAACCTGGGAGGTAATACTGTGTAGCCGTTAAAAAAGACACTCACAGCGTGTTAATGGTAATCTGAGAAATGTTTCTATTTATGCTATTTCATCACATTTAAGACACCATTGATTATAAGACAGATCACTACTTCATGCACCACGAAGGAAAAAAATTTCCAGGGACGGGTGAACTAGTAAGAGGTCTCTAAGTTAACTGGGACCCCAAAGGGCTGCTTCCTCCACCTAAGGGGAATGATAAACAGCCCTGTCAAGCAGAAATGATGTTTCAAACTCGACCCTGGATGCAGGGAGGGAGCAAAATCACCCCTGAGGATGTAGACAGGCCAGTACTCACTCAGGCAGGAGCCTGAATTTGCACTACAGACATGGTCTGAAAACACCTCAAGCAGATGCTGACACTGAAGTTACTTTAAATTTAATGTAAAGTCCTTTCAGGTTGGCAGTGCCTCCAGGTGACTGTCAGAAGCAAACAGAACCCCCTTTGGAAGAGCTGAATTTCAACACAAGCTGAGAGTACCTATAAAACGCCATCACTTGTGCAGTGCAAGATCAGGAGATGTGAAAATGTGAAAATAAGTGAGTCTTTGAATTAATGTTTAGCAAAAAAGCAGAATAAGATGGTATGTAGGCAATGACATGTCTTTGCAGAGACAACCACATGGAAGGAAATACACTAAAATGTTAACAGTGATTTTCTGTAGGTGGTAAGACTAGAGCTTCTTTTTCTCTTTCTCTGAACAGCTCTTCATTTTCCAGATTTTCCTAAAGTGAGCATGTATTTAGTGACCATACAGGAAACAGAAGAAATAGAACAGGGTGATGTACATAGGGAGAGGGTGGTCAGGGAGGGCGTCTTGGAGGAGGTGACGCCTGAACTGAGAAGGTGCCAGCACAGGAGCTGTCGGAGCTGTTCACTGCTGCAGCCCACGTCAGGACAGGGCCCAGGTCAGAGGGCAGGTGCTTGATACATACTTGTTAAGTGAATACACGAGTTAAGGAAAAGCTGCTAAAACATGGACCCAAGTCTCCAGGGGTCCCAACCAGACTCTGGCTTTTCAGTGGGGCCATTCTTACTGGACTGAGCTGAGGCACAGGGCCAGGATACCAGCTGGGCCAACAGGAGGGCTCAGTAGAGTCTGCAGCTGCAAGTCCAGCAGAAAACCGTGGTCAGAGTGTTGGGCCTCATCCTGTCAAGTTTCCCTAGCTGTGAAATGAGGTTGGCACCACCACAGCCCCTCAAAATAGCTTCAGATGATGTGGCGCTTTGGAAAATGGAGTTCAGTGCAAGCACACGGGACCGGAATGCTCCAGATGTCCTCGTGCACGCCCAGAGCCTCCCCCTACAAAACCAACACCTATGGGCTTTAGACAAGCTGCTTTGTCTCACAAAGCTGACCTTGCTCCGCTGCTCAGCATGGGAAAAGATGCCATGTCAGCTGCATCCTTCCTGCCCGCCCGTGCTTTCCTGGATACATTTACTACATACAGGCCTGTGCTAGGAACTGCAGACACAGAGATGAAAGATGGGGCCCCTGCCCTTGGGAAAGTCCCATTGCACCAGCGACAGCCAGGTGAGCGAAGAGAGGGTCACCATATCCTGCGGGGTGAGCCTTTGGGCTGACTGCACAGCAGGGAGGCCGGGCTTCCTGAAGGAGGGACCCCTCCTCCAGCACGAAGACAGAAACCACAGCCCTCAGTGGGACGGAATAAATGCGCCCATTCTGGGTTTTTCCTACATTGTTTCGTTTTCCTCTCACAATTCTGTGAGCTTATCTCCATCTCACAGATGGGGCCAGAGGCTCTGTTACTTGTCAAGGTCACGGAGCTTGGGGACAGCGCTGACCTGGGGCATTCGGGAGTGCACACCCCAGGCACACTACCACGCTGAGGAGGCAAGGAGAGTGGGGAGGGGGTACTGCAGGCGGAGGTGAGCGCCTGCTGCCTTTAGGGTCCAGGGGCCGAGGGGTAATGGTGGCACTGAGGCTGACACGGAGGGCCAGCTGGGCTGTGGCTGCCTCGTGAAGATGCTGATGTAGGCAAATCTTAGTAAGTCTGAAAGGGAAAATGTACCCGGGCTCTTGGTAGGGGTCATCTCCCTGCCCAAGTCACCCATGAGGAAGACATTCAGCAAAGGGATCCTGTCTCCTGGGGCCAGGGGACCGTGGCTGAAAGGTGCCTGCTGCTCAGGGCAACTGATTATCTAGCTGGGCCCAATGTAATCACATGAGTCCTTAAAAACAGAAGAGGCAGGAGGAATAGAGAGATATAATAGAAGAGTCAGCCAGAGGGATTCGAAGACATGGACAGCTGGCAGGGACCTGGGAACCTCAGTCCTACAACCCCATGGAACTGAACTCTGCCAAGCTCGGTGAACTTGGAAGGAGGTTCACATCCAAGCCTCCAGAAGGGAATGGTTTCAGCCTTGTGAGACACAAGCAAAGAACCAGCTGAGCCACCCTATGCCCAGACTTCTGACTCACAAAAATGATGAGATAATACACAAGCATTGTTTTAAGTTGCTATGTTTATGGCAAGTTGTTACAGCTCCAGTTGGAAACTGATAAAGAATACATGATGGCCCAGGCCTGGGAGGGGACAGCACAGGGCCTGCTGTGCTGGCCATGAGAGGACTGGACCTGGCTCTGAGCTCCTGATCTGGGGCAGGAGTGTCCCCGAAGCGTGTAGCATCAAATTAATTCATTCACTCACTCACTCAACCAACTTTTCTTAGGCACTCTTATGACAAAAGTGCTGGCTGGGGGCCTGGAACTCAAGTCTCATGGGAAGAAAGATGACCAAACAGACTCAACCCAGTGAAAGGAGTCGCCTAGGAGCAAAGCCTTTGATGTGACAGGAGGTCAGAGAAGGGTCCCCAGACCACCTGGGGTCAAGGTTTCCCTGGGCCTGAAGCCCCATCCGGGATCTTGCTCAGGAGAAAGACAGGCCTGCACGGGGGACTAGAGCACGTACCCACACGCCCTCTGTAAATGAACGCATGTACACTGTGGTTAGTGTCCTGGCCTTAGAGGCAGCTGGGCCATCAGCACCTGGCACACAGCAAACAATCCGTGTTAGCTTTAAAGGCAAATATTAAGACAAGGGCAGGTCCCTGAGAGACTGACCACATCAGAAAGAGATCAAAGGAGGGGTGTCCAACATACAGAACTGAGGGTCCAGGCCTGTGGGCCCAGTAAAGCCGGCTGAGACGGCAGACAGCAGCCCTCTACCTGTGGCTTTGGCACAAACCTGGAACCAGGTTCTGACTTCCCTCAGGCAGCATGGTCACATCACAGTGTGACAGGCCATCTCAAGAGCCTCCTTCCAGAAAGAAAACCAGGCACTTGTCCTAACTGAGGAGCTCTAGAGATGAGAAAACACAAGCTAAACTCCATCTTTGCCACAAAGCTGGCAGCAAAGGCCCTGAGGTGATCTGGCTACAGGGAGAAGACTGAGGACTTCTGACTCCAGAAGGTCCTGGCTCTGCCACTGCCTCCCTGTGGAGCTGCCAGCAGGCCCCTCCCCTCCTCAGGCTTCCCCTTTCCCAGTGTGGTAATAGTGACAGCTCACATTTCTTTAAATGCAAAGTGTTTTCCATGTATTGATTCATCTAGACCTCAAGTAGTCCATTTCATAGTTGGACTGGTATAGGGGTTTTGAATTTTAAATTTTGCTTTAGCTGACAAAGCCCTTCTTGAAAGGAAAAAGCAAAAGAAAAACCAATATGCAAAACAGACAGATTAGAGAAACTCTGGATGAGAAGAAGGGGTTGAGGGTGCAAGGTTAGAGCCCCACTTTGCTGTCTCCCCACAATGACTCCAAGGGATTCCAAACAAATAAAGGGCCCTGAAGACACATGTATGAGATCAGTGTTCAGGGCTAACTTTGAGGACTGGCGGGGCTCATTCAGCTGAAAGTCCTTTCCCCAAGCACCACTCGGCTGTCCACAGCTGAGGTGGGAGCGGTGAAGTTGTGAGGTATCTTTGAGCACTGGGACTCTCCACCCTACACCATGCACCCTGTCGCTGCTGACCTGGGGAAATCCAGCTCCTGAGTCTGGACTGCGGCCCCCACTTTTCTCCTGGAAAGCCCTTCCCCGTTACCCTGTGGTGACCCTGACACCAGATACATCCCTCTGACAGCCCCCGCTACTCAGAGCCCAGTACTGAGTATTGGCAGCATTCCAGGAGGGCTGAAACGCAGGAAGGATAAGCAACTAGGGAATGGGGAAGGGAGGGAGGAGATGTACTCCAGGGTCTGCCCAGCTGGTGGGGGGGGGGGCCTCCAAGTTACAGATCTGCTGCAGCACTGCTGTCCCTTGGAGACCACTCAGACCAGCACTCAACTTAACAGCCCAGGACACTGAGGCCAAGGAGGGTGGGCCTGGGTTTCTCCGCTGGTGGGTGGCGGAGCCTGGACTAGAACCCAGATTTCTTGACCTCTGGCCCAGGGCCCTGGTTCCAACATTGTTCTGTGAGAACCGGACTGAGGCAGGGCCAGATAAGTCACAATGAGGATTAGGGACTGAAAGTTGAGAGCCCTGAATCTGAATTTCCATTTTGCTCCTAACCAGGGTCACCTGGAGCAGGAAGCAGCTGCTTGCTGGGTCCAGTTTCCTCGCTTGTTTCCTGGAACTTTGCCGAGGGGCCTTGCGGAGTCTAACACCCTGCCAGCACCTACCCTCCACCTCCGTGGTGAAAGGGCAGATGGAAGACCACCACCGCCGCCGCCTAGGCACCCTGCCTCGGCCATTTCACTGGCAGCCTGAGAACTGCTGTTGCCCGGCCAGGTGGAGTCCAGCCCTGGAAGTCATATATTCCAGGCAAAGCCCTCCAACCTACCCCATGCAGTGACTGTACCCAAGCGCCCGCCTCCTCAGCACAGGGACAAACCCACCGCCTCATCCCCGACTCCACGTCTTCACACATGCACACCCGCCCTGTGCACTCATAGTTACCAGCACCTACTCCCTCGCTGCACAGACTCCCACATCCGCCCTGGCTCGAGCCCACGCCGTTTCCCCCTCCCCGCTGCCGGCGTTGGAGCCTCACCGCGGGCGCCAGAGTCCCTGGGTCGATTGCTGGAGAGGGGAGTAAGGAACCTGCGGCAGGCCGCGCCCCACCGCTCCTCGGCCCCGCCCCCAGCCTGGGTCCCGGCCCGCCCCGGCCCCGCCTCCCGCCTGGGTGCCGCCCCTGGGCGGGCCCGGAGGATGTGAGCTCACTCTCGCCTCCCGCCGCCGGCGCCGTCAGGAAGCGTCTGCCCGAGGTCCCGGCCCGCTTGCTGTGAACGGGCCGGCCGGGGAGTCAGCAGCACGCCAGGTCCCCGGCCGGAGTCACCCTCCCCGTCCCCCTGGCGCCACACGCAATAGCTGCTTTCCAAATGGGTATGGAGTGAAGGCGGGCGGTGGCGGGGCCGAGGCAGCGCCCGGCTCCTGGTCACCGAGCCGCCCCGGGCCCCGCGGATCGCTGGGAGAGCGCGGGCGCGCACGCCACGCCCCACCGCGCTTCCGGCCGGCCCACGTGACCGCGCGCGCACGTGTTCCGGTCTCGGCGCTGCAGGCCGGAACCTCCTCCTCGCCGGCGCCCCGCGGCTGCCCACCTAGAGGCGACGCAGGCCGGGCTGGGGAGGCGGCGGGCCCGGGAAGCGGCGCAGACGCGGCGCCTGCCGAGCGGGACTGAGTAGCAGGCCCGAGTGGGCGAGCAGCTGCTTCGCCATGAACCCCAGGGGCCTGTTCCAGGACTTCAACCCGAGTAAGTTCCTCATCTACGCCTGCCTGTTGCTCTTCTCCGTGCTGCTGCCCCTCCGCCTGGACGGCATCATCCAGTGGAGCTACTGGGCTGTCTTCGCCCCTATATGGCTGTGGAAGCTCCTGGTCATCGTCGGCGCCTCGGTGGGCGCGGGCGTTTGGGCCCGAAACCCTCGCTACCGCACAGAGGGGGAAGCCTGCGTGGAGTTCAAAGCCATGTTGATCGCCGTGGGCATCCATCTGCTGCTGCTCATGTTCGAAGTCCTGGTGTGCGACAGAGTGGAGAGGGGGACCCACTTCTGGCTGCTGGTTTTCATGCCACTCTTCTTCGTATCCCCCGTGTCCGTGGCCGCCTGCGTGTGGGGCTTCCGACACGACCGGTCCCTCGAGCTGGAGATCCTGTGCTCTGTCAACATCCTGCAGTTCATCTTCATCGCCCTGAGGCTGGACAGGATCATCCAGTGGCCGTGGCTGGTGGTGGTTGTGCCGCTGTGGATCCTCATGTCGTTCCTCTGCGTGGTGGTCCTCTATTACATCGTCTGGTCCCTCCTGTTCCTGCGCTCCCTGGATGTGGTTGCCGAGCAGCGAAGAACACACGTGACCATGGCCATCAGCTGGATCACGATTGTCGTGCCCCTGCTCACTTTTGAGGTTCTACTGGTTCACAGGTTGGACGGCCACAACACATTCTCCTACATCTCCATATTTGTCCCCCTTTGGCTCTCATTAATCACTTTAATGGCCACCACATTTAGGCGAAAAGGAGGCAACCACTGGTGGTTTGGTATTCGCAGAGATTTCTGTCAGTTTCTGCTTGAAATTTTCCCATTTTTACGAGAGTACGGGAACATTTCATACGATCTCCATCACGAAGATAGTGAAGATGCCGAAGAAACGTCACTTCCAGAAGCTCCTAAAATTGCTCCAATGTTTGGAAAGAAGGCCAGGGTAGTGATAACCCAGAGCCCTGGAAAATACGTTCCCCCACCTCCCAAGTTAAATATTGATATGCCAGATTAAACTCGTCTTCTTGGGAGTGCTCACAAGTGGACTAGAAACCATACACACACACACAAAATCCACCCTACTTTGGCCTCTTTTGCTCATCCATCCCAAACCTGGAACTAAAATCAGGCTCCAAACATCATTTCATGCCTTGTTTGAGATTGATGCCTGTCAGTGACTCCTCAGTATTCACCATAGATGTAGGAGGTTATTTTAATATATGGCCGTGTGTGCGTGTGCTGTGCGCCCATGTGTGAGGAACTTGTTTTCCAGGCTGGTGTTTGAATAGCTGACTGAGAGCAGTCAATTGAATTGTTTTAGCAGGTCCTCAAACCACACAGCTGGGGATTTGTAAAGTGGTACCATACCTATCAAAAGTATTGTTTTGAAAAGTATTTTTATACACTGCTAGCTTAAAATTGTATTTCAAACTGTGCCTGTTGTGATATAATCAACAGCAAGTGTTAAGAATTCTCTCTCCCACCACTTGCTTATAAAGCTCATAGTTGTTATTTTTGGTGTTCCTACTGTTAAAATAGTTTTTCTTTGGGCTTTACTGATGCTGGTCTTTAATAGCATAATAGATGAATTTTTCTAATGCAGTGAATCCATATTTATATGAAAATTTAGCAATGTAATATATTATGTTGAATTCTAGTTCTGTGCAGTACAGTGTATTATGTTAAAGTATTTTTTTAAGTTTACATGTGAAAATATATGTCTATTGCAGATGTTGTTAAAGACTGCTTAAAACATGAATGTGTACCTAGTGTGGGATCTTATCAAAGTTCCAGGCATGAATACAGGGATCGAAAGTCCCAAGGATCTTAATATTCAGGTGTTAGATGACTCAGTCTGTACAGTTTTCAGGTCTCTCTTGGAAGGAGCCACCATCCTTTGGGAACAGGTGACAGGCTCCAGTGTGGTTCCAGACCATAGAGTGACACTGGTATTTAGCACCTTGAATTTTTCCACACAGGCAATGACATCTCTTCAGGAACAAGCAAAATAAGCAGCTAGTGGTTTGTCCCATTTCTAAGATGCTTAGAATCTTAGGTGGCCATAATATAAAGTGGGGTTTATACTTGCCATTGGAAAACTGGAGAGTGGCCTTTACCAAAAATGGTTGACAGGATCGAATATTATTTTAAGGTCCAAACTTCTTGACCTGGCAGCAACAGGGAAATAATAGTTCAGATTATTTTTTAAATAAGTACAGCTTTGCTTTAGATAACTGGTGGTACGCCAGGGAATCACAAGGGCAAAAACCAGGTCCCGGGAAAGTCATGGTCTTATGACTGAGAACAAATAAATACTTTCAAAAGGAGGTTAAAACTAAAAGGAGCATTACTGTAGTATGATATTATTACTAAGGAGGAGAATGGAGGGAATCCATTTCTGTTATTAGCCACCTAGTAAAAATGATCTCAGCTGGGCTCCAAATGAATTAAGTAAATTTCCCAGCGAGAGGACATGCTAGCAACAACAGCCAGCCCTTGGGAACCTGGGTCCCCAAAAGCCTGAAGATGCCACAGCTCAGCTTAGTCACCTAGAACTGAACCAGGGTCACACGGACACAGTTGGTTTATGCCAGCCGTCAGAATGTGGGACGCAGCCCCCAGCAGCAGTGGATGTAATATTTCATAAGAAAGGATTCATTTATTCGTTTTCTCAACAGATACATTTATTGAGGACCTACTGTGAGCAGATGTGCTGGGAGGTGCAGATACACTGGAAAGCAACTCAAATGTGGCTCCTGCCTGCACACACAAAGCATACAAAAGTGACAGGAAAACTGCTCATCCCAGCAACCTCCCCATGGGAGGGACCAAGCCAAGAGCAGGGTACACAGGGAAGGATGCTACTGGCCTCGGTTGACCCCCACCTGGAACTTCAGGCCCATCTTTGGTTTCAAGAGCCCTGTGCCCCCGGATTGCCCCTCCACCCCCAATTAATATCTCAGACATTGGCTTCCACTTCAGGAAGATTTAGGAGTGGAGGAGGAGGTTGCTGGAGCAATTGAAGGGGAGGTTTGGGGGCAGCAGTGGGATCATCAGCCCCTCCTGGCTACAGTCGCAGGCTAGGGTTTTGTTGGCACCTGAAACAATCCCTCCTAACCCAGTGGGTCCCTCCCTGCACTCACCCAACCCACCCCATCTCTGCCCCAGGGTGGCCGAGTGTTGGAGAGCCAGTACCTGAATGTGATTACAAGCCTTCTCACGCTGGTAGGTCATCCCATCAGACCTCTCCTGCCTCAAGACCATTAGGTGAAAACATCCAAAGTGACAGGTTGTAGAAAGTTGTTTGGTCTAGACAAGTTCACACAATCTCAGCTGTGCTTGGGAGTTACATAATTGCCGGTGTAACTCTTAAACTGTCCACACTATTTAGCATGTGTCAAATTCTGTAACTCTCGAGTTTCTCCTGCAAGATGTATTAGTCAGCTTTTGCTGCAAAACAACCTCAAAAGTCTTAGCAGCCTGCAGTTACAATTCTCACTCTGGGGCCTACGGCACTTACGCTCCAGGCTATGGGTGTGGTTCAGGTCTGCTCCACCCCTAGTCCCTTATTCTGTTCTGGGTCCCAGAGGAAGGAGGAGCAGTCCCTGGGGCTTGTTCTTTCTCATGGCAGAAGCACACAAGGCCAAGCCAATCCCAAAAGCACAAACAGAGCCCCTGCTCCCACGTGATGGGTGTCAGGTGGTTTATTCTGTTGGACAAAGCACAAGGCAAGCGCGAGCTCAATGAGGTGGCCAGTTCAGGCCCAGGGGACGATGACCCAGTCTGCACAGATACTGCGAGAGAGTTTTGAAGACTGGAAAGCAATCCTAAAATGTGTGGTAGAACATGAATGATTTTCCCCCTTCTGTTTTACAAACATTGTATAATTTTTTAAAGTTCATTGTTTATTATTGTAATAATAATTAGGAGGGGATTTGGGGGGGGGGTGGTAAGAGAGACAGATTTGAGGTGAGATAAGGAAGGCCCTGCATTCAGAGCCCTCTTAAACTTGAGAGTCCTGGAGGGTCTGCACAGGATGGTTTTATGAGCGTCCTGTACTCGGGGTTTCTCCAGGGCTGTGCGGGATGCTTTGGAAGGGTCAAGCCTGGGCACAGGGAGACCAGCCAGGCAGGAGGTGCTCGGAAACAAGGAAGAAGTGGAGTCTGGACCAACCGAGGTGGCACACCAGGTAAAGGACCAAGCGGACCCTCCGGGCCAGGCCTCCCCTGGGTTCTGGATGAGAAACCGGCACGTCTGGCTCAGCAGGGGAAGCCGTCTAGGGGGCACAGGTAGCTTGCACACCGCCAGGAAGGCTGGCGCCCAGCTCAGCAAGTGTGTAGGGACCAGGGGAAGTTGTGCTGCCAGAAACCCAAGCTAGTTAGTCCTTCAGGGACCATTTGTTGAGGATGCTGCTACTGGTAACCCACCGCTGGCCACAAGACACTGCCACCAAAATAACAAACGCCACCAGTGTCCCTGCTGCCAAGAGTAATCCTTCAACTGTCTCTGCCATGAGCTCGATTAAAGTACTAGGAGGGAGGGTGGGACTAGGCACCTCAGGCACGCATTTGCTCTGCAGCTTCCAGAAGGTGAGAGGAGAGATTACCTGGTTTCTTTAGCGTGAGTAGGAGGGGACAGGACTTTGCCAAAACTTACTCAGTGGAGGCTTTGCCTCCCTCAGAAAAGGAAGGATGTTCAGATGCTGGGTAACCAAAGCTAACGATCAAAGCGCCCCCCCTGGCTGGCAGACGGACGTCCCTCTCCTGAGCTTTCACTTCAGAACCGGCTCTCCCATCTGGCAGGACACCACCGACCTCGCAGCCAGACAGTGGCTCTCCCCTTCCCAAAGGGAGGAGGAAGACAAGGCAGAGCTGCTTCGTCATTCCTTCACGCACCTCTTAACCTAGGGCATTCGGAGGCATCTCTGCCTCCTCCCGTTGCGTCATGTTCTCTCCGTATATTCTAGAATGTGTGGATTAAAGTTAACCTCCAAAATGCGGTCCCCCTGCGGGTCCACAAGTGCCTCCCTTTCCCAACGACACCTCTGGGGGAAGCAGATTCTTCCCACAGTCCTCACCCTGCAGCAGAGGAGACGCAGAAGCAGGGACCAGAGTGCAGCTGCCTGCTGTTAAGCCGGACTGTAAAGTTTTGCAAAAATGCAAAAGCAGTGCCACTTGCCTCCTCACCAGATTTCTTTTGCTTTGGAAAATATGGTTATTTCTCATTAAAAAAAAGTTAACATGTAATGGATTTATTGTTTTAAATGAATTAATAAATATTTTTTTAAAGTAATAGGTTTTCATTTCTACCGTGGTAATTGTTGCCACAACTCACATAAACAAAAGCGCCTTGGGGTCCTCAACAATTTTTAACTGTTGAAGGGGTCCTGTGACCCAAAACTCTGAGACTTGCTGCCCTATGTTATAGCCGGGGGAAGAGAGGGGAAAGAAAATTAAAATTGGGTGAAATAACCTAAAGATGGTCATACTAAGTGAAGTAAGTCAGACAGAAAAAGACAAATACCATCTGATATCACTTACATGTGGGATCTAAAAAAATGACACAAATGAACTTCTTTACAAAACAGAATTGGGCTCACAGACATAGAAGACAAACTACAGTTACCAAAGGGGAAGGCGGGGAAGAGGGATAAATTAGGAGTCTCAGATTAGCAGATACACACTACAAACAGAATAGAAAGCAAGGTCCTACTGTATGGCACAGGGAACTATATTCAGAATCTTGTAAAAACCTATAATGAAAAACAATATAAAAAAGAATATGTATATTATGTACATACAGGTGCAACTGAATCACTCTGCTGTACACCAGAAACTGACAAAATTGGGTGAAATATATTCAAATCCATGCGCCATTGCAGGGAAGGGGAAATAACAGGTACTGTCCGTCCCTCGTAGATCACAGGACGCTTTCTCTCCCTGTGACCCTCCACGATTCCATTGTCCTCCACCAGCATCTCGGTTGGTTGGGTTACGTAACCCAGTGGGTAACTCATACCTTTGTTTCTGGAGGGCCTGAGCCCTTTGCTGGTCCTGCTGGGTTTTCACTTAATTTCATCCAGAACTAAGGGACCTGGGGGAGCTCTTGGATTCTGGTCCTCAGTGGTTCTCCTTTTGGGGCAGCAACACTATTTCCCCTAGAGAGCCCATCACAAGGGCGGCTGTGTTGGCTGGGGCGGGTGACCCTGACCACCAAGGGGAAGTAGGGATGGAAGTCGTTCCCCCGGGAGCTCACAGGCCACCTCCTCTCTGTGTTCTCAGGGTGTCCTGTTGGTTAAATAGCTTACTAAAGGGCGGGGGAGGGGAAATGGGTTTGGAAAGCTCCCTCCACCACCGCAGCTCAGAACAGTCGGGCCCCCCTCCCCAGCCCCTCTGCCTCTGCCCTGCCCCTGCCTGTCACCCTCCTCTTGCTGAGTCCAGCCAGACACCCTGTGCAGGATCTGGGGCCACGAGGTCCACCACATCTCTTGTCCCACCCCACACCTCTGCTGGTCAGCTCACAGCCCTGTCACAGGAGCCCCGCCTCCTGGACAAGTGCCTCCTCGCCCCCCCCCCAACAAGTGTCACCAGCCCTCCTTCCTCTTCACATCACAGCCCTCCTCCATCCATCCTCAGCTTGTCCTGAGCAGGTCTCTGGAGCTGAAATATGACTGGTCAGACACGGCTGAAGTTTCACCCTGTGGCCACTCTGGCCTTCTGACCCAGCCCTTCCAGGAATTAACTAAGGGCAGTGAGCAGAGTGGGCATCTCCAAGACTCTTCCACCAGCCTGAGACCTTTCCCAGAAGCCTGTCCCCGCCACATATCGGGTGACTGTCCACCAGTGAGAGCAGAATCTGGACCTCCTCCTGTCTGTGGCAATTGCCCGAGGCCACGACTGCTGTCCAGCCAGGGCTGCCCCTGCCCCATGCCCCAGGCTGCCCTGCCACTGCCCCGACACCCCACCTCCCACTTACCCAGCATGTTGAATGACAGGACTCTGTCTTGGGGGAGGGCAGGGCTTGCTGTACTGGTGGTTAAATAGTCTGAGCATCACTTAAGGCCCTTTCTCTACTCAAGGCCTGACTTGCCCCTCTCTGTTCCAGCTCTGCTTAGCCTCCCACTCCGTCCCTGGTCCCTGACAGGCTCTTGACCCCTTGCACAGGACAGCTAAGCCTGGTCTCCTGGCTGACCCCTAGGACCAGGCCAGACTCTTCCCCCAGATGAGGGGTGCAGGGTTCTGAAACATGAGGCCCAACTTCTAATTGCTGGGAGATTGGGGATGCGGCCACCTAGACCCAAGTCTCAACCTCAGGAGGCCAAACAGGGCCAGAACATCCAGTCAGGGGCAGCTGGGGTGGCCTCTGAATGGCCACCATCCTCCACAGAGGCTCTGGGCAGAAGTCACGGGTGGGGAGGCACGGCCTTGCTCAAGACGTCCACTCGAGATGTCCCGAAGACACTGCCGCCCCTGCTGGGGGACCCTGGCAGGTGAGAAGGGGGCATTTCAGAGCAGGCCAGCAGGTCACCCAGTGTGCCCCTCATGGCCTGGGCCAGCCCGGGGATCCATGGGAGGGAAAAGCCCAGAGAGGAAGAAGGTACAGGCCCCTCCCTGAGGAAGATGGCATGCCCCCGCACACAAGGGCAAGTGGCAGTCAGCCATGTGCCCAAAATACACAGTCTAAGCCCAGGCCACCGTAACAAATACTATAAACTGGGTGACTTCACAACAACTGGGTGACGGAAACAACCGCCATTTATTTCTCACAGTTCTGGAGGCTGGAAGTCTGAGATCAGGGTCCTGCGCTGTCAGATTCTGGTGAGGGCTCCCTTCCTGGCTTGCAGACAGCCCCCTTCTAAGTGTGCCCTCACATGGCAGAGAGAGAGGAAGCAAGCTGTCTAGTATCTCTTCTTATAAGGGCGCTAATCCCATCATGGGGCCCCACCCTTATGACCTCATCCAAACCTAATTACTGCCCAGAGCCCCCACCTCCAAATACCATCACGTTGGCAGGTAGGATTTCAGCTTAAGAATTTGGAGGGAGAACACAATTCAGTGCCTCACACACACTAAGCACGAAAGGCCCAAATACTCACTCAGCTCACATTTCCTGAGCACCTACTATGTACCAAGGGCAGTGATGTGAGATAACAGAAAAATATATATATTGGGCTCTGGTCCCTGGTTCTTGGCACAGAGTTCCTAAAACTCTCATAATTTCCTAAGTGATCAGAGCACTTGGAGCATCTCTTGTTTTAATATTCGTCTTTGATTCTATGCCTGACATAGGGCTCCCAAATTGCTTGTAAATTCCAAGTGATAAAAGCACTGGGAGCATCTTTTGTTGAGGTGACTCTGGGTGGGCTCCTGGATAGGGGCTGGTCACCAGAAAGACCAAACCATGGTGAGAAGCTTGGAATTTTCAGCTTGGGTCTCTTCACCTGGCTGTTCATCTATCTCCTTCATTATGTCCTTTGAAAAAGGGGTAAACATAAGTACGTGTTTCCCTGAGTTCTGTGAGACACTCGAGCAAATTAATCAAGCCCGAGGAGGGTGTCCATCTTCAGCTGATTGGTCAGAAGCAAGGGTTATAACCAGGGACTTGTGACTGGGTCTAAAGCTGCTGGAAGTAAGGGACAGTCTTGTGGGACTGAGCCCTCAACCTGTGGAGTCTGGCACTCTCTCCAGGTGGACTGTATCAGAACTGAGTGGAATTGTAGGACACCCAGCTAGTGTCACAGACAATTGCTTGGTGTGGGAGAGCCCACACACGTATTTGGTGACCACTGGGCCTTCCATCTCCCTGGACGGAGCAGCCTCTGCTGGAGGGTCACAGGCTCTTTCAGCCAAGGAAGCTGGGCTGGCCTCTGACCACGGTCTACGTCTTCAGGAGGCCAGTGAGTCTGGCCTGGCAAGGCAGTTGCTTATCCTGGGTGCCTTGTCTGTCCACCTGTCGGCCATGACCTGGGGTCTCCGGGCCCACGGTGGCCTGAGGCTCCTCAGTGGCCCCCAGTGGTGGGTTCTGGCTGCCTTCCACCCCAGGGCCACCTCCCTGCCCTCCCCATCTAGAGCAGACACAGCCAGCACACGCAGGCCTGTCGCCTGTGTTTCTCAGTGGCACTCCCACCCCAGCAGCACCAGCAGAGAGGTCAGGACAGCAGAGTGCTGAGACGGGCCAGGCCTCAGTGTGGGGACCTGGACCAGCCCCAGCAGTCCTTCCCTGCCCCCACGCTCACCAAGGGGACCCTCTGCACCTCCTCTGGCTCAGGGACCATCCTGCTGAGTTTTGATGTGTTGGGCTCGGGTCCAAGGCCCACAAAGAGTGTGGGAAATTGACAGCCAGGTACCTTGAAGGGGAAGGAACAGCCGAGCCTGCCCCATAAACAAGCCCAGGAAGGAAGTCCACAGGGTCAGCCAGCCCGCTCCTGCTGCCACCGTGACTCAGGGGCTGAACTAACCTCCCTGTACTGGCCCCAACCCTCCCCTCCAGCCCGGGAGGCAGGTCAGTCCCTGGCGTGGGCGCTGGGCAGGACCCCTTCCTGGGAGGCTACCTACAGACCTGAGAAACAAGATGACTCACAGAGCCTCTCAAGCCACACCTGGGTCTCCAGGTCCCTATAAGGACCCCTGACGTGTCAGTCTGTGTGATTGCATTAAACCCCATTTTATCCTGTTCCTAGACGTCAGGCCTCTTCCCTCCTGATCCCCAAGGGGGAGAGCCCTTCCTGAGAGACGCTTTGTAAAGATGGGCTACTTGGTGAAAATTCACTTCTTTCTTTTTCTCGATGAGTTCGGGACTTGAAGTTTCTACCAGAGCAGTTTCTGCCTCCCTTTTCTAACTAATTTTTCTGACTGCAGTGCAGATTTCTCAGTTTGGAGATTTTTAATACAATCTTGAGGTGATCTGTTATTTTATCTTCTTCAGGTAATTTAAGTGTGCTTTCCATTTCTTTTTTCTTTCTTTTCAACAGTTTTCAAATAAGAATTTAACTCAGCTGCACCGACTCATTTCTTTTTTATTTTTTTAATTGAAGTATAGTCAGTTAATGTGTCAATTTCTGGTGTACAGCATAATGTTTCAGCCATGAATATATATATATGTATTCATTTTCATATTCTTTTTCATTAAAGGTTATTGCAAGATAGTGAATATAGTGCTATACAGAAGAAATTTGCTTTTTTATCTATTTTTATATATAGTGGTTAATGTTTGCAAATCTTCAACTCCCAAATTTAACTTTTCCCACCCTCTTTCCCCTGGTAACCATAGATTGTTTACTATGTCTGAGAGTCTGTTGTGACCTGGAGATGATCATTTTAAGTGAAGTAAGCCAGAAAGAGAAAGAAAAATACCATATGATATCACTTATATGTGGAATCTGAAAAAAAAAA